>NC_135233.1:501743998-502047029 GCF_051348905.1 Ranitomeya variabilis | reverse complement strand
GACCGTGCAGACAGCCGTAAACGGCGCTGCAAGGCCCAAAAACCCTCCTCTACGTTACCCTATGTAGTGTTTTTCCACAAGTTAGCTGGAGACGGGTGGAAAGACACTAATAGGAATTTTTTGAAAAAATGTGCAGCAGCCTGCACTACTTAAAACAAAATGAAAATTGATTTGGCGGTATGACGCAGTGAAGAACCCTGAGCTGGAGACAACCAGGCTATGGCTGCTCACAGACTACAGGGCGAGCTGCAGTCACACGGAGACCGTGCAGACAGCCGTAAACGGCGCTGCAAGGCCCCAAAACCCTCCTCTATGTTATCCTATGTAGTGTTTTTCCACAAATTAGCTGGAGACGGGTGGAAAGACACTAATAGGAATTTTTTGAAAAAATGTGCAGCAGCCTGCACTACTTAAAACAAAATGAAAATTGATTTGGCGGTATGACGCAGTGAAGAACCCTGAGCTGGAGACAACCAGGCTATGGCTGCTCACAGACTACAGGGCGAGCTGCAGTCACACGGAGACCATGCAGACAGCCGTAAACGGCGCTGCAAGGCCCAAAAACCCTCCTCTACGTTATCCTATGTAGTGTTTTTCCACAAATTAGCTGGAGACGGGTGGAAAGACACTAATAAGATTTTTTTGAATAAATTAGCAGCAGACTACACTACTTGGAAAAAAAAAAAAAAAAAGAACAGTATGAGGCAATGAACCACCCTCCCTGAACTGAATACAACCAGCTATGGATGGCCTATGTGGCTGCACTCAGACTAGAGAGTGGGCTGCACTCACACACACACACACAGACCTTGCAGATCGCTGTGAAAACAGCGCTACAAGGCAAAAGCAAGGTGAATAGTAGGTGAACACAGCGGTTGCTAAATTAGCCTTTGGAAAGCACAAAGAAGCAAATCGCTATCTCTAAACTGGCCCTCAGTCAGCAAACCGCGTCCTGTCACTAACTGAATTCACAGCAGAGTGATTGCAAAATGGCGCCAGCGACTTTTAAACTGCATCATGACATCATTTCAGCAGCCAATCACAGCCTTGCCAGTAGTTTCATGCCCTCCATGCTAAACAGGATGTGCCCACACTTGGAATCATTCTCATTGGCTGAATTTGTGCATTTTGAATCTGGGAACTTCCGATTCCGGTATCCGATACGCGGCAAGTATCGGAATCCCGGTATCGGAATCCCGATACCGCAAGTATCGGCCGATACCCGATACTTGCGGTATCGGAATGCTCAACACTAGTGGCAACACTGTTTTACCAGACCTGGATTGTGAGAAATAAACAACTAATATGTGATCATTAGTGTTGAGCATTCCGATACTGCAAATATCGGGTATCGGCCGATATTCGCTGTATCGGAATTCCGATACCGAGTTCCGATATTTTTGTGATATCGGAAATTGGAATTGGAAGTTCCTATAAGTTCCCAGGCGTGTGCGGTGCGTATGGTTCCCAGGGTCTGGAGGAGAGGAGACTCTCCTTCAGGCCCTGGGATCCATATTCATGTAAAAAATAAAGAATAAAAATAAAAAATATGGGTATACTCACCCCTCCGACAGACCCTGGACCTCAGCGGTGCAACCGGCAGCCTCCGTTCCTAAGAATGCAGTGAGTGTAGGACCTGTGATGACGTTGCGGCTTGTGATTGGTCGCGTGAGCGGTCACATGAGCGGTCACGCGACCAATCACAAGCCGCGACGTCATCGAAGGTCCTTCACTCTGCATTCTTAGGAACGGAGGCAGACGCTTGCAGCGGTGACAGCCAGGGCTCGTCCGAGGGTGAGTATATCCATATTTTTTATTTCTATTCTTTATTTTTTACATGAATATGGATCCCAGGGCCTGAAGGAGAGTTTCCTCTCCTTCAGACCCTGGGAACCATCCAGCATCACTTCCGATATTTGTGTCCCAATGACTTGTATTGGTATCGGGTATCGGCGATATCCGATATTTTTTGGATATCGGCCGATCCAATCCGATACCGATACTTTCAAATATCGGAAGGTATCGCTCAACACTAGTGATCATTACATAAATCTGTCCAAGAAAGCCATAAAGTTTGTAAAGGCTGCACCTTTATTGATCATTTATCATAATACAAAGATTAAAATCAGACTATAGGTGCCTCCCATCAAGAAGGACTCAGTAGAAAAAAACTGGTAACAATAGATATATTGCCAAAGTTTCACACAGTACACCATTACACCAGTACACAATCCATTCATATCTTTATTGCAGTCTCTTTGATTTTAATCTTTGTTTATGATAATTGATCAATAAAGGTTCATATTTTATCTTTGCTTGGTTCAATTCTTAGGTTCTGGGATTCACTTGCTCTCAGACCATGAGCCAATATTCCATTGGATTCTTTGAAGACCCATCAATCACGATCATTGGGTACTGTGAATGAGTTTAAAGGCTGAATGATCCGTAGCCAAAAATGCTCATTCATTGTGCATGAAACAGTTTAGGCAAGAGAACAAATTCTCTTTCAACTTTCAAAAATATTGTAATGTAAATTGAGATTAGTGTTGAGCATTCCGATACCGAAAGTATCGGGTATCGGCCGATATTTGCTGTATCGGAATTCCGATACAGAGTTCCGATATTTTTGTGATATCGGAAATTGGAATCGTAAGTTTCCAGTGTATGGTTCCCAGGGTCTGGAGGAGAGGAAACTCTCCTTCAGGCCCTGGGATCCATATTCATGTAAAAAATAAAGAATTAAAATAAAAAATATGGATATACTCACCCGTCCGGCGGCCCCTGGACCTTACCGATGTAACCGGCAGCCTCCGTTCCTAAGAATGAGGAGTTTAGGACCTGCGATGATGTCGCGGCTTGTGATTGGTCGCGTGAGCGGTCACATGAGCTGTCATGCGACCAATCACAAGCCGCGACGTCATCGAAGGTCCTAAACTCCTCATTCTTAGGAACGGAGGCTGCTGGTTACATCAGTAAGGTCCAAGGGCCGCCGGACGGGTGAGTATATCCATATTTTTTATTTTAATTCTTTATTTTTTACATGAATATGGATCCCAGGGCCTGAAGGAGAGTTTCCTCTCCTTCAGACCCTGGGAACCATCCAGGATACCTTCCGATACTTGTGTCCCATTGACTTGCATTGGTATCGGGTATCGGTATCGGCAATATCCGATATTTTTTGGATATCGGCCGATACCATCCGATACCAATACCTTTGAGCATCGGAAGGTATCGCTCAACACTAATTGAGATTGTTCCATAATTTGACTGGCAAAAAGAAGTGGAAACTCAAGTCCTAAACAGTTTTGATCAAATTCCAAGGCAATATTTTAGTAGCAGTTGGAGCATTGGGATGATGTCATGTCGGATGCTGTTCAGACCAGGTCGTTCGACAGACAGCGGTAATTCTGCTTTTGACCACTATGTGCTCATTGGCGTCGGCTAGATTTTATCTAGCTGGTCCGGGGTTAATTTACCCGATGCTCGGATTGGAAACTGGGCCATGCCCATTGCCTTTAAATAGTTCTCCTGAACATTGGGCGTCGCCGATTATAGCTTCTGTCTTGTGCGTTGTTATCTCAGTCTGGAGTGGTGAGCTAGTAGTTGGAGTATCGTTGCTGGTGGTGTATTTCCCTTTGTCTTATTTACTCCTTCCTATATTTGTATTTATTTTGCCCTGCGCATTTATAGTGTATTCCTGAGTGACTGCGGCGTGGTGTATATTTTCTGTTATCCTTGTCTGTTCTAACTGTGGGTATTGGTGTATTATCTTTTTACAGGGTGAGGGTCGAGGCCTAGACATGCACACCATCAGTGTAAACTCTAGGTAGAGGGTCAGTCAGGATTTCCCTAGTCTGAGGGAAATTGCAGGGGCCCGGGTTATTAGCTCTTGCCCACCTAGTCTCCCCGTGACATTATAATCGGCCTTTAAAACAAAAAAAAAAAGAAAAAAAAGGGGTTTCATTTTTTTTTGTTTTGTCATGGATCCCATGACTTCCATAACCCGCCAGTTGGAGGTGCTGTCCCTACAGGTCACTGAGTTGAGGGGGGCAGTGCAGCAACAAGGACTAGCAGTATCTAATGTGCAAGCTGGAGCAACAGTAGTGTTGCTGAGCCTAAGTTTCCTTTGCCTGAAAAATTTGCTGGGGAGCGCAGTAAATTTGTTTCTTTTCGTCAAGCTTGCAAACTATATTTCCGTATGCGCCCGATCTCCTCAGGTAATGAGGCTCAGCGTGTGGGCCTGGTGTTGTCATTGTTAAGCGGGGATCCCCAAGCATGGGCGTTTTCTTTGCCATCTGATTCTGCTGCATTTGACTCTGTGGAGAGTTTTTTTTCCTTTCTTGGAAATAGTTACGATGGGCCAGACAGAATGGCTCTAGCAGAATCTAAGATACGCACTATTCGCGAGGGGGAGCGAGTTGCAGAGGATTACTGTTCTGAATTTCATCGTTGGGCGATCGATACACAGTGGAATGATCCAGCGCTGCATAGTCAGCTTATTCATGGGGTTTCTGGAAGGGTTAAAAAAGCCCTTCTGATGTACGAGACTCCTACTTCTCTAGATTCCGCTATGAGTCTGGTTGTCCGCATTGATCGCCGTTTGCGTCAGGGGGAGCATGAGATCGCCTATGGGAGAGGGTTTAGGTTCATGTGTGGTTGCTGCAGGTGAGCCCACGGAGCCTATGCAAATCTCAGGGGTGTCACATGTGAAGCGTCGAGCCCCTGAGCTCAGGAAGCAGGGAGCCTGTTTTTACTGCGGTAAGACTGGTCATTTTATTAACATCTGTCCTCTACTGTCTAAGAAAAACGCAGCGGCGGAAAACTTCTAAGCTCAGAGGGTGTGGAGGAGACCAATCTGAGCTTATGTATATCCTCCATGGTGGTTTCTCAATGCATGCTCCCTGCTAAGGTTATAATCGCTGACAGTGAGCTGCCAATTACTGTGTTTGTGGATAGTGGTTCAGCCACAAATCTCATTGATGAGGAGTTTGCGCGCACAGCAGGTTTTAGGATTGAAAAACTGCCTCATCATATCCGCGTGGTCACCATCAATGCTGCTCCTCTCTCACAGGGGGAGATTACTGAATTTGTGGCTGAGGTGAAACTCCACATTGGAGTTCTACATTCCGAGCAGGTTACATGTAAGGTGCTCAGGAATCTTCCTGCTCAGGTGGTTTTGGGTTTTCCATGGTTGCCTATGCACAACCCGGTAATTGACTGGAAAACCCAGGACATAATTCAGTGGAGCGAATACTGCCAGGAGAATTGCCTGGCCACATGTGTGTCTGCTGTGACTTCAAGCGTTCCGAAGTCACTTCTGGATTTTGTGGATGTGTTCTCTGAGAAGGGTTGTTCAGAGTTGCCGCCACATTGTCCCTATGACTGTACTATCAGATTTAAACCAGGGGCCAAATTGCCTAAAGCAAGGATGTTTAACATCTCCGGTCCAGAGAGACAAGCATTAAAGGATTACATTGCTGAAAGTTTGAGCAAAGGGCACATCAGGCCTTCATCCTCGCCTGTGGCAGCAGGGTTCTTCTTCGTGAAGAAGAAAGATGGCGGATTACGCCCGTGTTTGGATTTCAGGGAATTGAACCAGATTACGGTTCGAGATCCATACCTTATGCCACTAATACCAGATTTGTTCAACCAAGTGTCAGGTGCTAAGTGGTTTACCAAGCTTGACCTCAGGGGGGCGTACAACCTCATAAGAGTCCGTCAAGGTGATGAGTGGAAGACGGCTTTTAATACCCCTGAGGGTCATTTTGAAAATTTGGTGATGCCATTTGGGTTGACTAACGCACCTGCAGTGTTCCAACATTTCATCAATGATGTGTTTTCGCATGTTTTGGTGGAAATTCGTTATCGTGTACCTAGATGACATTCTCATATATTCTTGCAACCATGATACTCATTTAGATCATGTCAGGCAGGTGTTACAGCTTCTCAGAGAGAATAAGCTGTATTCTAAACTTCAGAAATGTGTATTTTCTGTTCAAGAGTTGCCTTTCTTGGGTTATATTGTGTCTGCTTCTGGTTTTAAAATGGACACCGCTAAGGTGCAAGCGGTGCTGCATTGGGAACGGACTGATAACCTGAAAGCACTTCAGCGGTTCCTTGAGTTTTCTAACTACTATAGGAAATTTATCAAGTATTTTTCCATCATTGCTAAACCGCTAACTGACATGACTAAAAAGGGTACCAATTTCTCCGTTTGGCCTGAGGCTGCTGTGCGCGCATTTGAATTTCTTAAGAACAGTTTTGTTTCAGCCCCCATTCTTGTGCAGCCAGACGTATCAAAACCTTTTGTTGTGGAAGTCGATGCGTCTGAGGTTGATGCGGGGGCGGTACTATCATAAGGCTCATCTTTGAGTGATTTGCGTCCATGCGCCTATTTTTCCAAGAAACTGTCGACCGCCGAACGTAACTACGATATCGGCAACAGGGAGTTATTGGCAATCAAGTTGGCCATTGAGGAATGGCGACACTTCTTGGAGGGGTCGGTACATCAGGTTACTGTTATTACTGATCATAAGAATCTGCTGTATTTGGAGTCAGCCAAGCGTCTGTCCCCCAGGCAGGCTCGCTGGGCATTGTTTTTCACGCGGTTCAATTTTGTTGTCACTTACAGACCGGGGTCTAAAAACACTAAGGCGGATGCTCTGTCCAGGTGTTTTCCAGGGGGAGAACCTCGGGAGGATCCAGTACCCATCCTCCAAAAGGGTGTTGTGGTTTCAGCTCTCACTACCAAGGTTGAGGCTCAGATTGCCGAGGCTCAGGAGGAGGTACCATCTGAGCTTCCCATGAACAAATCTTTTGTACCTCTTCATCTCCGCTTAAAGGTTTTGGCGGAGCATCATGATGCTGTCCTGGCTGGCCACCCAGGGGTTAGAGGTACCTTGGAGTTGGTGTCACGTCGGTTTTGGTGGCCCAAGATCCGACAGGATGTGGTCTCATACGTGTCAGCTTGTACCACGTGCGCTAGGGCTAAGACGCCCCGCTCCCATCCTGTTGGCACACTACTTCCTCTTGAGGTACCTAGTAAGCCATGGATGGAAATCTCCATGGATTCCATCACTGATTTGCCCTTCTCAGCTGGGAACACGGTCATCTTGGTAAATGTTGATCGGTTTTCAAAAATGTCGCACTTTGTGTCTTTGCCTTCATTGCCTAACGCTAAGACTCTGGCTCAGGTATTTGTGCAGGAGGTGGTCATACTTCATGGGGTTCCATCTGACATCGTTTCTGATAGAGGTACTCAGTTTGTGGCAAAATTTTGGAAAGCTTTTTGATCACGGCTGGGGATCAAGTTGTCTCATTCTTCGGCGTTTCATCCTCAGTCAAATGGTCAGACTGAGCGTATGAACCAAAATTTGGAACAGTACTTACGCTGCTTTGTCTCTGATAACCAGGAGTGGTCTACCTTTCTTCTTTTGGTGAATTTGCCATCAATAATCACCGTCAGGAGTAGTGTTGAGCGATACTGTCCGATACTTGAAAGTATTGGTATCGGAAAGTATCGGCCGATACCGGCAAAGTATCGGATCTAATCCGATACCGATACCCGATACCAATACAAGTCAATGGGACTCAAGTATCGGACGGTATCCCTGATGGTTCCCAGGGTCTGAAGGAGAGGAAACTCTCCTTCAGGCCCTGGGATCCATATTATTGTATAAAATAAAGAATTAAAATAAAAAATATTGCTATGCTCACCTCTCCGACGCAGCCTGCACCTTACCGAGGAAACCGGCAGTCTTGTTTGCTTAAAATGCGCGCGTTTACTGCCTTCCGTGACGTCACGGCTTCTGATTGGTCACGTGCCGCCCATGTGACCGCGACGCGACCAATCACAACAAGCCGTGACGTAATTTTCAGGTCCAGAATGCCTAGAATTAGGCATTCAGGACCTGAAAATTACGTCACGGCTTGTGATTGGTCGCGTCGCGTCACATGGGCGGCACACGACCAATCACAAGCCGTGACGTAATTTTCAGGTCCTGAATGCCTAGAATTAGGCATTCAGGACCTGAAAATTACGTCACGGCTTGTTGTGATTGGTCGCGTCGCGGTCACATGGGCGGCACGCGACCAATCAGAAGCCGTGACGTCACGGAAGGCAGTAAACGCGCGCATTTTAAGCAAACAAGGCTGCCGGTTTCCTCGGTAAGGTGTAGGCTGCGTCGGAGAGGTGAGTATAGCAATATTTTTTATTTTAATTCTTTATTTTACACATTATATCGATCTCGATACCGATTCCCGATACAACAAAAGTATCGGATCTCGGTATCGGAATTCTGATACCGCTAAGTATCGGCCGATACCCGATACTTGCGGTATCGGAATGCTCAACACTACTCATTAGTAATTTACCACTATATTTGCATATGTATCCCATTGCCTAGATGTCCTATAAGTGTGAATAGAGCAGGTAATAATATCTAAATTCCGGTAACTAGTGGAAGAGTTTTACAGTTTTTTGTTAATTTTCTTTCAGAAAAATATTTTTTTATGGGTACAATATTTTTACATTATTATACTGACACTGACTGAGCGCCGCAAAGTGAAAGTGAAAGTACAGCACAGCGGTGACGTCACTGCTGTGCTGTGCTCTCACTGTACGGCGGCACTCAGTCAGAGCAGGAAGCAGACGGCAAGGGACCTGACGGACATCAGATGGTGAGTATGTACTGTTTTTTTTTTTTTACATTTACGCTGGTAACCAGGGTAAACATCGGGTTACTAAGCGCGGCCCTGCGCTTAGTAACCCGATGTTTACCCTGGTTACCAGTGAAGACATTGCTGGATCGGTGTCACACACACCGATTAAGCGATGTCAGCGGGACCTCAACGACCAAAAAACGGCCCAGGCCATTCCGACACGACCAGCGATCTCGCAGCAGGGGCCTGGTCGCTGGTACGTGTCACACATAGCGAGATCGCTACTGAGGTCGCTGTTGCGTCACAAAACTTGTGACTCAGCAGCGATCTCGCTAGCGATCTCGCTATGTGTGACGGGGGCTTAACACAATGTAGCTAGATGTTCATAATGATACTAGCATTTAAGGTTTAGTCTTTTTCGAGATTGTACAATGTTGTGTTTATATTTGCAAGTTAAAAATTATCTGCTTGTTAAAGGTAAAATCTACATTGGTATGGTACAGTATTATTTTTATAAATGTTAGCTGTTAACCATTAAAATAACTGATTTTTTTAAATGGATGCCCCTTAGTAGGCATATATTGCATTAAAACCATTGGTGCAATACCATACCCATTGGAAACAAAAAGTTCATAGGACAAGTATAATCTTCACATTGACTTTTTTTGAAAATAGAGGCCTTTTTAAAATTGTGAGAAATTACATATTCTCAATTGTGGAAAACAGGTCAAACAAATCAAAAATATTATTGAGACCCCTTTGACCTAGAATACTCAAATGGGAGATTCATCTGTAATTAGAGATATGGTTGCAAATTCCAAGTGTGCCATAACTAATGATGACAAAAGTATAGTAAAAAATCAATAAAATGTACAGATTTCAAATTCTGTATCCATAATACATGGTGATACTTTTCTGCTAGATCTCTAATAAATAGTGTTGAGCATTCCGATACCGCAAGTATCGGGTATCGGCCGATATTTGCGGTATCAGAATGCCGATACCGAGTTCCGATATTTTCAGTATATCGGATACCGGAATCGGAAGTTCCCACAATTCAAAGTGCCCGAATTCAGCCAATGAGGAATGATTAGAAGTGTGGGCACATCCTGTTCTGCATGGTGGGCATTAAAGTACTGGCAAGGCTGTGATTGGCTGCTGAAATGATGTCATGATGCACTATAAAAGTTGCTGCCGCCATTTAGGGCTCACTCTGCTGTGAATTCAGTTAGGGACAGGACACTGTGTTCTGACTGAGGGCCAGTTTAGAGATAGCGATTTGCTTCATTGTGCTTTACCAAGGCTAATTTAGCAACCGCTGTGTGAGATCCTTGCTTTTGCCTTGCAGCGCTGTTCATAGCTGTCTGCAAGGTCTGTGTGTGTGTGAATGCACATCGCTCTGTAGTCTGTCTGCAGCCATAGCCGGTTGTAGTCAGCTCAGAGTGCATCACTGCCTCATACTGTTCTATCCATTGTCCTTTTTTGCAATTAGTGCAGCCTGCTGCACATTTTTTCAAATATTTCCTATTAGTGGCTTTCCATCCGTATCCAGCTAAGTTGTGGAAAAACACTACATAGGATCACATAGAGCAGCTTTTTTTGGCCTTGCAGCACCGTTTATGGCTGTCTGCACGGTCTCTGTGTGAGTGCACATCGCTCTGTAGTCTGTCGGCAGCCACAGCCGGTTGCAGTCAGCTCAGGGTGCGTGACTGCCTCATACCGTTCAATCCATTGTCCTTTTTTGCAACTAGTGCAGCCTGCTGCACATTTTTTCAAATATTTCCTATTAGTGGCTTTCCATCCGTATCCAGCTAAATTGTGGAAAAACACGACATAGGATTACATAGAGCAGCTTTTTTTGGCCTTGCAGCACCGTTTACGGTTGTCTGCACGGTATCTGTGTGAGTGCACATCGCTCTGTAGTCTGTCCGCAGCCACAGCCGGTTGCAGTCAGCTCAGGGTGTGTGACTGCCTCATACCATTCCAATGTCTGTTTCTCAATTAGTGCAGCCTGTTGCACATTTTTTCAAATTGATCCTATTAGTGGCTTTCCCTCCATATCCTGCTAGATTGTGGAAAAACACTAAATAGGATTACATAGAGGAGCTTTTTTTGGCCTTGCAGCGCCGTTCACGGCTGTCTGCATGGTCTGTGTGTGAGTGCAGCTCACTCTGTAGTCAGTTCTGCCAAATTAAAAAAAAACCGCTGCTGCGTGAAGAACAAATTGAAGCTATTGTCAGATGGATGGCAGCTAATGCATCGACTTAGACGGGTGGGCCAGTGCCTCCGGCCACCACACCGCAGTATGCATCTGATGATGAGACTCAGGTGCCACTTTCTGGTGCATACTGTGTTGCCGAGACTACCCCGGAGAAGCAGTTGGTGGCAGAGGGTAGTGTAGATGATGAGGTCCTTGACCCATCATGGCGTGAGGTACAGGAACGTGGTGGGAGCAGCTCTAAGGAAGAGATTCCCCGAACAGGCAAAAGAGGGAGAGGGAGAGGAAAGACTGTGGTTCCTGTAGCCTCCACTTCGGCAGCTGTTAGGAGCATGCCTCTTCCAAAAGCCAAAAGGGGCGCTCCTCACAGGATCGCGATGGAAGAACCTCTGGCACTGTTGTCCAGAGACCCACTGTAATTCCACCCACAGCACCACATTCCCAGTCATCCTCACACTCCCAGCCCAGTCTGCAGCCATCGGTAGCACAGGCATGGGAGAAAAGGCGGCCATTCTCGGCAAACCACCCCCGAGCACAGGCTCTGAATGCTAACATTGCAAAACTACTGTCCCTTGAAATGCTGTCATTCAGGCTGGTGGAGACTGACAGCTTCCGTAACTTGATGGCATTGGCAGTCCCACAATACAATGTGCCCAGCCGCTTTTATTTCAGCAGGCAAGCCTTCCCTGCCCTGCACAAGCATGTGGAGGGACACATAAAACACGCGCTACTGAACGCCGTCAGTAGCAAGGTCCACCTCACCACCGATGCGTGGACCAGTCACCATGGACAGGGGCAATACCTTTCCCTCACTGCCCTTTGGGTTAATGTTGTTGAGCCGGGTACAGATCGTGCGAGAGGCGCAGGCCGTGTTCTGCCAACTCCAAGGATTGCAGGAATCCAGTCTGTACGCATTGACTCCTCCTCATACACAAGTTCCTCAGAATCATCGCTGCAGGAGCCGTCACAGTCCACCTCCACATGGACCCGTGAACGTTTACCTGTTACGACCGACATGAGCACAGCTGTGCCAAACGTCAACAGGCCGTCTTGAAATTAATTTATTTGGGGAATCAAAGCCACACAGCGCAGGAGTTCTGGAATGCCATCAAGCAGGAGAGCGACGTGTGGTTTGTGCCAGCGAATCTCCAGCCAGGCATGGTAGTGTGTGACAATGGCCAAAATCTGGTGGCAGCTCTGGCCCTAGGCAACCTTACTCACATCCCATGTCTGGCACATGTGCTCAACTTGGTCGTGCATAGTTTTTTGAGGGACTATCCGGATCTTGATGCACTGCTGCACAAGGTCTGCCTAGAGTGTGCTCACTTGTGGCGTTCCAGCATGGCAAGATCGCGCATTGCAGCTCTGCAGCGCTGATTCCGCCTTCCCGATCATCTCATCATATGTGACCTACCCACCAGGTGCAATTCCACTTTACATACTGTATGTTGGAGCGGTTGTATGAGCAGCATCCAGCAGTAATGGAGTACCAGCTGCATCGGGAGTAAAGAAATCGCACTCCGCACTGTTCAGACTTCACAACCACTGAGTGGGCCACTATGAAGGACGTCTGCCAGGTTTTGCGTTCCTTCGATGACTCCACGCGGATGGCGAGTGCAGATGATGCACTAGTCTGCATGACTGTCCCCCTTATCTGCCTGCTTCAACAAACACTGCAAGCGCTAAGGATGATGTTGTGGAAGAGGTGGAGTCACCAATTCCATCAGCTTCTGGACAGTCAGCGCTAAGTGGTTCCTCACAAAGGCATAGGCAGGGGACACTTTGTGAGGAGGATGAGGAGGAGTCAATGGAGGAGGAAGACATCGGTCCAGAGGAGGGAGTTACACAATTCTCCAGTAGCCAGTGTGTAGAGCGATGGTGGGGTGATGCAGAGCAGGCAGAGATCACGCCTCAAGCAGGGGACAGCGTTTCTTGGCCAGTTGGCAGTCTGCAGCACATGGTTGATTTTATGCTGCAGTGCCTGAGAAACGACCGCCGCATCGCCCACATTCTCAAAATGGCTGATTATTGGGTGTACACCCTCCTAGATCCTCGCTACCATGACAACTTACAAAGCCTCATAACACCGTTGAACCGGGAGCGTAAAATGCGGGAGTACCAAGACACACTGGTGAATTCCATCATCTTCTCCAGTCCAAGTGAGAGCAGTGCTGCTAGTGCTTTACAAAGCAGATCAGTGCGCCAAGTCAGTGGAGGAAGCTCTGCACACAGAGGGAGCAGAAGCAGTGCCTCAGCACAAGGCAAGACCAGTATGGCCCAACTGTGGCACAGTTTTGTGTGCCCGCCACACATGTCTACAGCATCACAGATGGCTGCAGTCAGCAGGAGGCAACGTTTCCGTCAGATGGTGACAGACTACATGTCTTGCCCTCTTACTGTACTCCCAGACGGCTCTTCCCCCTTTAAATTTTGGGTCTCTAAGCTGGATACATGGCCAGAGCTAAGCCAGTATGCATTGGAGGTGCTGGCTTGCCCTGCTGCTAGTGTATTATCGGAACGTGTCTTTAGTGCTGCAGGTGGTGTACTAACAGACCGTCGCATGCGACTATCCTCCGATAACGTTGACCGGCTTACTATTCTGAAAATGAACAAGGCCTGGATCTCGCAGGAATTTGCCACTCCTCTTCCAGATTAAATAATTGGTTAGCTACAGTATCCAGGTCTCCTGTTGCGTTCATGTTTCTACCACTTGAACTGTAATCCCTGGGCTCCAACACCACCAGTTAATGCTCAGAAGTACCGCCTGCACAGTCAACACTTGCTGACATGTTATTGGGGTTCAGTAACCTCAGCTGATCCCCAGCTGTGTATCCGACAATGTGTCCTGCGACCGCCACGCTGACACAATAACTGAAATGTAAGGGAACCTGTCCCCCCCCAGGCATTTGTTACTGAAAGAGCCAGCTTGTGCAGCAGTAATGCAGTAGGTACCTCTTTTAGTTTTGCTCCTTGCACACGCTGAACTTAACACTTATAAAATGTGTCCTCTGATACCGTAAAACCATCCCAGAGGTGGGACTTTCCTTCGTAATGGGATGCAGCACAGCCATCATCCCTTCCCCCATGGCGCCGTGCGCCGCCTCCTTAGCGTTGTTTGAATCTGTCCCGTAGCCTGCACTGTTTTGTTCAACCTTGGCCTTGTGCAGTTTGCACTGCCCGTCTTCTGACATCATTTGGTGTCAGGCGGACTGGGCCTGTGCGGCCGCGCTGCCCAAGATCCCGCCTCGCAGTCTCTTCTTATTTAATCACACTGTGGGCCTGGGATCCATGGGCATGCACAGTGCATATCTTTACCTCAGGCTCTCACTCATCTCCCTCCGCCTTCTTCAGACTGTGCGCCGTCAGCTGATCCCTACTAGCAGGCCACGGCCGTGACGCCGCACAGTCTGAAGAAGCCAGAAGGAGATGAGTGAGAGGCGAAGATAGCCTGACATCAAATGATGTCAGAAGACGGGCAGCGCTAAATGCGCATGGCCAAGGTTGAACATAACAGCGCAGGCTCCAGGACAGATTTAAACAATGCTGAGGAGGCGGCACACAGCGCCAAGGGGGTAGGAATAATGGCTGTGATGCATCCTATTATGAAGGAAAGTCCCACCTCCGGGACGGTTTCACTGTATCAGGGGACACATTTTATAAGTGTTTAGTTCTGCGTTTGCAAGGAGCATAATTAAAAGAGACAACTTTTCCTTTTGCAGCATTAGTGCTGCACAAGTTGGCTCTTTCAGCTACAAACGCCTGGGGGGGTTAAAGGTTACCTTTCAACCTGCTCCAATTAGGCCTCAGCCTACACTCTGCTCCTCCTGTTGTCCCTGGGCTCTAACACCGCCAGTTGGTGCTCAGAAGTGCTGTCTGCACAGTTAACAGTTGCTCCTCTGTTATTGGGGTTCAGTAACGCCAGCTGCTCCCCTGCTGTGGTGCGGCAATAACTCTAGCCTGCACCTCCTGCTATCCCTGGGCTCTAACACCGCCAGTTGGTGCTCGGAAGTGCTGTCTGCACAGTTAACAGTTGCTCCTCTCTTATTGGGGTTCAGTAACGCCAGCTGCTCCACTGCTGTGTTGCGGCAATAACTCTAGCCTGCTCCTCCTGCTATCCCTGGGCTCTAACACCGCCAGTTGGTGCTTGGAAGTGCTGTCTGCACAGTTAACAGTTGCTTCTCTGTTATTGGGGTTCAGTAACGCCAGCTGCTCCCCTGCTGTGTTGTGGCAATAACTCTAGCCTGCTCCTCCTGCTATCCCTGGGCTCTAACACCGCCAGTTGGTGCTCGGAAGTGCTGTCTGCACAGTTAACAGTTGCTCCTCTGTTATTGGGGTTCAGTAACGCCAGCTGCTCCCCTGCTGTGTTGCGGCAATAACTCTAGCCTGCTCCTCCAGCTATCCCTTGGCTCTAACACCGCCAGCTGGTGCTTGGAAGTGCTGTCTGCACAGCCATTATTCCTACCCCCTTGGCGCCATGTGCCGCCTCCTTAGTGTTGTTTGAATCTGTCCTGTAGCCTGCACTGTTTCGTTCAACCTTGGCCTTGCGCAGTTTGCACTGCCCGACTTCTGACATCATTTGGTGTCAGGCGGACTGAGCCTGTGCGGCCGCGCTGCCCGAGATCCCACCTCGCAGTCTCTTCTGATTTAATCACACTGCGGGCCGGGGATCCATGGGCATGCGCAGTGTATATCTTCACCTCAGGCTCTCACTCATCTCCCTCCGCCTTCTTCAGACTGTGCGCCGTCAGCTGATCCCTACTAGCATGCCACGGCCGTGACGCCGCACAGTCTGAAGAAGCTGGAAGGAGATGAGTGAGAGGCGAAGATATGCACTGCGCATGCCCATGGATCCCAGGCCCGCAGTGTGATTACATTAGACGACACTGCGAGGCGGGATCTCTGGCAGCGCGAACACACAGGCGCAGCCAGCCTGACACCAAATGATGTCAGAAGACGGGCAGCGCTAACTGCGCATGGCCAAGGTTGAACATAACAGCGCAGGCTCCAGGACAGATTCAAACAACGCTGAGGAGGCGGCGCACGGCACCAAGGGGGTAGGAATAATGGCTGTGCTGCATCCCATTACGAAGGAAAGTCCCACCTCCGGGACGGTTTCACTGTATCAGGGGATTTAGTTCTGCGTTTGCAAGGAGCATAATTAAAAGAGACAACTTTTCCTTTTGCAGAATTAGTGCTGCACAAGTTGGCTCTTTCAGCTACAAACACCTGGGGGAGGGGTTAGAGGTTACCTTTCAACTTGCTCCAATTAGGCCTCAGCCTACAGTCTGCTCCTCTTTGATTCCCTGGGCTCTAACACCGCCAGTTGGTGCCCGGAAGTACTGGCTGCACAGAGAAAAACACTTGCCACTGTGTCAGTGGGGTTCAGTAACGCCAGCTGTTCCCCTGCTGTGTAGCCAGCAACGTGTCCTGCAAACGCCACGCAGACACAACAGACACTAAGCTGCCTCCAGTGCAGGCTTCGTCCTACACTCTGCTCCTCCTTGATTCCCTGGGCTTTAACACCGCCAGTTGGTGCTCAGAAGTGCTGACTGCACAGAAAAAAACACTCGCCAATGTGTCAGTGGGGTTCAGTAACTCCAGCTGTTCCCCTGTTGTGTAGCCAGCAACGTGTCCTGCAAACGCCATGCAGACACAACAGACAATAAGTTGCCTCCAGGGCAGGCTTCGGCCTACACTCTGCTCCTCTGCTCCTCCTTGATTCCCTGGACCCTAACACCACCAGTTGGTGCTCAGAAGTGCTGGCTGCACAGAAAAAAACACTCGCCACTGTGTCAGTGGGGTTTAGTAACGCCAGCTGTTCCCCTGCTGTGTAGCCGGCAACGTGTCCTGCAAACGCCACGCAGACACAACAGACAATAAGCTGCCTCCAGTGCAGGCTTCGGGCTACACTCTGCTCCTCTGCTCTTCCTTAATTCCCTGGGCTCTAACACCACCAGTTGGTGCTCGGAAGTGCTGTCTGCACAGAGAAAAACACTCGCCACTGTGTCAGTGGGGTTCAGTAACGACAGCTGTTCCCCTGCTATGTAGCTGGCAATGTATCCTGCAAACACCACACAGACACTACCACAAACATTAAAGGGAACCAGCCCCCCCAGGCATTTGTAACTAAATGTGCCACCTTGTGCAGCAAAAATGCTGCATTTGGACAAGGTGGCTTTTTTGTTATACTCATTGCACACGCAGAACTAAACACTTATAAAATGTGTCCCCTGATACCAATTAACCGTCCCGGAGGTGTGACTTTCCTTCATAATGACACGCAGCATCCCTCTTGGCGCCATGCGCTGCCTCCTCAGCGTTGTTTGAATCTGTCCCAGAGCCTGCGCTGTTATGTTATCCCTTGGCCATGCGCAGTTAGCGCTGCCCGTCTTCTGACATCATTTGTTGTCAGGATGCCTGCGCCTATGTGACCGCCCTGCCCGAGATCACGCCCCGCAGTGTCTTATTTATTCTCACTATGGGGCTGGGATTCATGGGCATGCGCAGTGCATATGTTTGCCTCTCACTCATCTCCTTCCACCTTCTTCAGACTGTGCGGCTTCACGGCCGTGGCATGCGATAAGGGATCAGCTTACGCCGCACAGTCTAAAGCAGGTGTAAGGACAAGAGTGAGAGGCGAAGATATTTACTGCGCAAGGCCATGAATCCCAGCCCCACAGTGTGAATAAATCAGAAGACACTGTGGGGCTGGGATTCATGGGCATGCGCAGTGCATATGTTCGCCTCTCACTCATCTCCTTCCGCCTTCTTCAGACTGTGCGGCTTCACAGCCGTGGCATGCGATAAGGGATCAGCTGACTCCACACAGTCTGAAGCAGGCGTAAGGACATGAGTGAGAGGCAAAGATATTTACTGCGCAAGGCCCTGAATCCCAGCCCCGCAGTGTGAATAAATCAGAAGACACTGCGGGGCTGGGATTCAAAGGCATGCACAGTGTATATGTTCGCCTCTCACTCATCTCCTTCCGCCTTCTTCAGACTGTGCGGCTTCACGGCCGTGGCATGCGATAAGGGATCAGCTGACTCCGCACAGTCTGAAGCAGGCGTAAGGACATGAGTGAGAGGCAAAGATATTTACTGCGCAAGGCCCTGAATCCCAGCCCCGCAGTGTGAATAAATCAGAAGACACTGCGGGGCTGGGATTCATGGGCATGCGCAGTAACAGCGCATGGCCAAGGAATAACACACAGCGCAGACTCCGGAACACAAAAAAGCAACGCTCAGGAGGCTGCGCCCAGCACCAAGGGGGTAACTTTTGACAGCTGAACTTCATCTCATTAAGAAGAAAAGTCCCGCCTCCGAGACGGTTTGACATTATGAGGGGCAAAATTTTATAAGTATTTCATTCAGCGTGTTCAAGGAACATAATTAAAAGAGCCATCTTTTCCTTGTGCAGAATTACTGCTGCACAAGGTGGCTCTTCTAGCTACTAACGCCTGGGGGGGGTTAAAGGTTCCCTTTCAATTTGCTCCAATTTGGCTTCAGCCTACACTCTTCTCCCCCTGCTGTCCCTGGGCTCTAACACCACCAGTTGGTTCTCGGAAGTGCTGGCTACACAGAGAAAACCACCCGCCACTGTGTCAGTGGGGTTCAGAAACGTCAGCTGTTCCCTTGCTGTGTAGCCGGCAACGTGTCCTGCAAACGCCAGACAGACACAACAGATATTAAGCTGCCTCCAGTGCAGGCTTCGGCCTACACTCTGCTCCTCCTGCTGTCCCTGGGCTCTAACACCGCCAGTTGGTGCTCGGAAGTGCTGGCTGCACAGAGAAAAACACCCACCACAGTGTCAGTTGGTTTCAGTAACGTCAGCTGTTCCCCTGCTGTGTAGCCGGCAACGTGTCCTGCAAATGCCACGCAGACACAACAGATATTAAGCTGCCTCCAGTGCAGGCTTCGGCCTACACTCTGCTCCTCCTGCTGTCCCTGGGCTCTAACACCGCCAGTTGGTGCTCGGAAGTGCTGGCTGCACAGAGAAAAACACCCGCCACTGTGTCAGTGGGGTTCAGTACAGTCAGCTGTTCCCCTGCTGTGTAGCCGGCAACGTGTCCTGCAAACGCCACGCAGACACAACAGACACTAAGCTGCCTCCAGTGCAGGCTTTGGCCTACACTCTGCTCCCCCTGCTGACCCTTGGCTCCAACACCGCTAGTTCGGGCTCTAGGAAGACAATCTTGAATAGGCCCCCCTGGTTACAGTACCGTCAGCTGGTTCTGGGCAGAGCCTTTGGCTTAGGTGCCTCCTTCTGGGTATCCGAGTTCTACCAACGTCAGGTGGTCCTTGGTAGTGCTTTCTGGCATGGGTTCCTTTTGCTTAGTAACCGGGTTCCAGTAATGTCAGCTGGTGCTCGGTAGTTCCATTGGCTCTTGGACCTTTGGCTACCCATCCGGGTCCCAGTACCGTCAGCTGGTTCTCGGCAGTGTCTTCTGGTCTTGTACCTTCTGCTCCCCATCCTTGTTCCAGTACCATCAGCTGGTTCCAGGCAGAGCCTTTGGCTTAGGTGCCTCCTTCTGGGTATCCGAGATCCACCAACGTCAGGTGGTCCTTGGTAGTGCTTTCTGGCACGGGTACCTCCTGCTTAGTAACCGGGTTCCAGTAACGTCAGCTGGTCCTCGGTAGTTCCATTTGCTCTTGGACCTTCGGGTAGCCATCCGAGTTCCGGTTCCATCAGCTGGTTCTCAGCATTTTCTCAGCCTTCTTGTACCTTCTGCTACATTTCCAAGTTCAAGACCCCAAAGACAACGACACGGAAGACCGAGAAGCAGAAGAACAAGAGGCTGCAGAACAAAGAGCAGAAGAACATTAAGCATAAGACTAAACATCAGAGCAAAAGATATTATCTAAATTATAAGCAGAAGAAGACTAAGCAGTGTATGGGGGTGAGTCCGTTCCTCCTCGTGGTGCCCCTGGAAAAATCCTGCTGCTGCAGGCCTAACTGAATGCGGACAAATCCTGTTGTAACTCTTTTGTGACAGGCAGAGCGGAAGGTGTAATCTTCAAACTGTTATAGATAACAACTACAGGAATGCCTGTCACAAATAAGAATATGATGAAGAAGTAGAATATGAAGAAGAATAATAGTTTAATAAAACGAATATGAAAAATGTAACAAAAAAAAATAATAGGTAGAAGATGAAGAAGAAGATGAATAAGGTGAAGAAGAAGTTGATGTCAAAGATGCTGCTGCTGAGGATGATGAAGAAGAAAGTGTCGGAGAAGTAAAAAAGGAAGTGAAGGGCATGGAAGTAGTGAAACATCAATATCTGACAAAATAGAAAAAATCTTAACATAGTCAATATCTTTGTAACTCCGAACGTCTTAAAAAAAAAAAAGAAAAAAATTCCTGCTGTTCTATTTGATTGGGCTAAACCTCTATGCCTTTAATGTCTCCGCCACCTCCCCCAATACATCCTACATTATTCTTAGTTGTTTTCCTTCATGTAGAATGAACCTACAAGGAAAGGGTTTATTTTAATTCCGATATTTTGGTCCCATTGAATTGCATTGGTATCGGGTATCGGTATCGGCGATATCCGATATTTTTTTAATATCGGCTGATCCAATCCGATACCGATACTTTCCGATATCGGAAGGTATCGCTCAACACTACTGTCACGATTCACACCGTGACTGTCAAGATCCCTTAGCCGCTGCCCACAATATGTCACGGATTGGGGTGACTTTAGACCAGCAGACGGCTATCACATGTGCAGGGGGCTTATCCTAGTTATCCCTCCACTGCCACAATGTGATGAAAAGAACACACACAATGCTATTGACCTCTTAGTTTACAGCAGGGGCTTATTTTAGGTATCCCACTGCTCTTCAATATACCATGAACTGCAGGGATTTGTTTATCCCGCTTACAGTTCCACTTGCACCTTGCAGCTCTCTGGCGCCCCCCTTACCATCAGGTCAGATTAGGTACTGCACCTAGGGAAATTAGTCGCCAGAAAGGCTGCCTGCTATGTACTGGCTATTGGGCGCGCTGCAGCGACGCGATAACTACTCCCACTCAGGCAGGAACAATAATTATCAAGCCGCAGTCGCTACAGTGAAATCCAAAAGCCTGCACAGTACACGGTATCACTGCCACCAGCCTCGATTAAACGGGTCCGAAGCAAACCCCAAAACAGTAGCGTAATTTCCCTTCAAAGACAGGGTACGTTTTTAGAGCATGGAGAAATACCTGGCATGAAATAATATACCCATAAAGTTTATGCAGTGTTTATCAAAATATTTTACAAGGATGTTACAAATGAGACAATTGCAAATATGTACCAGGTAATTATAAAAAAACAGGAAATAACATGAGAAATAACACTTACAGTTGTTCAAAGCATTGCAGGCAACCAGGCTAGTGAAGTTTCCATTTATCCCAGTGCATTTGCACTCGCAGTCTGGTCGCTTCAGGTAAAAACTCACAACTCCCCCCTGGAAGCCTGCCAGCAACTTTATAGCCTACAGCCTGTGACCTCACAGAAAGGGCTGGTTTTTCCAACCCCTCCTACTTCTTCAGTATTACTCACTGGGCATTAAATATATCTGATGCCCGTAACTTCGCTACAGAACATAAAATAATCGCACCATACCCATCATTCATCTCGTAGTATCGTGGGCATTCCGATGAGATCAAATATGTCCTATTATTTACAGAGCAATCCCTACTTCTTCACCCGATGGAGCTACAAGCCTGTGATTAGAGTGATGCGTAGATCCTCCGAGTGTGATTATGACGATATATTTTGGTGTTCGTATTTTAAATAGTTTGCCTAATATCTTACAAAAACAGAACAAAGGACTTTCATGATTCTAGAAGCTTCTAGTCCAGTGATACCTGGACAAGAGCTTACGCGGCAGGAAATGCCGGTCGTAAATGCCTTTCTTCAATAAAACTCTCTTCCCCCATGCACAGTGGAAAGGCAGCTCAACTCTGAAGTAAAAGAGAAGGGGGGGTTTCTTAGCCCACATCCTGGGCTGACAAGAGAACTAAACTTATGATTTTTCATACCATATCGTGACACCTCCCCCTTTTAGCGTGCGCTACGGCGGCAGAACCTCTCGGTATGCCTCCATGCGCACCTCCGTGGGTTCACCCTGGCGGGAGAGTCCATCTGCATTCCCATGCTCCTTGCCCGCTTTGTGTTTAATGGTGAAGTCAAATTGCTGAAGGGCAAGGCTCCAGCGTAGCAACCTGCCATTGGTTCCACACATGGTGCTTAGCCAGCGCAGAGGGTTGTGGTCGGTCACCACCGTGAAGGTGCGACCGTACAAGTAGGGCTGCAAGCGCTGCAGGGCCCAGACTATGGCCAGGCATTCCTTCTCAATGGTGGAGTAGGCCACTTCCCTAGGCGAAAGTTTCCGGCTCAGGTACAACACGGGGTGCTCTTGGTCCTCCGAGTCAACCTGGCTGAGCACAGCACCAAGGCCAAACTCGTTGGCGTCGGTCTGTACCAAGAACGGTCGACTGCTGTCGACTGCTTTCAACACAGGGGCGTTGCACAGTGCGGTCTTCAACGCCTGGAAGGCCCCCTCACAGCCATCTGTCCAGTTGACGATGTGGGGTAGCTTCTTCCTGGTGAGGTCCGTCAAAGGTTTTGCCAGGCTACTATAGTGCTGCACGAAGCGCCTATAGTACCCTGCAGTGCCCAGGAAGGACATCACCTGTTTCTTGTTCCTGGGAGTGGGCCAGTTCACGATCTAGTTTTATTTATTTATCCTTTTTTTTTTTCTCACCGAGGGTGTATACAGGCGCAAACTTTTTAATTTATTTATTGTTGTAACCTCTGACAATTTTGTGGAGTTGCCCTGTTTGCAGCCGTATACTAAGAATACCTCTCCGGGCACGTGCGCCTACCCATACGTATATATATACCAGTTCACGATCACGCCCACTTTGTCAGGCTCTGGCTTTAGGGTGTTTCCACCTACCCGGTGCCCCAGGTAGTGAACCTCCCTCATGCCCATCTGGCACTTTCCCGGCTTGATAGTCAGTCCTGCTCGGTGAATTCGCCCGAGCACCTCCTCGAGATGCTGCAGGTGTTCATCCCAGGAGGGACTGAAGATGGCAATGTCATCTAAGTATGCCACAGTGTACTTCTCCAGTCCCTGAAGCAGGAGATTGACCATCCGCTGGAAAGTGGCAGGGGCATTCTTCATGCCGAAGGGCATGACCGTGGACTCGTACAGTCCAAAGGGGGTGATAAAGGCGGACTTCTCCTGCGCCTCGGGGCTCAGGGAATCTGCCAGTATCCGCGACTCAGATCCATTATTGTCAGGTATTCTGCGCCAGCTAACTTCTCAAGCAGCTCCTCGATGCGCGGCATTGGGTGCGCGTCAGAGGCTGTAAAGGCGTTGAGCCCACTGTAGTCCACGCAGAACCGGGTGGTCCGGTCCTTCTTTGGCACGAGAACTACAGGTGAGTCCCACGCGCTCTTTGACCGTCGAATCACCCCCAGCTGCAACATCTCATCGATCTCCTGGCGCATAATCTGCTGCACCTGGTCAGAGATTCGATAGGGTGTTCGCCGTAGTGGGGCGTGATTCCCGGTGTCCACCTCGTGGATGGCTAACTCAGTCCTTCCAGGCCGGTTGGAGAACACGACCCAGAAGGGTTCCAGTGTGGTTTGCAACTGCAACCGCTGTGGTTCATCTAGCGAGGCGCTTACCTCCACGTCCTCAATGGACCCACGGGCCTTGGCTTGGGCCAGCATGTCCAGGAGGGTGTCTTCCTCCCCTTCTTCGGGTGCGCTGCAGACCGGTAGGACGAAAGGTTCACGTTCGTGATGAGCCTTCATCATGTTGACGTGAAAGGCCTTTCGCCTACCCCGAGTGTGGTCAAGCGTGACCACGTAGGTGACCGGGTTGTGCTGTTGGTGGACGACGTACGGGCCCTCCCAGGCTGCCTGAAGCTTATCCGTTGGTACAGGAACCAGCACCCACACCTTTTGACCCACGTGGTAGGTCCGCTCCCGGGCGTTCTGGTCGTACCAGTGCTTCTGATCAGCCTGAGCCTGCGTCATGTTGTCATGCACCAACTGTGTCAAGGTCTGCATCTTGTCACGGAAGCGCATGACATACTCCACTATGGACACTTCAGAAGGGTTCGGCTCCTCTTCCCAGGATTCTCTTACCAACCCAAGGGGTCCCCGGACTCGCCTGCCGTACAGGAGCTCGAAGGGGGAGAACCCCGTCGAGGCCTGCGGAACCTCTCGGTAAGCAAATAGCAGGTGTGGGAGGTACCGCTCCCAGTCACGCCCTTGTGTCTCAACCAGCATGCGTAGCATCTGTTTGAGGGTACCATTGAAGCGTTCACACAAGCCATTGGTCTGTGGGTGATACGCACTCGATACCAGGTGCTTCACCTGCATTTTCTTACAGAGAGCCTCCATTAGGTGAGACATAAATTGGGTCCCTCGATCAGTAAGCATTTCCCTGGGAAATCCTACCCGTGAAAAGATGGCCAACAGGGCATCCGCCACCTTATCTGCCCTAGTTGACGACAGAGCTACTGCCTCTGGGTACCGGGTAGCGTAGTCTACCACAGTAAGAATGAATCGCTTTCCAGAGCTGCTGGAGACGGCCAGCGGGCCCACAATGTCCACCGCAATCCTCTGGAAAGGCTCCTCTATCACTGGCAAAGGGATCAGGGGAGCCTTAAGAGCAGGCCCCGCCTTCCCCACTCTTTGACAGGTGACACAGGAGCGGCAGTAGTTTGACACATCTGTCCCTATCTTAGGCCAATAGAAGTGTTGAGACAGCCGGGCCTTAGTTTTGCTGATCCCCAAGTGTCCAGCTAGCGGGATCTCATGGGCAATCCGCAACAACTCACCCCGGAATTGCTGTGGGACGACCAGCTGTCTTTCCCTCAACCACTCCTTTTGTGATTCTCCGGGTACTGTCTCCCGGTACAACCTTCCTCCTTCCCAGAACACCTTCTCCTTATCAGTCTCGGAGAATGACGTCCCGGCGAGTTGTCTCAAACTCTCTAGGCTCGCATCTGTGTGCAGAGCGGCCTGAAACTCCTGGCTAGGGGAAGCCAGAAGTGACGTCAGGGTCCCTTCCCCACGGGAACCCTCTGGGACCTGCTCTGGGTCCACCTCTGGTTCAGTCATACTGATGACTGAGGAGGGTCCGGAAGGCAGACAGGTATCTGCGTTCCGGGCACTCTGACTGCGGGTGACAGCAGCTACGTAGGCTGTCTCCCCGGGGGTTTCTACAGACCCATCAGCCGACGCTGCTATGGGCTCTACCTCCCCATCCACCACCATTACCTCAGGAGCATTGCTACTTATGGGCCAGTTACCTTCCTCGGTGGCACTGGTCAATTGCATGGCATCACCTTCCTCACGGTTCCCATGCATCTCCCCATTTCCGGTAGCACCGACACTTGCCCCTGCTAGGGGTTCCTCCGCCGTCTCACTCCGCAGAGCGACGTGGCTGAGCACTCCTGTACCTATGGACACATCAACTTTCACAGAAACATCATTATCAGATACAGTTGGCACAGGTACAACATTTCCACTATCAATCCTAGGGAAAAAATGGTTATCAGATGCAACATTACAAGATAAAGCATGGTCAGGTAACACATGTGATTTCCCATCATCATCATCATCATCACCAGGGTTAACTTTACCCTCATTAGTAGATTGGGGAGGGGTGTCAATGACGTAGTATGCAAACAACCTCCCCAAATCAGTCCCCAACAAAACATCAGTGGGCAAATTATCAGACAGCCCCACTTCCTTCACCCCGCTCCCGGCACCCCAATCAATAAAAACCCGGGCCATCAGTAAGGGACAGCTGATGCCCCCAATCCCAGTGACAGTTAGGGTTTTCCCCGGAATGATTTCTTCAGGGGCCGCCAGTTCGGGTCGGATGAGGGTTCGTTCAGCCCCGGTGTCCTTGAGGCCTGTAGCAACATGACCTCCCACAATGACCTGCTGTACGTTATCACACCCCCTCCCAGCCACACCACCCACCAAAAGAACTGCTGCATTAGGCCCTGGGGCCTGGGATGAGGGGTTCTTCTGCTTGGCTGGACATCGGGGACTGATGTGACCAGTCTGCCTGCAGTGGTAACACTGGCGAAGTTCGGTGGTAGGTCTGGTGCTGTTGGCCATGGGGACAGGACCTCTGGGGTGTTGGCTGGCAGGGGTACTGGCGTTGGATGCAGGCTTACCCCCTCTCCAGCTGGAGGTGACTGGCTTCCGCACTTCCGATCTACGGTTGGCCTCATAGGCATCGGCAATCTGCGCTGCTTTCGTCACGTCTTTGGGTTCTCTGTCCATCACGAACTGTCGCACCTCAGTTGGGCAAAGATGGAAGAACTGGTCTTTGATCATCAGGTCTCGCAGCTGTGCAAAGGTGGTCACTGACAGTCCTTGGGTCCACTGGTCAAAGTGGGTCCCCAGTCCATGCACCACATCACTGTAACTGTCGTGTGGGCCACGTTGGAGGGTCCGAAACTTTTTACGGTACACCTCGGGTGTAAGCTGGTACTTGGCTATGAGAGCCTGCTTGATGGCCTCATAGTCACCATCTTGTTCTTGAGGGAGGGCAGCAAACGCCTCCAGAGCTTTGCCTCTCAGCCCTGGTGTCAGGTATCGTGCCCATTCTTGTGTAGGCAGCTGGTACTGTCTGCAGGCTTTCTCAAAGGCCCGCAGAAAAGTGTACAAGTCCCCATCCTTTTCCATAACAGGAAAGTGGTCGGGCCGGGGCTTTGGTGTCTGAGCACTGCTGGGCTCACGGCTGGACTGGGACGACCTCTGCATTTGCAGTTGGGCCATCTGCAGCCGGTACTCCCGCTCCGCTTGGGCCTCCCGCTCGGCTCGGGCCTCGGCTCGCTCCTGGTATTGCTGGATCAGCTGTCGACGTCCCTCATGGTCGTCAGCGGGGAATTCTTTCAGGGCCGCCTGCAGGTGGGGGTCCAATTCGCCCGGATTGCTAACGGGGCGAGCATTCAGTGGTGGGACCTCTGCTGCAGCACCATGTTCGCTGGTGCTGGCATCTGCGGCTTCTGGGCTCTGTGAGTGGTCTAGAGCGGCTTCCCATTGCATCAGGGCTGCGACCAGTTCGCTTTTGTTTTTGCTTGCATAGTCAATGTGCTGTGACTTGCATAAGGCAACAAGGGCGTCTCTGGTCTGCTGTTCATAAAAGGCTTCTCCCAGCCCAACCATGGTTGCCAAATAAAAGATAGGATAGAAAACGAAGAAAAAGGGAGGGGATAATTACCAGTACACAATTGTCTCACAACTAATAAACACTGAGTTTGTTCTCCAAACTTATTTGCGCAGAGTTCTCGCAAGAACTTTCTGCAAGTTTTTAGTGAGAGGAATGATTGCTCAAACCAAATCACTAATGCTCTAATATCCCACCGCCTTGCAACCAATATGTCACGATTCACACCGTGACTGTCAAGATCCCTTAGCCGCTGCCCACAATATGTCACGGATTGGGGTGACTTTAGACCAGCAGACGGCTATCACATGTGCAGGGGGCTTATCCTAGTTATCCCTCCACTGCCACAATGTGATGAAAAGAACACACACAATGCTATTGACCTCTTAGTTTACAGCAGGGGCTTATTTTAGGTATCCCACTGCTCTTCAATATACCATGAACTGCAGGGATTTGTGTATCCCGCTTACAGTTCCACTTGAACCTTGCAGCTCTCTGGCGCCCCCCTTACCGTCAGGTCAGATTAGGTACTGCACCTAGGGAAATTAGTCGCCAGAAAGGCTGCCTGCTATGTACTGGCTATTGGGCGTGCTGCAGCGATGCGATAACTACTCCCACTCAGGCAGGAACAATAATTATCAAGCCGCAGTCGCTCAGTGAAACCCAAAAGCCTGCACAGTACACGGTATCACTGCCACCAGCCTCGATTAAACGGGTCCGAAGCAAACCCCAAAACAGTAGCGTAATTTCCCTTCAAAGACAGGGTACGTTTTTAGAGCATGGAGAAATACCTGGCATGAAATAATATACCCATAAAGTTTATGCAGTGTTTATCAAAATATTTTACAAGGATGTTACAAATGAGACAATTGCAAATATGTACCAGGTAATTATAAAAAAACAGGAAATAACATGAGAAATAACACTTACAGTTGTTCAAAGCATTGCAGGCAACCAGGCTAGTGAAGTTTCCATCTATCCCAGTGCATTTGCACTCGCAGTCTGGTCGCTTCAGGTAAAAACTCACAACTCCCCCCTGGAAGCCTGCCAGCAACTTTATAGCCTACAGCCTGTGACCTCACAGAAAGGGCTGGTTTTTCCAACCCCTCCTACTTCTTCAGTATTACTCACTGGGCATTAAATATATCTGATGCCCGTAACTTCGCTACAGAACATAAAATAATCGCACCATACCCATCATTCATCTCGTAGTATCGTGGGCATTCCGATGAGATCAAATATGTCCTATTATTTACAGAGCAATCCCTACTTCTTCACCCGATGGAGCTACAAGCCTGTGATTAGAGTGATGCGTAGATCCTCCGAGTGTGATTATGACGATATATTTTGGTGTTCGTATTTTAAATCGTTTGCCTAATATCTTACAAAAACAGAACAAAGGACTTTCATGATTCTAGAAGCTTCTAGTCCAGTGATACCTGGACAAGAGCTTACGCGGCAGGAAATGCCGGTCGTAAATGCCTTTCTTCAATAAAACTCTCTTCCCCCATGCACAGTGGAAAGGCAGCTCAACTCTGAAGTAAAAGAGAAGGGGGGGTTTCTTAGCCCACATCCTGGGCTGACAAGAGAACTAAACTTATGATTTTTCATACCATATCGTGACAACACTTGCAGCTCTCTGGCGCCCCCCTTACTCTCAGGTCAGATTAGGTCCCACCGCTGCCACCAATATGTCACGATTCACACCGTGACTGTCAAGATCCCTTAGCCGCTGCCCCAATATGTCACGGATTGGGGTGACTTTAGACCAGCAGACGGCTATCACATGTGCAGGGGGCTTATCCTAGTTATCCCTCCACTGCCCCCAATGTGATGAAAAGAACACACACAAGTTTATTGACCTCTTAGGTTACAGCAGGGGCTTATTTTAGGTATCCCACTGCTCTTCAATATACCATGAACTGCAGGGATTTGTGTATCCCGCTTACAGTTCCACTTGAACCTTGCAGCTCTCTGGCGCCCCCCTTACCGTCAGGTCAGATTAGGTACTGCACCTAGGGTAATTAGTCGCCAGAAAGGCTGCCTGCTATGTACTGGCTATTGGGCGCGCTGCAGCGACGCGATAACTACTCCCACTCAGGCAGGAACAATAATTATCAAGCCGCAGTCGCTACAGTGACCCCCAAAAGCCGGCACACGGTCGCTGCCACCAGCTCCAATTGAACGGGTCTGGAGCTAACCCCAAAACAGTAGCGTAATTCCCTTCAGAGACAGGGTACGGTTTAGGGCAGGAAGAGTGAACTAGTATTAAATATTATACCCCATAAATGATTTTTAGGCAGTGTTTATAAAATATTTTACAAAGATGTTACAAATGAGACAATTGCAAATATGTACAAGGTAATTATAAAAATAAAAGGATTAAATGAAGAAAAGGTAACACTCACATATTCTCAGATCATTGCATTGCAGGCAACAGGCTATGAGAGCTTTCCATCTATCCCAGTGCATTTGCACTCGCAGTCTGGTCGCTTCAGGTAAAAACTCACAACTCCCCCCCTGGAAGCCTGCCAGCAACTTTATAACCTACAGCCTGTGACCTCACAGAAAGGGCTGGTTTTTCCAACCCCTCCTACTTCTTCAGTATTACTCACTGGGCATTAAATATATCTGATGCCCGTAACTTCGCTACAGAACATAAAATAATCGCACCATACCCATCATCATCATCATCATTAGGGTTAACTTTACCCTCATTAGTAGATTGGGGAGGAGGGTCATCCACGAAGTATGCAACCAACCTCCCCAAATCCGTCCCCAACAAACATCAGTGGGCAAATTATCAGACAGCCCCACTTCCTTCACCCCTCTCCCGGCACCCCAATCAATAAAAACCCGGGCCATCGGTAAGGGACAGCTGATGCCCCCAATCCCAGTGACAGTTAGGGTTTTCCCCGGAATGATTTCTTCAGGGGCCGCCAGTTCGGGTCGGATGAGGGTTCGTTCAGCCCCGGTGTCTTTGAGGCCTGTAGCAACATGACCTCCCACAATGACATGCTGTACGTTATCACACCCCCTCCCAGCCACACCACCCACCAAAAGAACTGCTGCATTAGGCCCTGGGGCCTGGGATGAGGGGTTCTTCTGCCTGGCTGGACATCGGTGACTGAGGTGTCCAGTCTGCCTGCAGTGGTAACACTGGCGAAGTTCGGTGGTGGGTCTGGTGCTGTTGGCCACGGGGACAGGACCTCTGGTAGGTTGGCTGGCAGGGGTACTGGCGTTGGATGCAGGCTTACCCCCTCTCCAGCTGGAGGTGACTGGCTTCCGCACTTCCGATCTACGGTTGGCCTCATAGGCATCGGCAATCTGCGCTGCTTTCGTCACGTCTTTGGGTTCTCTGTCCATCACGAACTGTCGCACCTCAGTTGGGCAAAGACGGAAGAACTGGTCTTTGATCATCAGGTCTCGCAGCTGTGCAAAGGTGGTCACTGACAGTCCTTGGGTCCACTGGTCAAAGTGGGTCCCCAGTCCATGCACCACATCACTGTAACTGTCGTGTGGGCCACGTTGGAGGGTCCAAAACTTTTTACGGTACACCTCGGGTGTAAGCTGGTACTTGGCTATGAGGGCCTGCTTGATAGCCTCATAGTCACCATCTTGTTCTTGAGGGAGGGCAGCAAACGCCTCCAGAGCTTTTCCTCTCAGCCCTGGTGTCAGGTACCATGCCCATTCTTGTGTAGGCAGCTGGTACTGTCTGCAGGCTTTCTCAAAGGCCCGCAGAAAAGTGTCCAAGTCCCCATCCTTTTCCATAACAGGAAAGTGGTCAGGCCGGGGCTTCGGTATCTGAGCGCTGCTGGGCTCACGACTGGACTGGGACGACCCCTGCATTTGCAGTTGGGCCATCTGCAGCTGGTACTCCCGCTGCGCTTGGGTCTCTCGCTCGGCTCGCTGGGCCTCTCACTCGGCTCGCTGGGCCTGGGCCTCTCGCTCAGCTCGCTCCTGGTATTGCTGGATCAGCTGCAGGCGTCTCTCTAGGTCATCTGCGGAGCATTGTTGCAGAGCCAGCTGCAGGAGGAGGTCTGCGCCTCCCTGGTTGCCAGTAGGGCCCGTATTCAGTGGTTGGACCTCTGCTGCAGCACCATGTTCGCTTGTGCCGGCTTCTGCGGCCTCTGGGCTCTGTGAGTGGTCTAGAGCGGCTTCCCATTGCATCAGGGCTGCGACCAGTTCGCTTTTGCTTTTGCTTGCATAGTCAATGTGCTGTGACTTGCATAAGGCAACAAGGGTGTCTCTGGTCTGCTGTTCATAAAAGGCTTCTCCCAGCCCAACCATGGTTGCCAAATAAAAGAGAGAATAGAAAAACGAAGAGAAAGGGAGGGGATAATTACCAGTACACAATTGTCTCACAACTAATAAACACTGAGTGCGTTCTCCAAACTTATTTGCGCAGAGTTCTCGCAAGAACTTTCTGCAAGTTGTTAGTGAGAGGAATGATTGCTCAAACCAAATCACTAATGCTCTAATATCCCACCGCCTTGCCACCACTTGTCTCCGCCACCTCCTCCAATACATCCTACATTATTCTTAGTTGTTTTCCTTCATGTAGAATGAACCTACAAGGAAAGGGTTTATTTTAATTCCGATATTTTGGTCCCATTGAATTGCATTGGTATCGGGTATCGGTATCGGCGATATCCGATATTTTTTTAATATCGGCTGATCCAATCCGATACCGATACTTTCCGATATCGGAAGGTATCGCTCAACACTACTAATAAATAATCTTTAAAATTTCTGTTAGTTCTCTAAATAGCTTAAATATTTTTGGAAACTGATTGGGGCTGCTTATCTACTAGAGATGGCTGGATATCTGGATGTTCGAGTTTGGCAGGTTTGGCCGAACAGTTACAAAAAGATCAGGTTTGAGTACCAGAACAGTATACAGACTTGAACCCAGGCCCCATGCAGTTGAATGGGGGCCGGAACATCCAGTGTTTGCCACTCTGTCATGTGCATGGCAGTGCAACAAACACCACTTCTGATCGGTGGTAAAATCATCTCCGCCGGTCAGACAGCCACAGTTTCCATGCTGTCAAAAGACAGTGTGAGCATGTAGCTGTGATCGGACGTATAAAGTTTACCTCCAGTCACTGATGTCGGCTGGTGGAACTACTGCTCTCATCAGCCGACGCCTGCTGCCACTAACAAAAGTAAGAGCAAGAGAAGCTGATGGGAGTATTCATCAACTGATTCCGACGCTGTAAATTAATAATTTAAAAACAAATGGCATGGGTTCCTCTGTATTTTTGATAACAAGCTAGGCAAAACTTACAGCTGGGGGATGCAACCCTCAGCTGTCAGCCTCATCAAGGCTAGTTATCAAGAATAGAGGGGTCTCCAAGCTTTATTTTTTAATTATTTAAATGAATAATTTTAAAAAATGGCATAGGGACCCCACCATTTTTAACAACCAGCCTTGCTAAAGCAGACAGAAGGGGGATGCTATTCTCAGGCTGTTAAGGTGCCATGGATTTTGACTCCCCCAAGCCTAAAAATAGCAGCCCTCAGCCGCCTAAAAAAGGAGCATCTATTAGCTGTGCCAATTCTGGCACTTTATCTGGCTCTTCCCACTTGCCCTTTAGCAGTGGCAAGTGGGGTAATATTTGTAGGGTAGATGTCACCTTTGTATTATCAGGTGACATCAAGTTCACGGCTTAGTAATGGAGAGGCGTCTGTAGAACACATATTTATTACTAATCCTAGAGTTATGTGGTAAATAAAGACAAAGCCAGAATAAAGTCTTTTATTTGAAATAAAACAAAACACACTTTTGTATATAAAAATAACAAACACAGTTATACTCACCTAACGCCTGATTTTACTGAATCCCTGGTCTCCTGTAATAAACAAAAATAAAAAACAATAATATCCCTCACCTGTCCTCGTTCTGTCCCACACCATAATCCATGTCCAGGAGATAGTTTTCAACATGGATGGATCTAAGATGTGACTGTCCAGGCTGAGAACCACTGGACAGTATCAGTGACTCGCTGTGACGCCATTGAGGTTACTGTTGGTCACTAACGCTGCCTTCTTAGCTGGACTGAACTGCAGTGATCTCGGTGAGATCCCCGCTAGCAGCAGTGGGAAAGTCTCACGGTGCAGTGGTCAATTTGAACTGTGGTGACATCAACCCACATATATGAACCCCACTTGCCACTGCTGCAGTGCAAGTGGAAAGAGCTAGGCAAGCACCATAATTGGTATATCTAATAGATGCACCTTTTCTGGGTCACTACGGGCTGCTATTTTTAGACTGAGGGGCTTATATCCATGTCTCCTTACCAGCCTGAGAATACCAGCCCCCAGCTGTCTGCTTTAGCAAGGCTGGTTGTCAAAAATGGGGAGACCCCACACCATTTTTTCAATTATTTATTTAAATAATTAAAAAATCTGGCATGGGAACCCCTGTATTCTTCATATCCAGTCTTGCTGAAGCTGACAACTGAGTATTGCAGCCCCCAGCTGTGAGTTTTGCCTTACTGGTTATCAAAATTACAGGGGAACACATGCCATTATTGTAAATTATTTATTTACAGTGCAGGCACCAGCCTATGAATATTCCCATCAGCCGCTCCTGCTCTCACTGTCATTAGTGGCAGCAGGCGTTGGCTGATGGGAGCAGTAGTCCCATCAGCCAACGCCAGTGACAGGAGGTAAACTTTATACCTCCAATCATAGCTGTGTGCTCACTCTTTAATTTGACTGCATGGGAACCGTGGCTATCTGACTGGTGGTGATGATTTTACTGCCAATCAGAATCGGTGTTTGCCGCGCTATCATGAACATAACAGCACAACAAACACCCCGTGTTCAGGGGCAGAACCTGAACAGTAACGCAGACTTCCTGGTGCAGTCCGCGTTCGGTGTCCGTGCCCAAACAGTAGGGGTTCGGTATGAACGACGAACTTTACTCTTTGGGTTCTCCCATCTCTATTATCAACCATTCTGGTTATCCTGCATTGCAACCTTTCATCATTTTTTTCTCTGCTGTCCACGTTCATGCAGGTTAGCTACAGTACCATCAAGGGTTTAAACTCCTAGATTATGTTGCGCACCATGGACAAAGAAACATCAAGATCTCTGGAGATGGAGTTTTAACTTTGAGAGTGTTAATATTTTTCAGCAATTTTGGTTCTCAACTCCTCAGACAGTTCTCTTCTCCTCCTTCTGTTCTCCATGGTTATCATGGCACACTCAGACACACAATGCAAAGATTGAGTCAACCTCTCCCCTTTTATCTGGTTTTAGGTGGGATTTTCATATTGCCCATACCTGTTACTAGCCACGGGTGAGCTTGAACGAGCATCACATGCTTGAAACAAAGTTGTTTACCAACAATTTTGGAAAGGTGCCAACAATTTTCTCCTGCCCATTTTGGGGGTTTTGTGTGAAATTATATCCATTTTACCTCTTTTACCTTTTTTGGACCAACTTCGTAAAACATAGCAGATGTTTTAATTAAGTTTTTACAATATCTCCTAAGGATCTCTTACATCCTTGGCCACGCTCCCTAGATCCTCTAGTTTTTCTCATTTTTTTTCAATACAAATCAAAAGATTGGCACTCTGGAACTCACAGAATGGGATTCTGAAGCTCTGACTTGAGTGCAGCAGAGGTATGCATTTTCTATTTATTTGGACTCCCATGACAGCAGCACGAGAGAGGGATCCACCCTTCAGGAACAGGAAACCTACAGATACAAAAGGGTGGCACCTCTCCCATGCATCAATTGGTTTCCTGTTCCTGATGGGACAGATCCCCATACATGCCTACAGAATTTCGGATCCCAGGCCCGGCCGGTCAACTCAAGTAGCGGGGGTCTCTTACCTCAACCAGGTGTGGGGTCCTGGAAGCACCACGGTGCTCCTGGGTGGTGGCACAGCATTGAGCGAGCAGCAGGGAGCAGGGTCCAGAGGATCACTGTCTCCGGAAGTGGCCAGTGCTGAGTTAGGTAAGTATTTTCCTTGGCTCCCTGAGGCTCCTGCAGTGCAGGGACTCTGTGTGTCCTGGGAGGCGGTAGTTTCTGGTACGAGGGCGCATGAGGCTCTCTTCCAGTGTTCTGAAGCAGCTCCTGGTGCTCTCAATGCCGCTGGGGGTAGCCGGGTGGTGTCTGGAGGGAGTGCCAGCGTGTACTTCTGGGTTACCGGCACCGGCTCCATTCTGCGCATGCTGGGGGAGATTCTGGTGCTGGGAAAATGGCGGCCGCCATACAGTGGGACCGGAGACCAGACTCAGTTCCATTAGAAACTGATTAGCACTTGCGGGGGATTTCAGGGAGAGGCGCGGATTCACCTGCCGACTCGGAAGAGAGGGGGGTATATAGGGTCATTACATGTAGAAATCCCTGCTTCTGGCCCATTTTGCTCACAATGGAGGATGAGCAGCTGCACACTTTGCAGCTAGTGGAAGCTGCAATCCAGCAGACTACAGACAAACCTCAGGCCCCACAGAAAAGTCAGGATGGAGGTGGCCAGCTGAGTGATCGATCCAGCCGCAGGACTTCTTCCAGGCGAACGACATCTAATCACACTTGGTTCCGGCCAACCCATATGTAGGCTTTGCTGAGAGAGGTGTCCATATTCACCCAAGCATACAGACATTAGCCTTCGGTAAGTGTTCACATTTGGACAGGGAGGTCAGGTACCCATCAGTTTAATGAAACCACCTTGACGATGGTTGATGGGCTCACACTATTTGGCCAAGTTCTGTGCTAAGCATCTCAAATTTTTTTTCCTAATGTTCAAAAAGCCATTTTGCTATTCATAATTCATGTATTTCATATTTGACGTGTTTTGGCACGATAGAGTGCAACCTTCTTTTGTATATTATATATGGAGGCAGCTGCTCCTGGTATGCACCTATTCACACTAGTTTGGATGTGCCAGTCGTCTTTCTGTCATTTCTATGTTAGCTTACTGACTGAGCACTTCTCCCTTCACCATCTGGTTTTTAATTACATCTCATCACACTTAGTTCCGGCCAACCCATATGTAGGCTTTGCTGAACAGAGGTGTCCACATTCACCCAGGCATACAGACATTAGCCTTCGGTAAGTGTTCACATTTGGACAGGGAGGTCAGGTACCCATCAGTTTAATGAAACCACCTTGACGATGGTTGATGGGCTCACACTATTTGGCCAAGTTCTGTGCTAAGCGTCTCAAATTTTTTTTCCTAATGTTCAAAAAGCCATTTTGCTATTCATATTTCATGTATTTCATATTTGACGTGTTTTGGCACGATAGAGTGCAACCTTATTTTGTATATTATATATGGAGGTAGCTGCTCCTGGTATGCACCTATTCACACTAGTTTGGATGTGTCAGTCGTCTTTCTGTCATTTCTATGTTAGCTTACTGACTGAGCACTTCTCCCTTCACCATCTGGTTTTTAATTACATCTAATCACACTTGGTTCTGGCCAACCCATATGTAGGCTTTGCTGAGAGAGGTGTCCACATTCACCCAAGCATACAGACATTAGCCTTCGGTAAGTGTTCATATTTGGACAGAGAGGTCAGGTACCCATCAGTTTAATGAGACCACCTTGACGATGGTTGATGGGCTCACACTATTTGGCCAAATTCTGTGCTAAGCATCTCAAAAAAAATTTTTCCTAATGCTCAAAAAGCCATTTTGCTATTCATATTTCATGTATTTCATATTTGACGTGTTTTGGCACGATAGAGTGCAACCGTTTTTTTGTATATTATATATGGAGGTAGCTGCTCCTGGTATGCACCTATTCACACTAGTTTGGATGTGCCAGTCGTTTTTCTGTCATTTCTATGTTAGCTTACTGACTGAGCACTCCTCCCTTCACCATCTGGTTTTTAATTACATCTCATCACACTTGGTTCCGGCCAACCCATATGTAGGCTTTGCTGAGAGAGGTGTCCATATTCAACCAAGCACACAGACATTAGCCTTCGGTAAGTGTTCACATTTGGACAGGGAGGTCAGGTACCCATAAGTTTAATGAGACCACCTTGACGATGGTTGATGGGCTCACACTATTTGGCCAAATTCTGTGCTAAGCGTCTCAAAATTTTTTTTCCTAATGTTCAAAAAGCCATTTTGCTATTCATATTTCATGTATTTCATATTTGACGTGTTTTGGCACGATAGTGTGCAACCTTTTTTTGTATATTATATATGGAGGTAGCTGCTCCAGGTATGCACCTATTCACACTAGTTTGGATGTGCCAGTCATTTTTCTGTCATTTCTATGTTAGCTTACTGACTGAGCACTCCTCCCTTCACCATCTGGTTTTTAATTACATCTCATCACACTTGGTTCCAGCCAACCCATATGTAGGCTTTGCTGAGAGAGGTGTCCATATTCACCCAAGCACACAGACATTAGCCTTCGGTAAGTGTTCACATGTGGACAGGGAGGTCAGGTACCCATCAGTTTAATGAGACCACCTTGACGATGGTTGATGGGCTCACACTATTTGGCCAAATTCTGTACTAAGAGTCTCAAGAAATTTTTTCATAATGTTCAAAAAGCCATTTTGCTATACATATTTCATGTATTTCATATTTGATGTGTTTTGGCACGATAGAGTGCAACCTTTTTTTGTATACAGACAAACCTCAGGCCCCACAGAAAAGTCGGGATGGAGGTGGCCAGCTGAGTGATCGATCCAGCCGCAGGACTTCTTCCAGGCGAACGACATCGGCTGAAAAATTAACCACTCATACCCTGAAAGTACAAGTCTCGGCCCTTGGTGCATTATTTAATTATGACATCGCAAGAAATTACTGGATATCCCAATTTTTTAAAGTGGCTGACAGACCTAGGCCCATACATAGGGTTTTGTGTGTCCCATGGGACTTGAACTTAGTCCTTACGGCTATGATGGAGCCTCCATTTGAACCTATGATATCGGCCTCAATTAAAATCCTATCCCTCAAGGTAGCTTTTTTATTGGCTATCATAATGGCCCATAGAATAAGCAATATTCAGGCACTCTCTGTTGGACAACAGGATAGTACTTAGGCTGGATCCGGCCTACTTGCCCAAAGTTACCTCAAACTTCCATAGGACACAAAAAACTAACCAAAAGGAGGAAAAACTACATGCTTTAGATGTTAGAAAATGTCTTTTAGAATACCTTTCTGTCACTAATCCTTGGAAAAAAGACAAGCTTTATTTATATAATTTCCAGGGTGCTAGGAAGGGTTTTAGGGTTTCAAAATGTACCCTAGCAAAATTGATTAGGGAAGCTATCTCTCTGGCTTACACAGCAGGTGGCGGTCCGGCTCCACAGAACTTAAAGGCGCATGGCATGGCATGGCAACCTCTGGGCAGAGATATCTGGAGTTTCCATCGACCAGATATGTAAGGTGGCAATGTGGTCATCCCCTTGCACCTTTTTTAACCATTATAGGCTAGACATGGGTGCTTCCTCTGAGCTCACCTTAGGGTTAAGGGTGCTGCAAGCTGTAGTCCCTTCCTAAGCTAGTTTATATCTCTGTAATTCTCTCATGGTGCTGTCATGAATAAAGCATTAAGTTACTTACCGGTAATGGCATTTTTTGGAGGCCCATGACAGCACCCTTAGTTCCTTCCCTTAAAAGTATGGGTGCGCACTCCTTCCGCTTATAAGTTTCACATAGCATGAATTGTTAAAGTTGTATATATATATATATATATATATATATATATATATATATATATATATATTCTTTGTGCCATTAACCATGGGGGTCCTCTCAAGCTCTGTAATCCAACTGATGCTTGGGAGAGGTGCCACCCTTTTGTATCTGTAGGTTTCCTGTTCCTGAAGGGCGGATCCTCTCTCTCGTGGTGCTGTCATGAGCCTCTGAAAAGTGCCGTTACCGGTAAGTAACTTAATAGAGCTTTTTGTTATTATTCATTTCTACTTAACTTCTGGAGAGAGCTGCATTTTTTATTTGGCTATTTCCAGTAGTCTCAATGACAATTAATGGAGTGGGGCCATGCCTGCACCCCTCTGTTTAATTCAAAATAGAGTAGCAGATCCTATATTGGAACCAGAGCAATCAGCAAGTTATCTCCTTTCTTATAGACACAAGATACTTTGAGATTTTAGGAATAAACCTTTTAAATATGAAACACAAGAAGAGAAGAGAAACATTTTAATTATTCTATTCTCCATTGATTTCTTAAATTGCTAATTCACCATCTCTATATACAAGGCATGATTTTACAGTTGTAGGATAAACGTGTCACTTATTTTAAGTAGCTGTTAATATAGACCTTAGTCACTAGATTCAGGATACATATGTTCATACAAAAAAAAATCCTTTGTCCAGTCTTTTGGCTTAGAGTTAGTTTACACATCACTTTGCTTTAATAGAGACACAATGTACATCTCTTTATTTCCTGATTTTCTGTTAATTCAACGGTTCTTATTTGCCGTGTCAGTATTTTTCTAATTTAAATATATATATATCCTCAAAAACTGTGGTCAGCAAAAGCTCCAGACTTTCAATTTACAGTACATTAACAACTAAACAGTGAAGTAGTTTATGCCCTTAAAAAAAACATGTGCCAAATTCTGACACTGGAATGAAAAATAATCAGCGATTCTGCTGTCCTTGTACTTGTATATTCAATTTTCGTCTCTTTAAGATGTCTTTTGCTGACAAACACTGGCTTGTTGTGTCCTAAATGCTTCATAAACTGAAAATCACTTTAAAGCTTATTAATGCCTTAAGTTTCATACATAACTGTAGTAGGCAGAGGTGACTGGCACCAAATGGTACCATATTTTGATCTGTATTTTTGCATATTGTTTTCTTTATGGGCACAAAATGAGTTTTGGTACTAATGTTTTGGGTGTATATAATGTTACATATTGGGAACTTTATAGCCTCGATTCATAAACACCAGCCTTTTTCATGCCGGCTTTGATGAGGAGACAAATTCTTTGGTGTATTGGGTGAGGCTAAATGTTGCATGCACCTCCATGCAATTGGCCACAAATCGTGCCCCCTGCTCTCCCACACTCTGCCTACTTTGTCGAACCTGGATGATTTTGGTGTTTACACACCAAAAGTCACAACATTTTGTGCAGTCTTTCATTGTGCAATCAGTTTGCAACTTCTCAAAGCTTTTTATGCCAGAATCCTGGAGTAAAAATGTTAATGATTTGGGGCCTCAATCTTTTGCTTGAGGTATAGTTGTAAGTTCCAGGCCCTCAATGCAAGATCTGTAGCAGGACCTGCACCCACCATGCGTGATTTGTAATGTTGGCATGTTCGCACCAGTGTTTTATACTTTAACCTTTTAAGCCCCTTTATGGCCAATGATGGACATAGAACATCAAGGTTTAAAACTGTCACTGCGTGTACACAAACAGTAACGGTTTGGTGCCGACAGCTGTCACTGACAACTGAGCTGCTTGAGAAAAGATGAGGGGACCCATGCCATCAGTCTCCGCACTCAGATGGCTGGATTGGTCAGTCAATCTGACTGATCGATCACAGTATGATCGCATTGGGGGTGCAGAAATATCAACAGCTCCTGCCCAATCACAGCAGGAGCTTTGCACTGTTAATGGCTGAGCTCCTGCAGTAACAGCCAGGGTCAATGCCAGTACTGCCTCTGGCTGTGTAACTCCCTATATGCTGTGATCAATAATGATTGCAACTAGGGTTGAGTGACTTTCACTTTTTTAGGATCGAGTCGGGTTTCGCGAAACCCGACTGTGTCAAAAGTCGAGTCTAGTGTAATCGTCTGATTATCGCCAAAAGTCGGGGATTGACCGAAACACGAAACCCAATGCAAGTCAATGGGGAAGCATATTCGGCAGTGAGTGGAGTTCAGGAAAACACCTACAGTGCCCATTGTAATGGTAAAAACATCCATTCTTGTTACTGAAGCTTGTCCATCTTAATTTACTTTATAATAATAGTTAGGCATTGGAAATTGGGGGTCACTTGGCTAAAGTTGTGGGGGGTAGGGCTGGTTCAAGTTTTTAGTGGGCCCAGGAAACGTGGACTACATCACGGCGGTGGAACAGTGAGAGGTAAGTATTTCAAGCTTGCAAGTGCTGTGATCCTGAGCAAGCAGGGGGGGCCCACTCGTTCGCATTGGCACTGGCACAGGGCCCCTCAAAGTACGGCGGTGTGTTTGCACGGCAGGGGCGCCACCCACCGGCAGCGACACTTTTGCGTACTCTGAGGGGCCCTGTGCCTGTGACGTCACCAACGAGTATGCCCCCCTACCTGATGAAGGAACCTGCACTTTCATCTGCACCTTCCTCTTTGTCCCTGTGTAAGGTGGTATAGTATGCGGGAAGGAGAACCTGACTTTCAGCAGGGTCAGATTGTGGCTGTGTAGCATGCAAGGGGAATGTAGTGGTCTGGGTCAATGTACCACAAGACTCAGCTAGCACTGGCTGGGCAATGGGCAGGATGAGGAGGAAACACAGATATAGGCCCAAATAATAAAGTGGGCTAAATGCAGTTGAAAATTGGTAACAGGACTATCCAGGAGGCATTGCTTTGTTCAGTGGAGTAGAAAACCCAGGAGCGGCAGACACCATTTTAAGGGCTCAACCACACTAGTAGGCCCAATGCAGTTTAATATTACAAATATAGGCCGAAAGCCTGAAGATTGAAGCTCAGGAAAATAACACAGGACAACACCAAGGTGCGGCAGACACCGTTACTAGGCCCAACCAAAGTAGTAGGCCAAATACAGTTTAATATTTAAAATGTAGGCCGAAAGCCTGAACATTGAAGCTTGGGAAAACAAAACAGGAGAAAACCCAGGAGCGGCAGACACCGTTTTAAGGGCCCAACCACACTAGTAGGCCCAATGCAGTTTAATATTACAAATATAGGCCGAAAGCCTGAAGATTGAAGCTCAGGAAAATAACACAGGACAACACCAAGGTGCGGCAGACACCATTACTAGGCCCAACCAAAGTAGTAGGCCAAATGCAGTGTTATCTTACCAACTACTTAATGAGAGCCTGAAGATTGAAGCTCAGCTTTGTTCAGTGGAGGACAACATCAGGGAGCGGCAGACACCATTAGTAGGCCCAATCCAACTAGTATCCCAAATCCATTTTCATATTTCAAATATAGGCCGAAAGCCTGAAGATTGAAGCTCAGGCAAGTAAACCTGGAGAACACCTTGGAGCGGCAGACACCATTAGTAGGCCCCAACCACACTAGTAGGCCAACTGCAGTGTTATATAAACAACTACTTAATGAGAGCCTGAAGATTGAAGCTCATCTCTGTTCAGTGGAGAACACCAAGGAGCGGCAGACACCATTAGTAGGCCCCAACCACACTAGTAGGCCAACTGCAGTGTTATATTAACAACAACTACTTAATGAGAGCCTGAAGATTGAAGCTCAGCTTTATTCAGTGGAGGAGACAAGCGAGAGGCAGTAGACACCGTTACTAGGGCTCAACCAAACGAGTAGGCCAAATGCAGTTTATTATCTGATCTAGGCCGAAAGCCTGAAGATTGAAGCTCAGCTTTATTCAGTGGAGGAGACAAGCGAGGGGCAGCAGGCACCGTTACTAGGGCCCAACCAAATGAGTAGGCCAAATGCAGTTTAATATCTGATCTAGGCCGAAAGCCTGAAGATTGAAGCTCAGCTTTATTCAGTGGAGGAGACAAGCGAGGGGCAGCAGACAACGTTACTAGGGCCCAACCAAACGAGTTGGCCAAATGCAGTTTAATATTTAAAATGTAGGCCGAAAGCCTGAAGATTGAAGCTCAGGAAAACCAACACAGGACAACACCAAGGTGCGGCAGACACCGTTACTAGGCCCACCCAAACTAGTAGCCCAAATGCAGTGCAATATTTAAAATGTAGGCCGAAAGCCTGAAGATTGAAGCTCAGGAAAACCAAACAGGAGAAAACCCAGGAGCGGCAGACACCGGTAGTAGGGCCCAACCAGACAAGTAAGCCAAATGCAGTTTAATATCTGATAATATAGGCCGAAAGCCTGAAGATTGAAGCTCAGCTTTATTCAGTGGAGAACAACTGTAATGGGAGACAGACACAATAAGTAGGCTTAAATAAGTAATTAGGCAAAATGCAGTTCAAAATTGGTAAGTGGAGTACACAGGCGGCATAGCGTGGTTCAGCGGAGGAGGGCACGTGTAATTAGTGGCTCTGACACACTAAGTAGGCCTAAAATAAAAAGGAAGGCTATATTCAGTTCAAACTTGGTAAAAGGAGTACACAGGTGGCATAGCTGGGTTTAGCGGTGGAGGACAACTGTTGTGAGAGTCTGACACAGTTACTAGGCCCAAATAAGTAAGTTGGCTAAATGCTGTTCTAAATTGGTAAGAGGTGTACACAGGCCGCCTAGCTTTTAACAGCAGGGGACAGTTGTAAGTGTAATGTGTGGTGCAGACAGACAGACAGACAGAGGCCTACAATAAAAAAGGTGGCTAAATGCAGTTCAAAACTGCTAGCAGGACTAACCAGGCGGCCTAGCTTATTTCAGCGTAGGAGGACAACTGTTATGAGAGGCTTACACAGTTACTAGGCACAGATAAGTAAGTAGGCAAAATGCAGTTCAAAATTGATAACAGGAGTACACAGGCGACATAGCTTTGTTCAGTGGAGGACAACTGTAAGGAGTGGACTGGCTGAGACAGACACAGGTAGTAAGCCTACAATGGAAAGTAGGCTCTATGCAGTTTAAAATAGGTTACAGGGGTACACAGGCAGCATTGGTGTGGTCAGCGGAGGACGATTGCAAGGGGGGACCGCAGACAGACTTCCTATGCCTAAAATAATAAAAGCAGGCTCTATGCAGTTTAAATTAGGCTACAGGGGTACACAGGCAGCATTGGTGTGGTCAGCGGAGGACGATTGCAAGGAGAGACCGCAGACAGACTTCCTAGGCCTAAAATAAAAAAGCAGCCTCTATGCAGTTTGAATTAGGCTACAGGGGTACACAGGCAGCATTGGTGTGGTCAGCGGAGGACGATTGCAAGGAGGGACCGCAGACAGACTTCCTAGGCCTAAAATGAAAAAGCAGGATCTATGCAGTTTAAATTAGGCAACAGGGGTACACAGGCAGCATTGGTGTGGTCAGCGGAGGATGATTGCAAGGAGGGACCGCAGACAGACTTCCTAGGCCTAAAATAAAAAAGCAGGCTGGCTCTATGCAGTTTAAATTAGGCTACAAGGGTACACAGGCAGTATTGGTGTGGTCAGCGGAGGATGATTGCAAGGAGGGACCGCAGACAGACTTCCTAGGCCTAAAATAAAAAAGCAGCCTCTATGCAGTTTAAATTAGGCTACAGGGGAACACAGGCAGCATTGGTGTGGTCAGCGGAGGATGATTGCAAGGAGGGACCGCAGACAGACTTCCTAGGTCTAAAATAAAAAAGCAGGCTGGCTCTATGCAGTTTAAATTAGGCTACAAGGGTACACAGGCAGTATTGGTGTGGTCAGCGTACGACGATTGCAAGGAGGGACCGCAGACAGACTTCCTATGCCTAAAATAATAAAGCAGGCTCTATGCAGTTTAAATTAGGCTACAGGGGTACACAGGCAGCATTGGTGTGGTCAGCGGAGGACGATTGCAAGGAGGAACCGCAGACAGACTTCCTAGGCCTAAAATAAAAAAGCAGCCTCTATGCAGTTTAAATTAGGCTACAGGGGTACACAGGCAGCATTGGTGTGGTCAACGGAGGACGATTGCACTGAGGGGCAGACACAGTTAGTAGTAGTAGTTAGGGCCAAAAAAGGAATAGGCAAAATGCAGTTAAAAATCGGTTACAGGAGTACGCAGGCGGCCTAGCTTTGTTCAGTGGAGGACAACTGTAGGGAGTGTCTGACACAGTTAGTAGGTCAAAATAATAAAGTGAGGTTAATGTCTGGCAAAAAAAAATTTAACAAACAAACTGGTGGCATACCTAGGTACAGGGGTGGGCTCTTCTGCTGACTTGCAGACAGTGGTAGTTGGCGCAAAGTATTAACTGGTGTAAATGTATGACAGGGCCCCTGAATATTTTAACTAGCATCAATTATGTCAAGAAATTGGTATTGGCAGTGCCATTGAAGGATTTAACAGCACAGACTAAACAGTGGTGGAGCAGTGAGAGATAATTTTTCAAGTGGTAGAGCACTGTTTGAGCTGGGGGGGAACACTCTCTCATGGGCGGCGGTACTGGCCCAGGGACCCTTATGTTACGATGGTGTGTCTGACGTTGGGTGTGCACCACCACCGCCACAGACACTTCATTGTACTATGAGAGACCCTGTGCCAGTGCCGTTGCCCAACAGTGGGCACACCCACCTGTTCAGCCAAACGGCACTCGCACGGGTGCTTGCACCAAGTGGTGCCCACGGCCCCGTGGGGGGAGTCAGCCCATTTAGGGAGGTGTAAAAATGGCCCATGCTGGACATACAGCAGCTGCAAATGGAGAAATTGGAGCAGTCATTAAGACGAGTCCAAAAGGAAGATATTTTTACAGGAAAGCTAGGTGTCAGCAGGGGAAGGTGGGGCAAAATAATTAGAAATCCATGATTGGTTCATTTTAATGAAGGTTAGATCATCAACAATTTGGGTAGCCAGACGAGTCCTTTTTTCTGTCAGTATTGAACCTGCAGCACTGAATACTCTTTCTGATAGCACACTAGCAGCTGGGTAAGCGAGCTCCTGTAATGCATATTCTGCCAATTCAGGTGTCTATTTTGGATGCCCAGTAATCAAATGGGAATGACGTGTGAGGGAGAACATCGATAAAGGAGGAAAAATAGTTGGTAACCATACTGGACAAATGTCTCCTCTCACTTTGAATTGATGCTGCAGTACCTGTCGTGTCTGCGGTCATTGCGAAATCACTCCACAACCTGGTCATAAAACCCCTCTGTCCAACGCCACTTCTGATTTGTGCCCCTCTAACACCTCTTGCATGTTGCCCCCTGCTCGTGTGAGAACCATCACCGCCACCGTGTGCTGGGAATGCCTGAACCAAACGATCTAAAAGAGTTGCTTGTTTGGTAGCCAATATTTGCTCAAGGTTCTCATGTGGCATGACATTTTGCAATTTCCCTTTATAGCGTGGATCCAGGAAGCTGGACAACCAGTAATCATCATCGGTCATCATTTTGATAATGCGGGGATCCCTTTTTAGGATACGCAAGGCATAATCAGCCATGTGGGCCAATGTTCCAGGTGTCAAATCAATGCTTGTGCTGGGTTGAGGAGCACTTTCTGGCAAATCCCCATCACTTGTCTCCCGCAAAAAACCTGTACCTGACCTTGCACCACCAACACTTTCTATTCCCTCCTGAGAAGCTTCCTCCTCCCATAAATAATCATCCCCATTTTCCTCCTCCTCCTCCTCCCACAAATACATGACAGCACGCCTCTGTTTGCACAGCCTCTGAAGCATGTGCAGTGTAGAGTTCCACATTGTTGCAACGTCGATTACTAGGCAGTGCTGGGGAAGCTTCAACGATCGCTGATGGTTCTGCATACGGCTGGAGTGTACGGGCGACCGGCGGATGTGCAAGCAAAGTCTTCACACCTTCAGGAGCAGGTCTGGTAACCCCGGATAACTTTTCAGGAAGCACTGCACCACCAGGTTCAAAGTGTGAGCCAGGCAAGAAATGTGTTTCAGTTCTGAAAGGGCTATGGCAGCCATAAAATTCCTTCCGTTATCACTGACTACCTTGCCTGCCTCAAGATGTACACTACCCAGCCATGACTGAGTTTCTTGCTGCAAGAACTCAGACAGAACTTCTGCGGTGTGTCTGTTGTCGCCCAAACACCTCATTTCCAACACAGCCTGCTGACGCTTACCAATAACTGTTCCATAATGGGACACCTCGTGTGCAACACTGGCAGCTGCGGATGGAGAGGTAGGGCGACTGCGCTCTGTGGTCGAGGTTTTGCTTCTGGAGGAGGAGGAAGAGGAGGAGGGGTGTCGAACGCCTACTGCCAACTGTTTCCTAGACCGTGGGCTAAGCAGAACTGTCCCACTATGGCTGTCCCCTGTGGACCCTGCATCCACCACATTAACCCAGTGTGCCATGATGGACACGTAACGTCCCTGACCATGCCTACTGCTCCATGCATCAGTTGTGAGGTGCACCTTTCTTCTGACTGATTGCCTCAGTGCATGGAGAATGCGGTCTTTGACATGCTGGTGGAGGGCTGGGATGGCTTTTCTCGAAAAAAGTGTCGACTGGGTAGCTCATAGCGTGGTACTGCGTAGGCCATCAAGGCTTTGAAAGCTTTTCTTTCAACCAAGTGGTAGGGCATCATCTCTAACGATATAAGTCTAGCAATGTGGGCGTTCAAACCCTGTGTACGCGGATGAGAGGGTGAGTACTTTCTTTTCCTAATGAGAGTCTCTTGGAGGGTGAGCTGGACTGGCGTGGTGCATATGGTGGGACTTGCAGTGGTGGTGGTGGTGGACATGGTGGATTGAGAGAGGGGTGGTGATGGTATTCTCGATGTATGCCTACATGCTGTGTTTCCTACCAATAAACTTGTGATTCCCTGACTGCTATTCCCTAGCGACGACACCTCCACATTTGCTGCTGTTGTTCTAACCGGTGGGCTTACAGTGAGGGAAGGAATGTAGCGTTGCTGACTAGCTTCATTGTGAGTGGGTGCAACAACATTATGGGACGTTTGGCAGCTAGTCCAGGCTTGCAAGTGCATGGTGGTTAAATGTCGACGCATGCAAGTTGTATTTAAACTTTTGACATTCTGACCTCTGCTAAATGTCCTTGAGCATTTGTTACAGATCACTTTGCACTGATCATTCGGATCTTGGTTAAAAAATAGCCAGACTGCACTTTTCCTGCTATTGAATACCTTTTCAGGCATTGCACACTGTGCTACTTTAACCAGATGGCCACGCTGTCCGAAAAATGGTTTTGGTTTTGCCAAACTTTTTTGGCCAGAGACGGGCCTGCCAGATGAATGCAAATGTGATGTAGATGGCTGCTGCCGATCCTCCTCCTCCGCTTCTGAGCTACTGCCAGCAGCACCCTCTTCCCCCAATGGCTGCCAATCTAGGTCAACAACTGGGTCATCTATCACCTCCTCTTCAATCTCATGTTCAGCTATATCTGTGTCACCGTGTAAGGTGCTATTACATTCGGGAATGGGCACCATCGTCTCATCAGGGTCAGTTTCTGGCTCAGTACACTGGGAGGGCAATGTAGTGATGTGAGTCGATGGAATACCATGACAATCTAGCTGTGCATCAGTGCACTCCGTGTCCAAATCATCTTCTAGTGGGCTGTTAACTATTTCCCTTTCTAACCCAGGCACGGTATGTGTAAAGAGCTCCGTGGAGTAAACTGTTGTGTCACCTGACGCATCCTTCACTGTTGTTTTGAGGGAAGGACAAAAGGAATCAACTTGTTCCTGACCGGGAGCATCCACCGACGACTGGCTACTTTTCAATTTTGAACTATCCGAAGAGGAGGCGAAAGAGCTAGAGGCAGAGTCAGCAAGGAAAGCCAAAACTTTTTCCTGCTGCTCCAGCTTTAACAGCGGTTTTCCAACTCCCAGAAAAGGTAGCGTTCGAGGCCTTGTGTTGCCGGACGATGACGCTGGCTCAACAACTTGAGACTTAGGTGCTATTTTTATTTTCCCCCTACCACCCGATGCTCCACCAGCACCACCACCATCAGCATTACCAGATGGCAATGACTGCCCACGGCCACGACCTCTTCCACCAGCCTTCCTCATTCTTGGGAAAATGTAACCAAACTAACAATCGTTATATGGTAGAGATAAACAAGGTAGAAGGTGTATGTTAACTTGTTGTGAATATAAATCTACCTTTTCATGTGTGGGTGAGTGCTGAATAAATCAGGCCCACTGTATGACAGTATAGTTTCTGTGGCTGAAAATGACTGACAGAGATACCACAGACAGGACTGGCGCAGATGCACAGATTTGGCAATATTAATCTCCCCTTTTTTATATATGGGAGACTAGTCAATAAATCAGGCCCACTGTATGACAGTATAGTTTCTGTGGCTGAAAATGACTGACAGAGATACCACAGACAGGAGTGGCACAGATGCACAGATTTGCCAATATCAATCTCCCTTTATTATTTTTTTTTATATGGGAGACTAGTGATTAAATCAGGCCCACTAGATCACAGTATAGTTTCTGTGGCACAAAATGACTGACAGAGATACCACAGACACGACTGGCACAGATGCACAGATTTGGCAATATTATTCTCCCTTTATTTTTATTTTTTTAATATGGGAGACAAGTGAATAAATCAGGCGCAATGAATGACAGTATAGTTTCTGTGGCACAAAATGACTGACAGAGATACCACAGACACGACTGGCACAGATGCACAGATTTGGCAATATTGTTTTCCCTTTATTTATTTTTTTTTATATGGGAGACTAGTGAATAAATCAGGCCCACTATATCACAGTATAGTATATGTGGCACAAAATGACTGACAGAGATACCACAGACACGACTGGCACAAATGCACAGACTTGGCAATATTATTCTCCCTTTATTTGTATTTTTTTTATATGGGAGACAAGTGAATAAATCAGGCCCAATGTATGACAGTATAGTTTCTGTGGCACAAAATGACTGACAGAGAAACCACAGACACGACTGGCACAGATGCACAGATTTGGCAATATTATTCTCCTTTATTTTAATTATTGTTTTTGGGAGACTAGTGAATAAATGAGGCCCGCTATATTACAGTATAGTTTCTCACAGACGCACCAAAGAGGACTTAAAAATCCTCCAGAAAATTGACAAAAAAAATCACAGAGAAAAAAGCAGAGATGGTTACCTGCTGAAGCCTCCAAACAAATGCACCAGCACAGCGCATCGGACCTGATTAATGATTGCAAAAACACAGGTGCAAAAAATACCGATGAAACAACCACTTTCAATCCAGTATTGGTTGTTTGGCATTAGTGCACAAAGAGATAAACGATAATAGTCTGTATGTGGCATTGTTCACACAAGCAATGCAGAGCATCTGGTCTACAGCCTATTACTAACGCACATACAGGCGGGCTGCCCAGTGCTACAAAATACATGCTGTGTGAATAGAGGCCTACAGTTTACAGAGCCATCTTGGTCCGACTGCGCCCTGCAAGATAAAGTGCAAAAAAAACCACACATCAATGTATGTAATGTATTAGTTTATATTGGGGCCTCTATACGTAAGCCGGCAACCCACGTCAAGGGTCCTTACATTTTTGCCGGTCCTAATGCTAAACATTGAGTAAAAGCTCACAGACGCACCAAAGAGGACTTAAAAATCCTCCAGAAAATTGACAAAAAAAATCACAGAGAAAAAAGCAGAGATGGTTACTTGCTGAAGCCTCCAAACAAATGCACTAGCAGGGCGCATCGGACCCGATTAATGATGGCAAAAACACAGGTGCAAAAAATACCGATGAAACAACCACTTTCAATCCAGCATTGGTTGTTTGGCATTAGTGCACAAAGAGATAAACGATAATAGTCTGTATGTGGCATTGTTCACACAAGCAATGCAGAGCATCTGGTCTACAGCCTATTACTAACGCACATACAGGCGGGCTGCCAAGTGCTACAAATTGCATGCTTTGTGAATAGAGGCCTACAGTTTACAGAGCCATCTTGGTCCGACTGCGCCCTGCAAGATAAAGTGCAAAAAAAACACATATCAATGTATGTAAGGTATTAGTTTATATTGGGGCCTCAATACGTAAGCCGGCAACCCACGTCAAGGGTCCTTACATTTTTGCCGGTCCTAACGCTAAACATTGAGTAAAAGCTCACAGACGCACAAAGAGGACTTAAAAATCCTCCAGAAAATTGACAAAGAAAAAAAAAAAGCTGAGATGGTTACCTGCTGAAGCCTCCAAACAAATGCACCAGCAGGGCGCATCGGACCCGATTAATGATGGCAACAACACAGGTGCAAAAAATACCGATGAAACAACCACTTTCAATCCAGTATTGGTTGTTTGGCATTAGTGCACAAAGAGATAAACGATAATAGTCTGTATGTGGCATTGGGTCAAGGGTCCTTACATTTTTGCCGATCCGGTAAACTATAGGCCTCTATTCACACAGCATGCATTTTGTAGCACTGGGCAGCCTGCCTGTATGTGCGTTAGTAATAGGCTGTAAAAACAAGAATAATGGTGTGCACTCTGGTCAAGGATATGGAGGTGCTGGTAAATCAGACCGTGTGGTCAAGTCAATAGTAGAGGAAAAAGTACCGCACACTCGAAACTGATATGATGCAAAAAGGTATATGCCAGATTTATTAAAAAAAAACAAGTCAACAATTGCCACTGCGATAGTTCGTAGATAGAAAACCTGACGTTTCGACCCTCCCGGGTTTTATTCATGGGGTTACTTAACTCTTTTGATACAGATACATAGGAGTGGCAGTGTTAGAAGGCAAGACAATGGTCCTTTTAAGGCATAACCTTATAGTAAGTCCAATAGTTGCTCCTGCGATACAGGTAGAGGGGTCCTGTTTAGGGTGAGCTGCAGTATATAGAGATGTCCTTGAAGAGGGTCCAATGAAAGCTCCTGTGGCATAAATGGAGGGATCCTGTTTAAGGTGGGCCGCAGCATGTGGAGCTGTCCTGCTCTGTCCTGCGGCGCATCCCGCGCTCAGCTGTGCTGTCCTGGATTGGAGGAGCAACTATTGGACTTACTATAAGGTTATGCCTTAAAAGGACCATTGTCTTGCCTTCTAACACTGCCACTCCTATGTATGTGTATCAAAAGAGTTAAGTAACCCCATGAATAAGACCCGGGAGGGTCGAAACGTCGGGTTTTCTATCTACGAACTATCGCAGTGGCAATTGTTGACTTGTTTTTTTTAATAAATCTGGCATATACCCTTTTGCATCATATCAGTTTCGAGTGTGCGGTACTTTTTCCTCTACTAGTAATAGGCTGTAGACAAGATGCTCTGCATTGCTTGTGTGAACAATGCCACATACAGACTATTATCGTTTATCTCTTTGTGCACTAATGCCAAACAACCAATACTGGATTGAAAGTGGTTGTTTCATCGGTATTTTTTGCACCTGTGTTTTTGCCATCATTAATCGGGTCCGATGCGCTCTGCTGGTGCATTTGTTTGGAGGCTTCAGCAGGTAACTATCTCTGCTTTTTTCTCTGTGATTTTTTTTTTTACAGTATAGTTTCTGTGACACAAAATGACTGACAGAGATACCACAGACAGGACTGGCGCAGATGCACTGATTGGCAATATTAATCTCCTTTTTTAGGTGTGGGACAGTGCAGAAAAATACAGGCCCACTGTTTTATACTACACAGTTTCAGGGGCAGAAAGTGGCTTGAAGATATATATAAAAAAAAATTACTACAATTACTATCTCCCAAGAATAATCTCAGAAAAGTATGGCAGGCAGCAATAAAAGGGACTGCTGCACACAAAAAGTGTGGACAAACAAACAAGATAGCTGTGCAGAAAGGAAGGAGCAGCAGGATTTGTGCTTTGAAAAAAGCAGTTGGTTTGCACAGCGGCGTACACACAGCAACGCAGCTATCAGGGAGCCTTCTAGGGCAGCCCAATAAGCTACAGAGCTGATGAAGAAAAATCTAGCCTCCACTGTCCCTGCAAAGAAAAGGTGATGTTGGACAGTGGAAATCGATACAGCACAAGCGGTTTTGGGGGTTAATTTACCCTGCCTAATGCTATCCCTGCTTCTGACGAAGCGGCAGCAACCTCTTCCTATGCTCAGATCGGCAGAAGTAAGATGGTGGTCGGCGGGAACGCCCCTTTATAGCCCCTGTGACGCCGCAGAAAGCAAGCCAATCACTGCCATGCCCTTCTCTAAGATGGTGGGGACCGAGACCTATGTCATCACGCTGCCCACACTCTGCGTCCACCTTCATTGGCTGAGAAAAGGCGCTGAAAGCGTCATACGAAACGCGACTTTGGCGCAAAGGTCGCCAACCGTGTGGCCGATCCCACGCTGGGATCGGGTCGGGTTTCACGAAACCTGACTTTGCCAAAAGTCAGTGACTTTTGAAATTGTTCGATCCATTTCGCTCAACCCTAATTGCAACAAGTAGAAATCTGGGATAGGGAGAGGACTTCCTTTCCCTTAAGTTAGGCGCCCTTACGACATCATCGCGGGGGCCTGATCGTTGTCATGATGACCCAAAGTCATCATGAAAACCCCCGGGTCACCAAACTATGGAAGGCATCTTAGAACATTCTCAGAGGATGGTCTAAGATGCTTCTATCATTGCAGCACTGACAGGTATCAAGCATTGCATTGCTGGTGCATTGCGATCAAAGTTTAAAAACGTGAAAGTTCCATAGAGAGACTAAGTAAAAAAAAAGGTAATACGAAATGGTAAAAATATATAAAAAATTATTTAAAAAAATTAAAAAGCATTATAAAGTTAAATATATATTTTTATGTAAAAAAAAATGAACACAAAAAGTACACATAGTTGTTATAGCCGTGTCTGGAATTACCCTATCTATAAAACTGTCACCCCTAGATTTAAAGTGATAAAAAATACTTAGCAAACAATGGTTTTTCATCATAATGCTGGAAACAAGTGGAATAAGACATTGCCAGATTATCATATTTTCTGCATTATCAAATGTCACATTAAAGTGCATGTACTGGAAAGAAAATCAGAATAATGGACCCCAAGTCTGAATTAAAGACAAGTCATGAAAAGTAGTACATGAATAATACATTGCTTTGCCCTTTGATGTTAAGAAAGCAGTAGAAAATGAATGCTTCACACTAATCAGTTTATTGTTATTGTGGTCATACAGTCTTTGATTATTGTAATTGGCCACCTCTGCTTCAGCCAAAACCATGCATAGCTAATGGAGATGGTAGAGGAAGCCGAATGGTCACATGGATAAGGAATATTAAATTATTTTTTACTCAGCTAGCAAAGTAAACTATAACAAAAATATAAAATATACTTAGCAAATTTACTGTAAATACATTTTTATGCCCAAAAAGATTTTGCCAAAAAGTATGAAAGTTGGCGGGGGAGAGGAATTTATATATAATTATAAAATAGGAGCTGAAACTTGAACTTGGTTTTTAATAAACAGTGCTCGAAGTGTCACTATTATGCTTTGTTTTAATGTCACCCCAACTGACGTATACCATCAGATACAATGGTATGGTGTGAATGGTCACTGATTCCGAATTGTGGCGCCCTGCAAAGACAGGTGTCACAAATGTCTGTGAACTCTGATGGTGTGAGAAACCAGCTCTTCAGCCACTTTTACACACACATATAATTAGTGTAAGGGCAATTGTGCAGTTTAGTGAGTAGAAGCCCCTGCAGGAGAACTACTCAGCCCAGGAGAAGCAAACATGAGATCAAATGTGCCATTGATAATGGTGAACATGAGAGCAAAAATATATCAAAAATAACAAAATGTACAGATTTAAAAATCTGTGTCTATAATAACTACTTATGCTTTTCTGATGCATGAATAAAGTTCTCTTAATAGTTTAAATTTATTTGGAAACTGATTGGGGCTGCTTATCCACCATCTGGACTGTCCTGCGTTGCAACCTTTCATCAATTTTTCTCTGCCGTTCACATCCAGGGAGATTAGGTACAGTACCATTTGTTGCAAATTTCTTGATTATGTTGCGCACCGTGGACAAGGGAACATTAAGATCTCTGGAGATGGACATGTAACCTTGAGATTGTTGATATTTTTCAACAAACCTGGTTCTCAAGCCCTCTTGCTGTTCTCCATGCTTAGTATGTTACACCCAGATGCAGAATACAAATATTGAGTAAACTTCTCCCCTTTTTATCTGGTTTCAAGTGTGATTTTCATATTGCCCTGACCTGTTACTTGCCACAGGTGAGTTTCAACGAGCATCACATGCTTGAAACAAAGTTGTTTACCCACAATTTCGGAAATGTGCCAACAATTTTGTCCTGCCTGTTTTGGGATTTTTGAGTGAAATTATGTCCCATTTGTCTTTTATTTCCATTTTTTTGTGTTGTTCCAATACACGCAAAGGAAATAAACATGTGTGTTAAGAATATGGGGGTTATAATTTCCTGCCAATCAACTATCATATCCTGTTCAAGATTATAGTCCTCTTACAAAGTATGAAGCAGAGACAGGAATCCATTCTCAGTATGTGGCCAAGCTAAATTCATGCCTCCAGAAGATAGCTGGCACAAAGTTTTTCCTGGCAGGATGGATCTCTATTGAGAGTGTAAAGTTATTTAACTGATGAAAGAATTCCCCCAGCCAGATGGGAGCCGTAATTTCATAACGAGTTAAGGAGTTATGGACTTATCATATGTCTTAGCTATATACTGGTTACATTTTTGAGATCTCAGGAAATGGGCCAAATGCCCGCTGGGGTCTCAATCCATTCTAGCATTAGGGGTAACAAGATATGAAGAACAGCTGTGCTTGGTTTCCAAGTGTAACGGGGGCCTGGCCGTATCCGATAGCACCAAAACTGCCACCCTATGACTTTCTATAGAGAAGTTGTATTCCATAATAGGTTTTGGAGCTTCTGCTGCCAAAGCCAGTAGTAGACTATGACCATCCCAGGGGGAGGGAAGGAACGGACTACCCAGGAGGTTAAGTGCACGTGTGATGATGTGGTCTATCATTCTCTGTCAAAGTAGGTCAGCCATGCAGCGTATTGGAAGAAACCAGAAAAAGCTGGCCCTCAAACCTCCCATGTAGTTGCCAGCATCCAGCGGCCAAATATCAAGCCGCTAACTGACTTTTGCATCATCTGGTTATACTTTTGTAGTACTACCTGTCTTTGCATATGTGATCATTGTATATATATATATAATCATTGTGTATATAGTGTATTGTCTAGTGTGCCGTTAAGGCAATTAAATATATAATTTAACTTTTATCTTGATCCACGAATCCACATCTTTGTGTTCTCAGTTTTAAAGTCACATGCTACTTGGGCTGGTTTCTGGCCCAATACAATCTGGATCGGGCTTATATCTAACTAGGAACTGGTGGCAGTCCTGATGGGCTGGCAGAATTCTGTTTCACTGGTAATAGTGAAAGGAGCCTAAAAGCTTGTCAGGGTTGTGAATGAGTGTGGTGCCATATGAGCGGCTGTGTGGACCACCTTCTCTCACTCCCCGTGCCTTCCTGGGCCCATGTGGACAACGGGGGTGCTCTGTAAAACTGTGCCAAGTTGATCTTACATGTCCCTAGGGTGTGAAGACCAAGTGAGCAAACTGTACCGCGTGATCCCTCCTATATATATATATATATATATATATATATATATATATATATATATATATATATATATATATATATATATATACAGCTCTGGCAAAAATTAAGAGACCACTGCAAAATTTTCAGTTTGTCTGATTTTCTCTTTATTTATTATTATTACTATTATTATTATTATTTATTTATATAGCACCATTAATTCCATGGTGCTGTACATAAGAAACGGGTTATGTACTTAATTATAGATATCATTTACAGTAAACAAATTTAAAATGACAGACTGGTACAGAGGGGAGAGGACCCTGTCCTTGCGGACTTACATTCTATGGGATAATAGGGAAGAGACAGGAGGTCGGGGGTGTATATAGGTATATTTTTGAGTAAAAAGTAAATTGTTCTTTTAGTCTATAAACTACTGACAACATGTCTCCAAAGTTCCAAGCAATGTATTTTGTATTTATTTTCTGAAAATAAGAAATGGTCAAAATAACAAGAAAATGCATTGCTTGCAGACCTCAAATAATGCAAAAAAAAAAACAAGTTCATAATCAGTTAGAAACAACAACACTGATGTTTTAACACAGGAAGAGTTCAGAAGTCAATGTTTTGTGGAATAACCATGATTTTTAATCACAGCTTTCATGCATCTTGGCATGCTTTCCACCAGTCTTTCACACTGTTTTTGAGTGACCTTTTGCCACTCCTGGTACAACAATTTATGCAGTTCTTTGCTTGATAGCTTGTGACTATCTATCTTCCTCTTGATTACATTCCATAGGTTTTCAATGGGGTTCAGGTCTGGTGATTGGGCTGGCCATGACAGGGATTTGATGTGGTGGTCCTTCATCCACACATTGATTGACCTTTCTGTGTGGCATGGCGCAGTGTCCTGCTGGAAAAAAACAGTCCTCAGAGTTGGGTTACATTGCCTGAGCAGAAGGAATCAACTGTTATTCCAAGATAACCTTTTATGCGGCTTGATTTAAACATCCACCACAAAGATTAACCTGCTCAATTAAAGCCTTGCTGAAGCATCCCCAGATCATCACCGATCCTCCACCAACTTTCACAGTGGGTGCAAGACACTGTGGCTTGTACACCTCTCCAGGTATCCCTCTAACCATTAGATGACCAGGTGTTGGGCAAAGCTGAAAATTAGACTCATCAGAGAAGATTACCTTACTCCAGTCCTCTATGGTCCAATCCATATGGTCTTTGGCAAACTTCAGATTGGCTCTCCTTTGATTCTCAATGATGAAAGGCTTTTTCCTAGCTTTACTAGCTTTGCTCAGGCAATGTTCCCCAACTCTGAGGAAGGCTACTTACAACATGAGTGGGAAAAAGCGAGGTCATGTTGGAAAGGGGAATAGGCTTGGTGTTCGATGTTTAAGTGAGTTAGGTTTTAATGTTAATGAAAGCTCAACTGAACAAACAACGTCTAGTTCCATAGTAAGACTACTGACAACATCTGCAAGGATGTTACAGGCTACTCGACTCCCTTTCTTTTGCAGCCACACAGCGGTACACCTTGTGGATGAGGCTCAGAAAGAGCATGTGCTCCAGTGGATGGCTTGCACTACATAAAGTATTCTCTCCTCTTTCTCCACCTTAACATCACAGTACAATCTTCAGAGGTGGCACCACAATCACCCTTGTTTCCCCCATGTCAAAAATTTGAAAATGCCCAACTGACTGTGGGGAACCACAGATGGCCCATTCCGCAGAGCTGTTCACACATTTTATTTCATGGGTATCAGAGGTCTGCTCTGAAGAATTACAGAATCCGGAGAAGATTAGGATCTATACTGATGCCCAAAATATTTTCATGTTGGAAACGGGTTCGGATACAGTATGGTTCGAGCAGAATCCAGACCCTCATCACCAGACATTAACCACTAAAAATGGAGGTGATCCTGATGAGACTCAGATACCAGAGGCACAAGTGGATTTTACTGTGGTGTCAGGGTAGGAAGATGAGGAGAGTGACTCTCAGGGTGATGAATGTGAGAACAGAGAGGATGACAATGAGGTTGTAGATCCCCCTTGGTGTGAACCCAGAGTACGCAGCTGAGTAGCTCAGCAGAGGAGGTGGAGGATGAGGAAGATGAGAAGGTTTCTTTGTGGCTTCTCACATTGACACAAAGTAGTGCAACCACAAAAAGCACTGCATCCTCAGCCCCAAATATGTCAGTGGCCAGCGGCGTTCACGGGTTTGCAGTTCCCTAGCCTGGGTCTTTTTTCAGCCTGCCAAAAATGACACAACTTACGTTATCTTTCAACTTTGTTAAGAACGCTAGCCTGTATCTTTTTTGAGGCCGCAAAGGATGACTCAACACACGTCATTTGTCAAATTTGCAACAAAAACTCAATAGAGGGAAAAATTGCAATATTTTGACAACTACAGGCATGAACTGGCACATGCGTGATTACCGTGCCTTAGTGTGGGAATCTCACTGCCCTAAAATGTGAAGTAGTGGGCATTGCCAACCAAAAACTATCCCATTAACCCCATCTGCTGCTTCTTCCTCCTCCATCACCATGCCAGGTCTTCTCAACCAGGTCTCCGGATGCAGAAACTCCACTTGTTTACCTCCTACAGTTGAGGTGAGTGAGAGCCCATCAGCTGTTACAGAAGCGGACATGACTGTGTCACCTAGCACAACACATCTTTCTCATCCACCATAACATCTCCGTCTTCACCTCTCTCACAGTCCAACATTTTGTCCTGTTCTCCGTACACCAACCTCTGTCAGCACAGTAGCCAACACTTGGTCAGGCACTTGTGGTCATATAATAGAATGCTTTCTCCTACACATGGCAAAGCTAAGAGCTTGAACTCCCCCATCTACAATTTGTTGGCCATAGAAATGCTGCCTTTCTACTTGGTGGACACAGATGGTTTCAGAAAGTTGATGGCCGTCACAGTCCCCCAGTACAAGTTGCCTAGTCGCCATTTCTTCTCTTAAAAAGCTGTGCCTGTGCTACACGAACATGTCACCAATAACATCACCCACTCCCTGAAAAAATCTAAGTCTGCCAGGGTGCATTTCACTACTGACACTTGGAAGAGTAAGCATGGCATGGGTGTGACATTTCAAAGAGTGGGCACTGGGTGACTCTAGTGGCATAAGAAGCCACTTGTTTCACGTCTGTGGAAATTGATGCCACTTTAGTGGTGTGTAACAATTATTTTTGAAATATGGAGACTCCAAGTTAGGTCTCCATCTGGTTGGTTGCCAGTGTAAGTATGGCTCAAAGGTAATCAGGCCTGCACTTACTTTTAGTCAGCTACCTGTGTTACTTTCCTTTCATTTTTCTAACAATAGTACAGTATCCAAAAAGTGTCATTTCTCTTTGCGGAGATCGACATGCTAAGCGTGCCAAGATGAGGAGACTTAAAGCCGCATTGCTCCTCTGGGTAATATGCTAATTATGCAAATTGTCCCTTCAGAGAGGAAAAGAGATAGAACTCTAGTGCCACCTATTGGAAGGTAGCAATGCTACAAGTCAATGTTGACCCTTTAACGAGCCTTGTCACCTGACTTGTAGGATTGCTACCTTCCAATAGGTGGCACTAGAGTTCTATCTGGCAACCAACCAGATGGAGACCTAACTTGGAGTCGACCTCCGCAAGGAGAAACAATACTTTTTGGATAACGGTCTGACGCCTTTCACACAGCCAAACCAGATCTCCGATTTTCAGTGACGAGGGGCAATACCCCGAAAAACAGCGTCTGTAAATTGAGATTCTGGTTTGGCTATTATCCTAAGTCATGTGACGAGGCTCGTTAAAGGGTCAACATTGACTTGCAGGATTGCTACCTTCCAATAGATGCACTAGAGTTCTAGCTCTGTTCCTCTCTGAAGAGACAATTTACAATAGTACAGTATGAAGCTGATGTTTGTGCCATCTGAGTGTGGCTGGAAAAAACAAAAAAAATGAAAATTGGAGGTGTTGCATGAGGTATCAGTGCTCCCAGCTAAGAAGGCTTACACTGCTCCCTTAACCACCAGTTCCTCATTGAAACTTCATTTGCAAGTTGTAAATTCTGGTCCAGAACCTGATACCTCATGCTTGGCCTATGGCTGACTGCTGCTGTGCAATTTGCTAATTTTTACTGTGGGTCAATTTATGCCACTTTTCATGGTATCTGCCCCTAATTTTAGCTGTTTGGGAAGCTTTTTGACACCCTTTAAGGTGTTGTGTATGCTCTGGTTTGGCCTTCCATTGAATCTAATGGGGTTCGGGTACGTTCTTCGAACTGTTCGGCGAATATTATTATTATTATACATTTTTATAGCGCCATTTCTTCCATTGCACTTTACATGTGTAAAGGGGGCAAATATAGACAAATACCGTATATACTCGAGTATAAGCCGACCCGAGTATAAGCCGACCCCCCTAATTTTGCCACAAAAAACTGGGAAAACTTATTGACTCGAGTATAAGCCTAGGGGGGAAAATGCAGCAGCTACCGGTAAATGTCAAAAGTAATAATAGATACCAATAAAAGTAAAATTAATTGAGACATCAGTAGGTTAAGTGTCTTTGAATATCCATATTGAATCAGGAGCCCCATATAATGCTCCATAAAGTTTATGATGTCCCCATAAGATGCTCCATATTAAAATATGCCCCATATAATCCTGCATAAAGGTTAATAAAGGCCCCATAAGATGCTCCATAGACACATTTGCCCAATATAATGCTGCACAAATGCTGATTATGGCCCCATAAGATGCTCTATAAAGATATTTGCCCCTTATAGTGCTGCACAAACGTTATGGCCCCATAAGATGCTCCATACAGACACTTGCCCCATATGCCGTAGTGCCCTACAAACGTTAATTATGGCCCCATACAGACACTTGCCCCATATAGTGCTGCACAAACATTATGCCCCTATATAGTGCTGCAGAAACGTTATGGCCCCATATAGTGCTGCAGAAACATTATGGCCCCATATAGTGCTGCAGAAACGTTATGGCCCCATATAGTGCTGCAGAAATGTTATGGCCCCATATAGTGCTGCAGGAATGTTATGGCCCCATATAGTGCTGCAGAAATGTTATGGCCCCATATAGTGCTGCAGGAACGTTATGGCCCCATATAGTGCTGCAGGAACGTTATGGCCCCCATATAGTGCTGCAGGAATGTTATGGCCCCATATAGTGCTGCAGGAATGTTATGGCCCCATATAGTGCTGCAGGAATGTTATGGCCCCATATAGTGCTGCAGGAATGTTATGGCCCCATATAGTGCTGCAGGAACGTTATGGCCCCATATAGTGCTGCAGGAATGTTATGGCCCCATATAGTGCTGCAGGAATGTTATGGCCCCATATAGTGCTGCAGGAATGTTATGGCCCCATATAGTGCTGCAGGAACGTTATGGCCCCCATATAGTGCTGCAGGAATGTTATGGCCCCATATAGTGCTGCAGGAATGTTATGGCCCCATATAGTGCTGCAGGAATGTTATGGCCCCATATAGTGCTGCAGGAATGTTATGGCCCCATATAGTGCTGCAGGAACGTTATGGCCCCCATATAGTGCTGCAGGAATGATATGGCCTCATATAGTGCTGCAGGAATGTTATGGCCCCATATAGTGCTGCAGGAATGTTATGGCCCCATATAGTGCTGCAGGAACGTTATGGCCCCCATATAGTGCTGCAGGAATGTTATGGCCCCATATAGTGCTGCAGGAATGTTATTGCCCCATATATTGCTGCAGGAATGTTATTGCCCCATATATTGCTGCAGGAATGTTATGGCCCCATATAGTGCTGCAGGAATGTTATGGCCCCATATAGTGCTGCAGGAATGTTATGGCCCCATATAGTGCTGCAGGAATGTTATGGCCCCATATAGTGCTGCAGGAACGTTATGGCCCCATATAGTGCTCCAGGAATGTTATGGCCCCATATAGTGCTGCAGGAACGTTATGGCCCCATAGATGCTTCATACAGACACTTGCCCCATTTGCTGCGATAAAAAAAATAAATCACATATTCACCTCTCCGTCGCTCAGGCCCCGGGCACTTTCAATAGTCCCCTCTCCTCGTTCCGGGTGCCGATCTGTCTCCAGCACTGACGTTCAGCAGAGGGCGCGCACTGACCACGTCACCGCGCCCTCTGACCTCAGCGTCACTGCTGGAAACAGATCGGTGCCCGGAACGAGGAGCAGGTGACTATCGCGCAGTGCTGCGCTCCCCTCCCCGTATACTCACCTGGTAATGCCGCTGTGTAGATCCTGCTTCTCCGACGCCGCAGTGCTTCATCCTGTACTCAGCTTTCACATGGTACCGCTGATTACAGTAATGACTATGCGGCTCCACCCCTATGGGAGGTGGAGCCGAATATTCATTTACTGTAATGTGCGGGATCATGTGACCGCTCAGTGCAGGAAGACGCTGAAGCTGCTGCTGCCGGCGCTGGGGAAGACAGGGACCTGCAGGGACCACGCCTGGACTAGGTGAGTATTTTTAGACAGCCCCCGCTTCCCCTCCCCTCGAGTATAAGCCGAGAGGGGCAATTTCAGCCCAAAAAAGTGGGCTGAAAATCTCGGCTTATACTCGAGTATATACGGTACATTAAACATGAGCAAAAAACCAAAGCACTAACAGGTACAGAAGGAGGGAGGACCCTGCCCATGAGAGCTCACAGTCTGCAGGGGATGGGTGAGGATACACTAGGAGAGGGTAGAGCTGGTTACGTGGTGGTTTAGTAGGTTGATTATCACTGCGGGCTGTAGGCTTTCCGGAAGTGGTGAGTCTTCAGGTTCATGTTAGAGGTTCATCAAACGTCTAAACGATCGGTGAATCGAATTGAACCAGACCTTGAAAGGTTCACTCATCTATATTTACTGGCTGACTTATTAAAGTATGTCTTTTATGAAATGCTGCAGGGTTTGTGAGTAAAAAAACACACCTGGCTACAATAGTGCAGCCAGTGTCTGACTCATGCTGAAAAAAGTCCAGGCAGCATAAACCTGGTGATTGGATCCTTTTTATATTTTTAAAGAGGCTGAACTTGAAATCATGCCAATGCCAAATCAGGGACAGGTAATTTTAATACTGGTGACTTCTTATTTGGCAGATAAGACTTTAGATCCATCATGTACCAGTCTGGGATTTTCTCCCTTTGCTGTAACTCCTATAAATCTAAGAAGTTAATTATGTTACTTATTGTTCAGGTTCTGCCCCACTTGGCCATAGCAGTTGCACATTCTTCCAATTTAAATGCCTGTTTTAATTGAAAGAACATGTTACTGTGGTTGACATCTACATTTTAATAAAATGTATACATATTATTTGCAGTAATTGGCAAGAACAAATTATCACTATTACACATATGAGCATGATGTTGTTACACGGTCATAGTTTGATGTTATCCTTTTCTGAATATAATATCATTAAGAGAAATTGACTTTTTGTGAGTTACACCTAGCAAATAAATGCTGACTGAGGACTGTTGTTGTTATATATGCATTGACATGCATTAAAATATTTTGGACCTTTTCTTACTTATTATTACTATCATATTCCAATTGATCAATTTATGTGCATAGGTAAGAGTGAATATCATTAAAGCAGATACAAATGTCACCCTTTAGCAAAGCAGGAAAAAGAGGAATCTAGGTTGTATGGGTATTTCAGACTTTTTAATACAGGTATGTGTACAAATGCAGCATTTCTTCATTTTGCCTCATGTCTGTCTTGTACATGTGGGAAATTAAAAGTTTATTATTACCTTGCCATATTTATATTTTGCACAATAACCTTATGCATATGGCAGTGCACAAAGTCTGTACTGTGACACACAGGATCCCAACAATGCTGCCATATGGCTCCTCCATGCAGACTTATGCTCCCGAAAGCTACAAACATATGCCTTGTAATGGAATATAGAATTGTTCAATAAAAGCATGTAGGGGTAGCCACAAACAGCTAAGAGTCCATGTCTATGCCCCACTTGCTCTTCCATTAGTCATGTTAGAGATGGAGAGTTAAACATTATTTCTACTAATGGCCACTGTCAGGATAACACTCAGTCGGAGCAGCCTTTGGAAGTGGGGAATCACCAGAAATAATACACAAGACACGTCTTGTATAGTGTATCACTGGGAAGTCTCTGAAGCACGCCTGCCTTCAAGGTGCTATCCCTTCTTTATATAATTGTATCGGTAGGTTCAGTGGTTATACAAGTTTTGCATGTTTAAACAAAGAGACAAAACAGGAAAGAAAGAAAAAAACAGTTTCGTGGGCGGCAGTTTCACAACAAACAGTACAAAGGCAATTCCACAGACAAGAAAAACAGGATTTCATACTATAGCTAAAATGTCCTTGAATGGACAGGTCAATATTTATCACAAATTCATTTTAAAATGGTTCATTGAGGTAACCATTTTTGTTCTGCTCTTCACAATCCCCCCTTTGACATATTCCATTCAAAACCTTGTCATATAGACGATCATTTTAGTCATTCTTTTTGTGATATTACAACAAAAAAAAAAAACTTTATATTCTCGCATCCATTACACAAAATTTATTTGTGCATACTGAGATACCCTTGAGTACAACCTTGAATAATACATATATAATTACAATAACCATAACTGTATGTATTAGGCTTTGCATAATCCCGGTAACCCACCCACCGATCCCTCTGAACCAATTGGCCGGGTTAAGAAAAGAAAAGGTATCTGACCACCAGCTATCCTTATTTTGGTCATTGTCTTTGTCATACTGATCCCTGAGTCGTTGTACATCTTCTAATTTAAATCTCATACTCATAGTACTATTTGGGTCTATATAATGACAGCAGGTGGGTCCGATGATTTGACACATACCCCCTTGTGAGGCAGTTAGGTAATCCAATACCAGGGTATGTTGGTTAGTGATTATTATAAGCTGATTCTGTACAGCTATACTAGTATTTAATATGTCCAATATATCCCAAATCTGGTCATCTAGATAATCCGTGGCTCTAACTAATTTATCCCACATCTGTGTTAACATTATTAACATCAATATCATGAGTCTTATACTGCTTTTTTGCAATGGCTTGCATGTATCCATGATGCCTTTCCTTCAAGCTTGACTGCTGTTGGAGTTGTTAACAGGACTTGGAAAGGTACGTCAAACCTCGGTTCCAGAGTCTTTCTGGTGTGTCTTTTCACGTAGACTTGATCACCAGGTTCCAACTTGTGGCCTCCTTCGAGATTTTCTGGATCTGGAAGGGAAGCAAAAACTTGCGAATGCACTTTAGTTAAACGTTTTTGTAATTCTTGTACATAAGCAGTTAAAGTCTCAGTATTCAACATCAGTTGTTGTGGAAAATAACAACCCAAATTTGCTGCTCTACCAAAAAGAATCTCATGTGGTGACAGCTTAGCCTTCCCCCTTGGGGCGTTTCGGATGGAATACAGGGCAAGTGGTAGACACTCGGTCCAAGGCTTTCCTGTTTCTGCCATGGCCTTCTGGATTTTTAATTGTATTGTTCCATTTAATCTTTCCACTTTACCTGAACTCTGTGGGTGATACGGAGTGTGAAACTGGTTTTCTACTCCCAACATTTTCATAACATTCTGGAATATTTCCCCAGTAAAATGGGTACCCCTATCTGACTCGATCACCTCAGGCATGCCGTAACGGGGTATCAGTTCATGTGCTATTTTAATGGCAGTAGTTTTTGCTGAGGCTTTACGAACTGGATAAGCCTCTGGCCACCCTGAGAACATGTCCACACACACAAGCACATATTCGTATCCATTGTACCTAGGAAGTTGGATGTAGTCGATCTGGAGTCTTTGAAAGGGATACAGTGGTCTTACATGATGCTTGGTTGGGGTTTTAATGGTCTGACCTGGATTGTGTGCCAGGCATATAGCGCATGCAGCACACATGTTCCGAGCAAAATTACCAAAGCCTGGAGCCAACCACCTTTCTTTTACCTTGAGCGTCATACCATTTGCCGACACATGCGTGGGTAGGTGGAGGTCACTTGCCACTGCGGGGTACCAGGCTCTGGGTAAACACAACAAAGTTCCTTTTTTCCATAATCCTTGCTGATCTTCTGCCCCTTTTTTCTGCCACTGCCCTCGTTCTTCGTCGTCTACCTGTTTCTGAGCTTCCTTCAATCTCTCCTCATCATCTTCAGAGCTATCTAGTGTGTGGGCATGATGTAAGGGTTTACGTGCTGCCTGTTTTGCTGCCTTGTCGGCTTTATCATTACCCCTGGCTTCCTCGGTGTCGAGTCTCACATGTGCAGCTACCTTTATCACCGCTATTTCTTTAGTTTCTTGTGCTGCCTCCAGAATCTGTCTAATGAGGGAGGCATGTTTAACAGGTTGGCCTGAAGCAGTCATATAACCTCTGGCTCTCCATATTACGCCAAAATCGAAAATAATGCCATGTGCATATCTAGAATCAGTGTATATGTTTGCTGTCTGATCTTTGGCTATTTTTAGAGCTTCAACCAATGCCGTAAGTTCTGCTTCTTGTGCAGACTGATTAGCAGGGAGAGGTTCTGCTTTCAGCACTTCATGCTGAGTTACTACCGCATAACCTGTATGAAATTGTCCATTCATATCTGCATATCTACTGCCATCTATGAAAAGTTCAAATGTAGCATTACAGAGTGGCTTGTCACGTACATTACATAAGCCCTGAGTCTCTTGTTCCATTAATTGTACACAATCATGCATTGACTTTGATGGGTCAAAGGAGTTGTAGAGTGCAGTTTCCTCAGGTATGGTACCCCCCTCAGACTCTAAAGGGAGCAAAGACGCGAGATTAAGAGTCTGAATCCTGGCAAAGGAAATGTTGGGCGGCAGTAGTAGGGAACATTGGAGACGGAGGTGTCTGGCCATTGAAATATGTTTAAGTTGGACCTGGTTAAGAATGCCATGTGTTGTGATTCGGTTCGTGGGCTCCCCCGGTGGTCTCTTGTGGTACTGGTGTCCTGCAAGCTTTGCCTTCAGTTCACCTGTTCCTATCAGGATGTGGGAGTATCCTATTTAACCTTGCTCCTCAGTCATTCTAATGCTGGCCATCAATGTATCCAGAGTGATTCTGTTGCATGTTCCTGCTCCCAGTTTTCTGCTCAGCTAAGTTGGACACTTTAGTCCTTAAGTCTATTTTTGTATGTTTTGTCCAGTTTGCACTTATGTGAATCTCTGCAGCTGGAAGCTCTTGTTGGGCTGAAATTACCACTCCAGTGGCATGAGTTGTCACATGAGTTAAGGTAATTTCAGGATGGTGTTTTGAAGGGTTTTGCAGCTGACCGCGAAGTCCTCTGTTGTATCTTTCTGCTATTTAGTTAGCGGGCCTCTCTGTGCTAAATCTGCTTTCATACTACGTGTGTCTTTTCATCTGCTCTCACCGTTATTATATGTGGGGGGCTGCTATCTCCTGTGGGGACATTCTCTGGAGGCAAGCCAGGACTGTGTTTTCTTCTACAAGGGGTAGTTAGTTCTCCGGCTGGCGCGCGGCATCTAGAGACAACGCAGGAATGCCCCCTGGCTACTTCAAGTGTGGTGTGTAGGTTTAGCATCGCGGTCAGCTCTAGTTTCCATCACACGAGAGCTTGTCCGTTTATTCTATGCTTCTGATGTTTCCTTGCCATTGGAAACCATAACAGCCATGTACATCATGAGTGGTCTGAACTAGAAGTGGGTGATCAAGAACAATCTCAGAAGCTTTATCTAATAACAGTGAAATTGCGGCTACTACTCTTACACAAGAAGGTGCGGCTCTAGCTACAGGGTCCAGATGAGCTGATATTGCACTACATTTCAAAAAATTCTAAACAAATGCTCCTTCGACATAATATTACTGACCATCGAATATCTACAAGAAGCAATAAAGAGCACGGAAGAGAAAATTGAAAGCATTGAAACTCAACTCACTGCTACGTTAAACGCTACCGAACTCTCCACTCTCAAGAATAAAATAGACACTAGCCTCATTTCCTACCAGAGGTCGTTGGAGGAAAGAAAACGCACAAAATTTCAAAGGGACACTGAGGACTATTTATCTAACAAAGTGTACCGATGGGAGGACACAGCCCCCCGCCGATCGAGACCAAGATTTCGCCGCACAGCAGGGGGCAACTACCCCTCAGGGGGCTCCTCGCCGGCTGGGGGATCATCAGCAGGATCCGGCAGCGAGACTGGCGGGGCCCAAGCTACAGGACCGCGTTTTTTAGGTCAAACCGCGCGCCCACAAGGAGGGGAAAGAAGACGAAACGAGGATCGGCATATGACGTTGAGATCTCAGGTAGGAGTCCAAACTCTGTGGTAAACATCTCCGACTACACCCTCTCTCCTCTTGAGCTAAAAGTCTTAAACATGGGCCTCTCCTTCTGCCCTACCCCTAGATGGGATTCTTTTCAACTTGAAAAGGATCTTCAAAGGTTTTATAGAAATATAAGGCTTAAGGTACACTTTAACCCCTTCCCGACATGCGCCGTACTAGTACTGCGCTGCCGGCACTGCATTACTGACAGCCGCAGTACTAGTACGGCGCCCCGATCACCGCGGTCTCACGCTGAGCGCCGCGGTGATCGGGTGCGGGTGTCAGCTGTATATGACAGCTGACACCCCGCAGCAATGCCCACGATCGGCGCTGTCGCCGATCGCGGGCATTTAACCCCTCTGATGCCGCTGTCAATAGTGACAGCGGCATAGAGGGGGATCGCGCAGGGACGGGGGCTCCCTGCGCTCTCCCACCGGAGCAACGCGATGAGATCGCGCTGCTCCGGTGACCTGGAAGGAGTCCCCGGATCCAAGATGGCCGCAGGACTCCTTCCGGGTCATAAGATGACCCTGCTTGCCGGCGTCTGCTGAGAATCCTCATAGCAGGCGCCGGCAAGCCCCTGCAATGTGCCTGGCACATCGGTGATCAGACCGAGTGCTATGCACACGGTCTGATCACCGATCTGTGATGTCCCCCCCTGGGACAAAGTAAAAAAGTAAAAAAAAAATTTTTCCACATGTGTAAAAAAAAAAAAAAAAAATTCCTAAATAAAGAAAAAAAAAATAAATATATTCCCATAAATACATTTCTTTATCTAAATAAAAAAAACACCACACAATAAAAGTACACATATTTAGTATCGCCGCGTCCGTAACAACCCCACCTATAAAACTATATCACTAGTTAACCCCTTCAGTGAACACCGTAAAAAAAAAAAAAAAAAAACGAGGCAAAAAACAACGCTTTATTCTCATACCGCCAAACAAAAAGTGGAATAACACGCGATCAAAAAGACGGATATAAATAACCATGGTACCGCTGAAAACGTCATCTTGTCCCGCAAAAAAAAAGCCGCCATACAGCATCATCAGCAGAAAAATAAAAAAGTTATAGCTCTCAGAATAAAGCGATGCAAAAACAATTATTTTTTATATAAAATAGTTTTTATTGTGTAAAAGCGCCAAAACATAAAAAAATTATATAAATGAGTTATCGCTGTAATCGTACTGACCCGAAGAATAAAACTGCTTTATCCTTTTTACCAAACGCGGAACGGTATAAACGCACCCCCTAAAAGAATTTCAGGAATTGCTGGTTTTTGTTCATTCCGCCTCCCAAAAATCGGAATAAAAAGCGATCAAAAAATGTCATGTACCCAAAAATGGTACCAGCAAAAACGTCAACTCGTCCCGCAAAAAACAAGATCTCACATGACTCTGTGGACCAAAATATGGAAAAATTATAGCTCTCAAAATGTGGTGATGCAAAAACTATTGTTTGCAATAAAAAGCGTCTTTTAGTGTGTGACGGCTGCCAACCATAAAAATCCGCCCAAAAAACGCTATATAAGTAAATCAAACCCCCCTTCATCACCCCCTTAGTTAGGAAAAATAATAAAATTTAAAAAAATATATTTATTTCCATTTTCCCGTTAGGCTACTTTCACACTAGCGTCGGTACGGGGCCGTCGCGCTGCGTCGGCCCGACATACCGACGCATACTGTGCAAGCGCCGCACAACGGGGGCAGCGGATGCTGTTTTTCCACGCATCCGCTGCCCCATTGTGAGGTGCGGGGAGGTGGGGGTGGAGTTCCAGCCGCGCATGCGCGGTCGGAAATGGTGGACCGTCAGCACAAAAAAAGTTACATGTAACGTTTTTTGCTGCCGGCGGTCCGCCACAACACGACGCAACCGTCGCACGACGCTTGCGACGTGTGTCAATACGTCGCTAATGTTAGTCTACGGGGAAAAAACGCATCCTGCAGATGACTTTGCAGGATGCGTTTTTTCGCCAAAACGACGCATTGCGACGTATGCAAAAAAACGCTAGTGTGAAAGTAGCGCTAGGGTTAGGACTAGGGTTAGGGCTGGGGTTAGGGTTGGGGTTAGGGTTTCAGTTAGAATTGGGGAGTTTTCACTGTTTAGGCACATCAGGGGCTCTCCAAACGCGACATGGCGTCCGATCTCAACGCGTTTGTTTGCGTTAAAAACGCATGCGTTTTTATAGAAAAAAAACAGAACACACACTGAAAAGTCACCCACCACCATCAAGGTGATAAAGGGATCCAAACCCTAACCCTAACCCTACCCCTAAACTCATCCCTAACCGTTTAATGAACATTTTCTGACAGTCATAGTGCCACGTATTTCAGTGCCACGTATTTCAGTGCCACGTATTTCAGTGCCACGTATTTCAGTGCCACGATATTTCAGTGCCACGTATTTAAGTGCCACGGTATTTCAGTGAAATACGTGGCACTGAAATATCGTGGCATTTACGTGAAATACGTGGCACTTAAATACGTGGCACTTAAATACGTGGCACTTATATACGTGGCCACTGAAATATCGTGGCACTTATATACGTATATACGTATATAAACGTATTTCAGTGCCACGTATTTCAGTGCCACGTATTTCAGGTTAGGGGTAGGGGTAGGGTTAGGGGTAGGGTTAGGGTTTTTTGGTTTTTTCTTGTTTTCTTGTGTTTTTCTATAAAAACGCATGCGTCTAAAAAAACGCATGCGTTTTACCGCGATTACATGCGTTTTTTCACACATGCGTTTTTAAAAAAAAACGCAAGTGTGAAACCAGCCTTACCCTTGGGAAAATAAAAACATGGGGGCTAAAATATAATTTTCGTGGAAAAAAATATATTTTTTATTTTCGCGGCTCTGCGTTATAAACTGTAGTGAAGCACTTGGGGGTTCAAAGTTCTCACAACACATCTAGATAAGTTCCGTGGGGGGTCTAGTTTCCAATATGGGGTCACTTGTGGGGGGTTTCTACTGTTTAGGTACATCAGGGGCTCTGCAAATGCAACATGACACCTGCAGACCAATCCATCTAAGTCTGCATTTCAAACGGCGCTCCTTCCCTTCCGAGCTCTGCCGTGCGCCCAAACAGTGGTTTATCCCCATATATGAAGTATCAGCGTACTCAGGACAAATTGGACAACAACTTTTGTTGTCCAATTTCTCCTGTTACCCTTGGGAAAATAAAAATGTGGGGGCTAAAATATAATTTTCGTGGAAAAAAAAATATTTTTTATTTTCATGGCTCTGCGTGATAAACTGTAGTGAAACACTTGTTGGTTCAAAGTTCTCACAACACATCTAGATAAGTTCCGTGGGGGGTCTAGTTTCCAATATGGGGTCACTTGTGGGGGGTTTCTACTGTTTAGGTACATCAGGGGCTCTGCAAATGCAACATGACACCTGCAGACCAATCCATCTAAGTCTGCATTTCAAACGGCGCTCCTTCCCTTCCGAGCTCTGCCGTGCGCCCAAACAGTGGTTCCCCCCAATGTATGGGGTATCAGCGTACTCAAGACAAATTGGACAATAACTTTTGTGGTCCAATTTCTCCTGTTACCCTTGGGGGAAAAAAAATTGCGGGCTAAAACATCATTTTGTGGAAAGAAAAAATGATTTTTTGATTTTCACAGCGCTACATTCTAAACTTTAGTGAAACAACTGGGGGTTAAAAGTGCTCACCACACATCTAAATAAGTTCCTTAGGGGGTCTTCTTTCCAAAATGGTGTCACTTGTGGGGGTTTCCACTGTTTAGGCACGTCAGGGGCTCTCCAAACACGACATGGGTTCCGATCTCAATTCCAGCCAATTTTGCATTGAAAAGTCAAATGGCGCTCCTTCCCTTCCGAGCTCTGCCATGCGCCCAAACAGTGGTTTATCCCCATATATGAAGTATCAGCGTACTCAGGACAAATTGCACAACAACTTTTGGGGTCCAATTTATCCTGCTACCCTTGGGAAAATAAAAAATTTGGGGCAAAAATATCATTTTTTGTGAAAATTAATATTAATTTTTTTTACGGCTCCACATTATAAACTTCTGTGAAGCACTTGGAGGTTCAAAGTGCTCACCACACATCTAGATTAGTTCCTTAGAGGGTCTACTTTCCAAAATGGTGTCACTTGTGGGGGTTTCCACTGTTTAGGCACGTCAGGGGCTCTCCAAACACGACATGGGTTCCGATCTCAATTCCAGCCACTTTTGCATTGAAAAGTCAAATGGCGCTCCTTCCCTTCCGAGCTCTGCCATGCGCCCAAACAGTGGTTTATCCCCATATATGAAGTATCAGCGTACTCAGGACAAATTGCACAACAACTTTTGGGGTCCAATTTATCCTGCTACCCTTGGGAAAATAAAAAATTTGGGGCAAAAAGATCATTTTTTGTGAAAATTAATATTAATTTTTTTTACGGCTCCACATTATAAACTTCTGTGAAGCACTTGGAGGTTCAAAGTGCTCACCACACATCTAGATTAGTTCCTTAGAGGGTCTACTTTCCAAAATGGTGTCACTTGTGGGGGTTTCCACTGTTTAGGCACGTCAGGGGCTCTCCAAACACGACATGGGTTCCGATCTCAATTCCAGCCACTTTTGCATTGAAAAGTCAAATGGCGCTCCTTCCCTTCCGAGCTCTGCCATGCGCCCAAACAGTGGTTTATCCCCATATATGAAGTATCAGCGTACTCAGGACAAATTGCACAACAACTTTTGGGGTCCAATTTATCCTGCTACCCTTGGGAAAATAAAAAATTTGGGGCAAAAAGATCATTTTTTGTGAAAATTAATATTAATTTTTTTCACGGCTCCACATTATAAACTTCTGTGAAGCACTTGGAGGTTCAAAGTGCTCACCACACATCTAGATTAGTTCCTTAGAGGGTCTACTTTCCAAAATGGTGTCACTTGTGGGGGTTTCCACTGTTTAGGCACGTCAGGGGCTCTCCAAACACGACATGGGTTCCGATCTCAATTCCAGCCAATTTTGCATTGAAAAGTCAAATGGCGCTCCTTCCCTTCCGAGCTCTGCCATGTGCCCAATCAATGGTTTACCCCAACATGTGGGGTATCGGCGTACTCAGGACAAATTGTACAACAACTTTTTTGGTCCAATTTCTCCTGTTACCCTTGGTAAAATAAAACAAATTGGATCTGAAGTAAAAATTTTGTGAAAAAAAAGTTAAATGTTCAATTTTTTTTAAACATTCCAAAAATTCCTGTGAAGCACCTGAAGGGTTAATAAACTTTTTGAATGTGGTTTAGAGTACCTTGAGGGGTGCAGTTTTTAGAATGGTGTCACTTTTGGACATTTTCTGTCATATAGACCCCTCAAAGTCACTTCAAGTGTGAGGTGGTCCGTAAAAAAAATGGTTTTGCAAATTTTGTTGCAAAAATGAGAAATCGCTGGTCAACTTTTAACCCTTATAACTCCCTAACAAAAAAAAATTATGTTTCCAAAATTGTGCTGATGTAAAGCAGACATGTGGGAAATGTTGTTTATTAACTATATTATGTGATATAACTCTCTAATTTAAGGGCATAAAAACGAAAAATTTGAAAATTGCTAAATTTTCATAATTTTCGACAAATTTCTGTTTTTTTCACAAATAAATGCAAGTCATATCGAAGAAATTTTACCACTATCATAAAGTACAATATGTCACGAGAAAACAATGTCAGAATCACCAGGATCCGTTGAAGCGTTTCAGAGTTATGACCTCATAAAGTGACAGTGGTCAGAATTGTAAAAATTGGCCGTGTCACTTAGGTGAAAACAGGCTTTGGGGTGAAGGGGTTAATGAACTTCCAAATACAGTAGTGAATAGATTGGGCACCACATCTAGCCAGAGCAGAGAGACGGGCATTACCTTGGGATCATTAGGCCTGAGGAACCCTAGCTCCTTCGTTCCACCCAAAACCAATCATGCTGTAGAAACTTTCATCAATCTCCTTGATAGAGATATCAAAGAGACCATACATGAACAACATCTTGGTCTCCTCCCGGTCCGTCACAACCTTAGTCCCATAGAAAAACAAGCATTAGACACACTAAGTGAGAACAGGAACATTATAATTAAACCTGCGGACAAGGGGGGAGCCATTGTTATTATGAATAAGGATCACTATGTCACCGAAATAAGACGCCAATTATCTGACACAAATACTTACCAAAGACTCCAGGGGGACCCCACATTTACCATACAACGGAAAATCAACACTGTAATTGACAAATACCTGAATTTAGGCACCATAGACAACAAAACCAAAACTTACCTCATTAACCATTATCCAATCACTCCAGTACTGTACGTGCTGCCTAAAATACACAAAAATCTCCAGAATCCCCCTGGCCGCCCGATCGTCGCTTCAACTGACTCAGTGCTCAATCCTCTTTCAAAATTTTTGGAAAAAATTCTCACACCATATACCAAGTCAACTAAATCCTTTATACTGGACACAAGCGATTTTCTATCTAAAATTCGCAGTATATCTAACATTCCGCCGGACAGCCTTCTTTGTACTTTGGACGTTAACAGCCTCTACACCTCTATCGTACACGATAGGGGTGTTACAGCGGTTTCACTTACACTCCAGGAAGCAGGCATTGATAGGAACACACACGATCTCTGCATAGACCTCTTGAACCTGGTACTTAGGGAGAATTTCTTCCTTTTCGAGGACGATTTCTTTGTACAGACATGCGGTACCGCTATGGGGTCCAATGTGGCCCCAGCGTACGCAAACCTGTACATGGACCACTTCGAGAGGGAATATGTATATGCCAACCCCAGTTTTCAACAAAACGCATTAGTCTGGTACAGATATATCGACGATATATTCTGTATCTGGCAAGGGAACCATACCAGCCTACAGACCTTCTATGAGACTATTAACACCGTTCGTCCGGAGCTTACCTTCACGCTTACTTACCACAACAGTGAAGTCACCTTCTTAGACACCAAAGTCCTTAAAAATTCCTTGGGTAATATAAGCACTGACTTATACTCTAAACCAACTGATTGCAATAGCCTTTTACTTTACAACAGTTGCCACCCCAAGTCCACAAAAAATAGCCTCCCTAGGTCCCAGTTTAAAAGGGTGTCTAGAATTGTTTCAGACCCAGATCTGAAAGCCACCAGACTACAAGAGATGTCAACTAAATTCAAGGCCCGTAACTACCCCACGGATCTTCTTGAAACTGAATCCACTAAAATTCTCAATGAAAAAGAAGACGATACGTCTAGAATTAAAAACCCCAGACTCCCATTTGTACATAGTCACCACCCCACTATGCGCAGGGTACACAATCTTATCAGGGCACATTGGCCACTCTTGAATAGAGCATACCCCACGATTCCTATATTTAAGGAACCCCCCCTGATGTGTACAAGAAGGCCTAAGAACATAAGGGATAGAGTCGTCAGGGCGGATTTGGGCACTCTTAAAACACCGACACATAGAACACTCACAGGCCAGAAACGTACAGGGACCTTCCCATGTTTGGGATGTATGAGCTGCTCGAATGTGATTAAGGGCAACGAAGTGGTACACCCAAGGACAGGTAAATCCTACAAAATAAAGGACTACTACACGTGTGAAACAAACTTTGTGGTGTACATCATCAAGTGCCCCTGTGGGTTACTTTATGTAGGGGAGACCACCCAAGCGGTTAGAGATCGTATCTCTAACCATAAATCTACTATTCGGTGTGGTAAAGTTTGGCTCCCCCTCCCCTTTCACTTCAAAGAGGCCAACCACAACATAGCACAACTCAGATTCCAGGTCATAGAAAGGGTTCCTCGTCCTAGACGAGGAGGGAATCATATCAAACTATTGAAACAGCGTGAGACCTTTTGGATCTACACACTTGACACTCTACATCCACGTGGCTTGAACCGCGAGATAGACTGGCTAACTTAATCTTTCTCCCATATAGGCCAATTGACTTTTTGCACAACCAACCTCTATGACAAACGCGTTCTGGATGGTAAGACGCATACCCCTATAGCCTCCTTTATAAGTTTCCTTACATCAGTTCATATTTTTATTTTTTTCATTTTTTATTCTTATTTATATTTATTTTTATTTATTTTTATTTTTAATTTTTCCTATATGGTTCATTTTCATTTTTACCTTGGTATTCAATCCATAATATCCGATTAATAACTAAATCATTCCCTCCCTTCGTACCATTATCCCCATTTTTCTTTTACTTTTTCATTTCTTCTTTTTATTTCCGTTATTTCATTTCTTTTCTTTTCCTATTTATTTCGTTTGGACTCCTACCATTATTTAGTGTATTTATGTTATATATATTAATAGTGTTGTGTGCCTTGGTGTGTACCTATAAGATGGTCCGTTATTGTCTAATCCTTTTTTCCCCCCGTTCTTTAAGACATAAGTCAACCAGACAAGTCACCATTCCTTTTTAGGCACACTTACAGGCACCCTTATATATGTCATTAACATCTATGGCCATAAAGACATTTAGGTACTAGATCTCTTCCTCCAGTTCATTACACTCTAAGTAGTGTGGTATACACGGGCGTCGGACTGACTCAAACATGGGGCCACATAACATCACGCCTAGGCGCTCCCCCTCCAACTAACACACACGAGCGTTCTGCCCGACACGGTACAGGCGTCACACTAGAGACGCAGGCGCTGTACACAGGCGCCTAGCATGGGGTTTTGTGCGCAAGCGCCAGGCTACACTTCACAGCGGCAGAAGCGCTGCTTCTGCGCAGGCGCCGGCGTCCCCTGGCACTTCCGGTCACATGACCGGCCGGGGAGCTGGATTTAACGCCGGACACCATACACCTCATTCAGCGGTTCCTTTGCCTAGACACAGGATTGTGTCAGCCTCCCCCACCACGCCACCAACGCGTACGCCTCGCCTGCACCTCTGAAACGTGAGACCACGGAGTCACCACCAGATAAGTGTCTTGCCATTTTGGGAATCTTTCATAGCATGTATTATTCTCCCCCCACAGAGACGAGGTTGTTTTACCCACTGGCAGCATATCATATTCCCAGGGAGGGTCTCCTGTATGTACCCATTGGGTCACGTACTTACCAACGCAGCACAGGTATCTAGTGGAGCCATGCCATATATGTATCAGCCCCACTGACTATTCACCTCACAAGGTTATGTATCTTCCACTCTGTTCTGCCTACAGCACCAGATCCCTATGTGATCTTGAGGGCATATGAGAATACACGGGATGACCAGTACCTGATCTATAATTTTGCCCACTGTATCTACAGGACAGGTATTACTATGTCTCTATACTTCACAACCCCGTTGGTACACATGATTTATGCCTCATACTCACACAAGTATGTATATTTTAAATAACAGGATCTGTTCCAGCCGCGGATACGGCTCTTTTGCACGGACATACGTTATTTAGCGTTCCAGCTAGGTCAGTGTCTTGCTTTGTATTTGCTACACGGGCACTATACGGGGTGCTTACACCATATAGATACTACCGAAGGGACGCTTGGCCCATACCACCTGTTAAATATTATCAAGGTCTTGGTTAGCCCGCTGTCTGGTGATGTGTAGTCTTAGCTGCTATCTCATGCTACATTGTTCCCTTTAGGTATATCGCCATATCATTGTATATAACTCAACACAATTTAAAGGATCCTTCCTTAAATGCAAGAGAAATTCAACAGGGTATGTTCTTCCTCCAGTACCGTTGTTTGCAAATGTTATGTCTTCTTCCCTCTTCCTATACAGTCCGCCTTTTCTGTATATTCCAGTTGTGCAAAATACGTTACCGTTTGGTCGTTACATAGTATGCCCATCGACAGCTCATCGACTTTTGATATGGATTCTTTGCTCTTTTATGTATATTTGTATATATGTATATGTTTACCTGTTTTGTAAATATATTTTTTTGTTTCTTTGCTTGTTACAGCGGCTTTTGTGAACAAGGCCACGAGTTGGCCGAAACGTCAAATTCGCCTAGTATCTTATCCTCTTCAATTCGAATAAAACTTTTCAATTTATGCATCTAAAAATCATACGAGTGCAGTGATTTTTCTGACTTTATGATATATGGGATCAAAACATCCCGTTCACTAGCACCGCAGACTACATCAATTGAGTGCTGGCTTTGATTTCTTCTCTAATGTATCCAGAGTGATTCTGTTGCATGTTCCTGCTCTCAGTTTTCTGCTCAGCTAAGTTGGACACTTTAGTCCTTAAGTCTATTTTTGTATGTTTTGTCCAGTTTGCACTTATGTGAATCTCTGCAGCTGGAAGCTCTTGTTGGGCTGAAATTACCACTCCAGTGGCATGAGTTGTCACATGAGTTAAGGTAATTTCAGGATGGTGTTTTGAAGGGTTTTGCAGCTGACCGCGAAGTCCTCTGTTGTATCTTTCTGCTATTTAGTTAGCGGGCCTCTCTGTGCTAAATCTGCTTTCATACTACGTGTGTCTTTTCATCTGCTCTCACCGTTATTATATGTGGGGGGCTGCTATCTCCTGTGGGGACATTCTCTGGAGGCAAGCCAGGACTGTGTTTTCTTCTACCAGGGGTAGTTAGTTCTCCGGCTGGCGCGCGGAATCTAGAGACAACGCAGGAATGCCCCCTGGCTACTTCTAGTGTGGTGTGTAGGTTTAGCATCGCGGTCAGCTCTAGTTTCCATCACCCGAGAGCTTGTCCGTTTATTCTATGCTTCTGATGTTTCCTTGCCATTGGAAACCATAACAGCCATGTACATCATGAGTGGTCTGAACTAGAAGTGGGTGATCAAGAACAATCTCAGAAGCTTTATCTAATAACAGTGAAATTGCGGCTACTACTCTTACACAAGAAGGTGCGGCTCTAGCTACAGGGTCCAGATGAGCTGATATGTATGCCACCGGTCTCTGTTTGTTTCCATGTTTTTGTGTGAGCACCCCTGTAGCATGTGAGGATATCTCAGCTGCCATCAATTGAAAAGGTTTAGTGTAGTCTGGGAGTCCCAAAGCCGGAGCTGATACCAGTGCTGTTTTCAAAGAGGAAAATGACTGTTTAGCCTCTTCACTGAGTGAATATGGTGTGTTGGCAATACAGTCATATAAAGGCTGCATGAGTTGACTTGCATGTATGATCCACTGTCTACAGTGTGAAACAATACCTAGGAAAGCACGCAGCTGTTTGTGATTCCTGGGTTCAAGCATGTTACGTATGGCTTCCGTACGTTGAGGTGTGAGGTGTCTGATGCCCTGTGATATGCAGTGACCTAAAAACACGACTGTTTGTTGACAAGCCTGGAGTTTCTGTCTATTTACTTTACAGCCTTCTTGCGCTAGGAAAATTAAGAAATTAACAGTTGCTTAAGTCCATTTCTATCCCTACAGCTTTCTGTCTAGCCAGGTGTGGGTCTTCCAAGGTTCTCCAATCAGGGATTGCGGCCTTAAGCTTTTCCTTCACTTTTGGAGACAATCCATCTATAAAGGTTTTTGTAACTAACCTCATCATTCCTGGAGCGGTTAGATCCATGCCTTCATCTCTGAAATTATTTTCTACACTTAGATAATATTCGTCTACTGATTGTCCAGATTTCTGAGCCACCACTCCCGTTGTTCCTCTCTGCCTCTGTCTCTCCCTCATGAAAACCATTAAGTGATCTACAAATTGCGTACCTGATTCTATCGTTTGTAAGGCACCATCTCCTGCTTGGGGCCTATGTACCTGTAGATTTGTTAATAGCTCCTGGAAGAGTCCAGGAGTCATTTTCATTCTACATAATTCTTCTCCATCTGCCCAAACTCCTGCGTGAGTCTGCATAATTTGCTGTATATATTGTGCAAATCTAACTGGACACTGGGTGGGATCTGGTGCGTTATGCAAGAGAGACATGCCTTCAGCGGGGGACCAAGGGAAATATTGTCGAGTTTGGTGGTATCTAGTTCCCATTACTCCGTCAGCACCAGGTTCCCTAAAGGGTCTTGGTACTACCCTAACAGGGGCAAGTACAGCGCCATGTCTAGGTGTACCACAGGCTAGGCAATCATTTCTCCAGTCTGGATTTTGTTGTCCACAGTGCGGACATACCCATCCTCCTGGTCCGGCTAAACTTTGAGGTGGTGTTTGGAGAAAAGATGGGGCATGTGGGTTAAGGTATGGGGGTGGGGTATTTTTAGATTCCACATTTTGTTTTTCTCCACAGCCTGCGGGTCTAATACACCACTTTTTACTCTGTTGATTATATGTCCATCCCTCATTTTCTGCTACCCTAGAGACATCAATCAATGCTTGGATCTGATCTATCCATTTCTTGTCTCTGATTATGCCTTTTTTTCTTTCCTGAATTCCTTCCCATAGTTTTCTACTAAAAGCTTCTGCCCTAGTAACTCCAAACTTACTAAAAATCTTTCTCAGCCCCTTAGTGGCATCTTCACCACTTCTCTCCTTTATGATAGTATAGATATCTAATTCTTCTGGTTCCGACTTTGTTTGCTTATTCCCCATTTTCTTATCCTGAGCTTTCTTGCCCTAGGTGGCGTTTGGGTATGAGAATACCTCGTTACCTTCTTCCTAAGGAGCTAGGATGTCTTTTCTTGCCCTAGGTGGCGTTTGGGTATGAGAATACCTCGTTACCTTCTTCCTAAGGAGCTAGGATGTTTAAACTGTGTTGATGTAAGAAAATCCTGATTCCTACACCTATAGCAAACAACACAAATGCAACCAGACAGAAAAAGAAAAAGAACATACAACGTATCTTGTCCCAGGCTAATTTATCTGTCCTGGGCTCATACTATCATACACAACGTATTCTTGTCCCAGGCTAATTTATCTGTCCTGGGCTCATACTATCATACACTTATCCGTCACCAGGTTTTTGTCAAAGACAGGGTCAGAGATTGAACCATAGGCGCGGAGGTCTCCCCGAAAGGACGCAACCACGTTGCCCAGTGGGACAGTCACTTCTTCTGTTTCAACACCCTGGGCGGCTTATAGGGCTATTCCCAACTTCCACACACCTTTTATTCACATTCACTCTCATTCAATGCCGTACTCCGTGAGGTGATCAATTCCTAAATAGTTCAAGAACCCGAGCTATAGGTATCCTCCTCTACTAGAACTACCCGCTAAAGAACACGACACAGAAAATCTTACGGACAGTGCAGGGCAGATATAAGAGATCTAACAGTGTCTCTTACCTGGCCAGGTTTTTGTTCATCTGCCGTCCATTATCCCAGATTCTCCTTTCGTTCGTATTCTGCCGGTGTTCTTGAAGGAATACACAGACCTCGGGTCCCTGTTCAGGCGCCAGGAAATGTCAGGATAACACTCAGTCGGAGCAGCCTTTGGAAGTGGGGAATCACCAGAAATAATACACAAGACACGTCTTGTATAGTGTATCACTGGGAAGTCTCTGAAGCACGCCTGCCTTCAAGGTGCTATCCCTTCTTTATATAGTTGTATCGGTAGGTTCAGTGGTTATACAAGTTTTGCATGTTTAAACAAAGAGACAAAACAGGAAAGAAAGAAAAAACAGTTTCGTGGGCGGCAGTTTCACAACAAACAGTACAAAGACAATTCCACAGACAAGAAAAACAGGATTTCATACTATAGCTAAAATGTCCTTGAATGGACAGGTCAATATTTATCACAAATTCATTTTAAAATGGTTCATTGAGGTAACCATTTTTGTTCTGCTCTTCACACCACTTAGATAATTATAACATAATTTGTGGACCATACACAATATTCCTTTTAAGAATTAACTTGTTAAATTTGGTTAAATATTTAGATAACTGACATCTAATGTGACGGCTTCTCTTTGGTGAGCCACGTGATGCTTGGTGGTATTGACATTGTTCCTGTTTGCGACTGCTTTTACCAGTTTACTTGCTGGAATGCAATCAACTGTTTGTGACAGTAAATTTGAAAAGAACATCTCACAGCAGTAATGTGTCCTCAAAGTGGGAAATTCATCACTGGTCACAAAAAAGTTTCTAGAACTCAAAAAGAGGGAGGTCTGGTGAATACATCACATAGGAGACACTGACGCTGCTGAATATACATCACATAGAAGTCACCAACAGTGACGAACGAGCATTAAAATGCTCTGGGACTCATTATATTTGAGTCAAGCAAATATTAATGCTCGTGTGCTCGACCTGAGTATCGAGTGTAATGGAAGTCAATGGGAACTCAAGCATTTTTCTGGCAGCAGAGGTCTTGAGGGGTGTAAAAATTGCTGAAAATGATGTAAACAGCGCTGAAATGGCATGGGAACAGCATGGGGAACCTTGAAGGAATCTCTGAATCCGAGTTCGCTGCTAGGAAAAATGTTGTCAGAGTCTTACGTTACTTTTACGGACTGACAATAAAACATACAAAACCGCACATAGAATGTATTTGACAGGAAAAAATGTTAAGAAACAATGTTCCCAGGAAAATGAATTGTATTTAATGCACAATAAATAAGAGAAGAAAAAATGATCCTCGACACCTTGGGCTAAATTTGCACACAGGGATTTTGCTACTTTTGTGCACATTTGCATTGCTTTCAAAGGTGAAAAGAACATTACACTGGATATGTAATTTAATAATTTTAATACCTTATATGGCCATGTGGTGTCTGAGACATGATCAGAAACATTGAAAGTATTTTTTTTTTTTGCAGGTCCATCAGTAGGCCATCACTATTTGAAGAGGGTCATCAGGCGGTGCCCTTTCTATTGTTAAAGAACCAGCAGGTGTCTTGTGGACAGATGAGACCAATATATAGTTTTTTGCTAAAGCACATCATTCTACTGTTTAGTGTAAATAGAATAATGTGTATAAATAAAAGAAAACTGTAGTTACAGTTAAATATGGTGAAGATTTGAGGTTGTTTTGCTGCCTGTGGCCCTGGGTGCCTTGACATGTGAAGATTCCCAAAGGATTTTGGATTGCAATGTAGTCAGCTTTCTGGGGTCAGAAAGTTGGGTTTGAATCGTAGTAGGTCATGCAGCAGGATAATGACCCCAGACATACTTCAAGAACCTCCTAGAAATAGATGGAAACAGAGCACTGGAGAGTTTAGAAGTAGTAATTCCAGCTCCAGTAGTGTAAACTATCCAACCACTACCTCTTACATACAGATGTAACAGAGAAACGACGAATTGACACATTAAATCATTTAATTTTAACTGCTTTGATGATTTTCTGAGTACAGATGACCGTAAAAAACATGAATTGGTCATGGAAAAAAACAGCAGCAAGGCTTACAATTTAAAAGGCAGTAATCCATGACTAGATGCTTGTCATATGCAAATCCTACCACTAGGGTTGAGCGAAACGGATAGGTCATTTTCATAAGTCACCGACTTTTTGAAAAGTCGGGTTTCATGAAACCCGACCCGATCCCTGTGTGGGGTCGGCCACGCGGTACGCGACTTTCAATGACGCTAAAAGCGCCATTTCTCAGCCAATGAAGGTGGACGCAGAGTGTGGGCAGCGTGATGACATAGATCTCAGTCCCCACCATCTTAGAGAAGGGCATTGCAGTGATTGGCTTGCTTTCTGCGGCGTCACAGGGGCTATAAAGGGGCGTTCCCACCGACCGCCATCTTACTGCTGCTGCTCTGAGCGTAGGGAGAGGTTGCTGCAGCTTCTTCGGAAGCAGGGATAGTGATAGGCAGGGTACATAAAGCTACAAACCGCTTGTGCTGTAGCGATTTCCACTGTCCAACACCACCTTTTGTTTGCAGGGACAGTGGAAGCTACATTTTTTTTTCCTCAGCGCTGTCGCTCATTGGGCTGCACTAGAAGGCTCCCTGACCCTGATAGCTGCGTTGCTGTGCCTGTGTGTACGCCGCTGTGCAAACCAACTGCTTTTTTCAAAGCACAAATCCTGTTGTTCCTTCCTTTCTGCACAGCTATCTTGTTTGTTTGTCCACACTTTTGTTTTTTTTTGTGCAGCTGTCCACTCCTTGTTATTGCTGCCTGCCATACCTTGATGAGATTACTGCAGGGAGATAGTAATTGTAGGACAGTCCCTTTTTTTTTTTTTTAATTCTCCCTGAAAAAAAAAAATAGTGGAGATTAAGATTGGCATTTCTGCTTGAGTGCCGGTCCTGTGTGTGCCATTTGTCTCAAATTATTGGGGCACATAAAACCTAGTGTGTCATACTGGGAATTTTTTTTTTTTTTTTAAATTCTCCCTGAAAAAAAAAAAATAGTGGGAGATTAAGATTGGCACTTCTGCTTGAGTGCCGGTCCTGTGTGTGCCATCTGTCTCAAATTATTGGGGCACATAAAACCTAGTGTGTCATACTGGGAATGTTTTTTTTTTTTTTTAATTCTCCCTGAAAAAAAAAAATTGTGGGAGATTAAGATTGGCATTTCTGCTTGAGTGCCGGTCCTGTGTGTGCCATCTGTCTCAAATTATTGGGGCACATAAAACCTAGTGTGTCATACTGGGAATTTTTTTTTTTTTTTTAAATTCTCCCTGAAAAAAAAAAAATAGTGAGAGATTAAGATTGGCATTTCTGCTTGAGTGCCGGTCCTGTGTGTGCCATCTGTCTCAAATTATTGGGGCACAAAAAACCTAGTGTGTCATACTGGGAATTTTTATTTTTTTTTAAATTCTCCCTGAAAACAAAAAAAATAGTGGGAGATTAAGATTGGCATTTTAGCTTGAGTGCCGGTCCTGTGTGTGCCATCTGTCTCAAATTATTGGGGCACATAAAACCTAGTGTGTCATACTGGGAATTTTTTTTTTTTTTTTAAATTCTCCCTGAAAAAAAAAAAATAGTGAGAGATTAAGATTGGCATTTCTGCTTGAGTGCCGGTCCTGTGTGTGCCATCTGTCTCAAATTATTGGGGCACAAAAAACCTAGTGTGTCATACTGGGAATTTTTATTTTTTTTTAAATTCTCCCTGAAAACAAAAAAAATAGTGGGAGATTAAGATTGGCATTTTAGCTTGAGTGCCGGTCCTGTGTGTGCCATCTGTCTCAAATTATTGGGGCACATAAAACCTAGTGTGTCATACTGGGAATTTTTTTTTTTTTTAATTCTCCCTGAAAAAAATAAAAATAGTGGGAGATTAAGATTGGCATTTCTGCTTGAGTGCCGGTCCTGTGTGTGCTATCTGTCTCAAATTATTGGGGCACATAAAACCTAGTGTGTCATACTGGGAAACATTTTTTTTTTAAATTCTCCCTGAAAAAAAAATAGGGGGAGATTAAGATTGGCATTTCTGCTTGAGTGCCGGTCCTGTGTGTGCCATCTGTCTCAAATTATTGGGGCACAGAAAACTTAGTGTGTAACATTGGGCCTGATTTTCCTTTCAGTGTCAGCCACCTATAAATGTATGTATAAATCCTACAGAAGTTTGAGTTCACCTTATAAGTTGTTTTACAGTAACAAATACCGTTACTTTGATACGTTTTGCAAACAATGAGGAAGTCTGGTGGAAGAAGTCGTGGCCGTGGGCGGTCATTGTCATCTGGTAATGATGGTAGTGGTGGTGGAGCATCAGGTGAGCGTGGTAAAAGCAATACAGCACCTAAGTCTCGAGTTGTTGAGCCAGGTTCGTCGTCTGGCTACACAAGGCCTCGAATGCTCCCTTTTCTGGGAGTAGGAAAACCGCTTTTAAAGCTGGAGCAGCAAGAAAAAGTTTTGGCTTTCCTTGCTGACTCAGCCTCTAGCTCTTTTGCCTCCTCTTCTGGAACTGGTAAATGTAAAAGCAGCGCGTTATTAGTGGATGTTTATGGTCAGGGAGAAGTCGCTTCCTTGTCTTCTTCAGCAAGAACAACAGAGAAGGATGCGTCTGGCGACACAACGGGTTACTCCATCGAGCTCTTTACACATACCGTTCCTGGGTTAGAAAGTGAAACAGTTAACAGGCCATGCCCATTAGAAGTTGAATCGGACATGGAGTGCACAGATGCACAGCCACAGCCAGATTACTATGCTGTTCCTTTGACTCAGACCAGAACATTGCCCTCGCAGTGTACTGAGCCAGAATCAAACCCAGCTGAGACTATGGTGCCCCGTCACGAACGCTATACCACCGGCTTACACGGTGACACAGACGAAGTTGCACACGAGATAGAAGAGGAGGTCATAGATGACCCAGTTGTTGACCCCGATTGGCAGCCATTGGGGGAACAGGGTGCAGGCGGCAGTAATTCTGAAGCGGAGGAGGAGGAGACGCAGCAGGCATCAACATCGCAATAGGTTCCATCTGCCGGGCCCGTATCTGGCCAAAAAAACGCCTGGCAAAGGCAAAACCAGTTGTAGGACAGCATGGCCATCCAGTTAAAGAAGCTCAGTCTGCAATGCCTGAAAAGGTATCCCATAGTAGAAAGAGTGCAGTCTAGCATTTTTTTAAACAACATCCAAATGATCAGCGCAAAGTAATCTGTCAAAAATGTTCAACTACCTTAAGCAGAGGTCATAATCTAAAAAGTCTAAATACAAGTTGCATGCATAGACATTTAACCACCATGCATTTGCAAGCCTGGACTAACTACCAAACGTCCCTTAAGGTTGTAGCACCCTGGGCGAATGAAGCTAGTCAGCAACGCTACATCCCTTCCATCACTGTAAGCCCATCATTTCCCGCACCACCTGCAGTATCTGTGCAGGTTTCGTCGCTAGGCCAAAGCAGTCAGGGAATCACCAGGTTCGTAGTAGGAAACACTGCATGTAGGGCACCGGCAAGAATACTGTCTAAAACCCTCTCTCAGTCTGCCATGTCCACCAGCACCCCCGCTAGTTCCACGATCTCCAGCTCTCCAGTCCAGCTCACCCTACATGAGACTCTCATTAGAAAAAGGAAGTACTCATCCTCACATCCACGTACACAGGGTTTGAACGCCCACATTGCTAGACTAATCTCGTTGGCGATGATGCCCTACCGGTTAGTTGAAAGCGAAGCTTTCAAAGCCCTGATGGACTACGCTGTACCATGCTACGAGCTACCCAGTTGACACTTCTTTTCGAGAAAAGCCATCCCAGCCCCCCACTACCATGTTAAAGAGCGCATCGTCCATGCACTCAGGCAATCTGTGACTACAAAGGTGCACCTGACAACAGATGCATGGACCTGTAGGCATGGCCAGGGACGTTACGTGTCCATCACGGCACACTGGGTGAATGTGGTGGATGCAGGGTCCACAGGGGACAGCAATATTGGGACAGTTCTGCCTAGCCCACGGTCTAGGAAACAGTTGGCTGTAGGCGTTCGCCCCCCCTCCTCCTCCTCCTCGTCCTCCTGCAGAAGTGAGAGCTCGTCCACAGACCGCAGTCGCACAACCACTCCATCCGCAGCTGCCACTGTTGCACACCAGATGTCCCATTATGGGACAGCTAGTGGCAAGCGTCAGCAGGCTGTATTGGCAATGAAGTGTTTGGGCGACAACAGACACACCACGGAAGTTCTGTCCGAGTTCTTGCAGAAAGAAACTCAGTCATGGCTGGGCACTGTACATCTTGAAGCAGGCAAGGTAGTGAGTGATAACGGAAGGAATTTCATGGCTGCCATAGCCCTTTCCCAACTGAAACACATTCCTTGCCTGGCTCACACCTTAAACCTGGTGGTGCAGTGCTTCCTGAAAAGTTATCCGGAGTTACCCGACCTGCTCCTCAAAGTGCGCAGACTTAGCTTGCATATCCGCCATTCGCCTGTACACTCCAGCCGTATGCAGAACTATCAGCGGTCTTTGAACCTTCCCCAGCATCACTTAATCATCGATGTTGCAACAAGGTGGAACTCAACACACCACATGCTTCAGAGAGTGTGCGAACAGAGGCGTGCTGTTATGTATTTGTGGGAGGATACACATACAGGGGCAGGCAGTTGTATGGCAGACATGGAGTTGTCAGGTGTGCAGTGGTCGAAGGTACAAGACCTGTGTCAAGTCCTTCAGTGTTTTGAGGAATGCACATGGCTGGTTAGTGCAGACAACGCCATAATAAGCATGAGCATCCCCCTAATGCGTCTGCTGATGCAAAGTTTGTCGCACATAAAGGAGCAGGCGTCTGCAGCCGAGGAAGAGGAAAGCCTTGATGACAGTCAGCCATTGTCTGGTCAGGGCAGTCTACAGGACGAGGTAGCGGGCGAAGAGGAGGAGGACGAGGAGGATGATGGGGATGAGTTTTTTTTAAATGAGGAAGCTTCTCCGGGGCCAATGGAAATTGGTGGCGTGGCAAGGCCGGGTTCAGGTTTTTTGAGGGAGACAAGTGACGTAGATTTGCCTGTAACTGCCCCTCAAACCAGCACAACCGCAGATTTTACAACTGGAACTTTGGCCCACATGGCGGATTATGCCTTACGCATCCTCAAAAGGGACCCATGCATTATTAAAATGATGACCGATGACGATTACTGGTTGGCCTGCCTCCTTGATCCTTGCTATAAAGGCAAATTGCAAAATATTATGCCACATGAGAACGTCGAACAAATATTAGCAACCAAACAAGCAACTCTTGTAGACCGTTTGATTCAGGCATTCCCAGCACACAGCGCCGGTGATGGTTCTCACACCAGCTGCAGGGGGCCACAGGGCAGAGGTGTTAGAGATGCACAAATCAGAAGTGGCGTTGGACAGAGGGGTTTTCTGACTAGGTTGTGGAGTGATTTCGCAATGACCGCAGACAGGACAGGTACTGCAGCATCTATTCAAAGTGACAGGAGACAACATTTGTCCAGTATGGTTAACTAACTATTTTTCATCCCTTATCATTGTTCTCCCTCAACCGTCATTCCCATTTGATTACTGGGCATCCAAATTAGACACCTGGCCTGAATTGGCAGAATATGCATTGCAGGAGCTTGCTTGCCCAGCAGCTAGTGTGCTATCAGAAAGAGTATTCAGTGCTGCTGGTTCAATATTAACCGAAAAAAGGACTCGTCTGGCTACCCAAAATGTTGATGATCTAACCTTCATTAAAATGAACCACTCCTGGATTTCAAATTATTTTGCCCCACCTTTCCCGGCTGACACCTAGCTTTCCTATAAAAAGGTCTTGCTTGTGGACTGGTCTTACTGAGTGTTCCAATCTCTTAATTTGCAGCAGCTGTTTGTCCAGCATACGACATGTTTACACCTCCCTAAATGGGAAAACTCCCCCCACGGGGCCGTGGCCTCGCCGCTTGGCGCAAGCTCCCGTTAGAGTGCCGTTTGTCTGAAGAGGTGGATGTGCCCGCTTTTGGTCGACGGCACTGCCACTGGGTCCCTCATAGTACAATAAAGTGTCTCTGGCGGTGGTGGCGCGCAACCAACGTCAGACACACCGTTGTAACATGAGGGGCCCTGGGCCTGTACCGCCGGCCACAAGAGAGTTCCCCCCCCCCAGCTCAAACTGTGCTCTACCACGTGCAAAATTATCTCTCACAGCTCCAACAATGTTTAGTCTATGCGCTGACATCCTTCAATGCCTGGCACCGACAATACCAATTTGTTGACATGTATGATGCTAGTTAAAATAGTCAGGGTCAGTGTCCTATATTGACACCAGTAAATACTTAGTGCCAAATTACTATGTCTGAAACTCAGCAGAGGAGCCCACCCCTGTACCTAAGTATGCCACACTTTTGTTTTTTTGTTTTGTTGTTTTGCGAGACATTAACATCTATTTATTTTTTGGGAGTACTAACTGTGTCAGACACTCCTTGCAATCGTCCTCCGCTAACCACACCAATGCTGCCTGTGTACCCCTGCGAGATAACTCTAAGTGCCTTGAGCCTATTTTTATTTATTTTAGGCCTACTAAGCCTGTCTGCGGTCCCTCCTTGCAATCGTCCTCCGCTGACCACACCAATGCTGCCTGTGTACCCATGTAACCTATTTAAAACTACATAGAGCCTGCTTTTTTATTTTAGGCCTAGTAAGTCTGTCTGCGGTCCCTCCTTGCAATTGTCCTCCGCTGACCACACCAATGCTGCCTGTGTACCCCTGCGAGATAACTCTAAATGCCTTGAGCCTATTTTTATTTATTTTAGGCCTACTAAGCCTGTCTGCGGTCCCTCCTTGCAATCGTCCTCCGCTGACCACACCAATGCTGCCTGTGTACCCATGTAACCTATTTAAAACTGCATAGAGCCTGCTTTTTTATTTTAGGCCTAGTAAGTCTGTCTGCGGTCCCTCCTTGCAATCGTCCTCCGCTGACCACACCAATGCTGCCTGTGTACCCCAGCGAGATAACTCTAAGTGCCTTGAGCCTATTTTTATTTATTTTAGGCCTACTAAGCCTGTCTGCGGTCCCTCCTTGCAATCGTCCTTCGCTGACCACACCAATGCTGCCTGTGTACCCATGTAACCTATTTAAAACTGCATAGAGCCTGCTTTTTTATTTTAGTCCTAGTAAGTCTGTCTGCGGTCCCTCCTTGCAATTGTCCTCTGCTGACCACACCAATGCTGCCTGTGTACCCCTGCGAGATAACTCTAAGTGCCTTGAGCCTATTTTTATTTATTTTAGGCCTACTAAGCCTGTCTGCGGTCCCTCCTTGCAATCGTCCTCCGCTGACCACACCAATGCTGCCTGTGTACCCATGTAACCTATTTAAAACTGCATAGAGCCTGCTTTTTTATTTTAGGCCTACTAAGCCTGTCTGCGGTCCCTCCTTGAAATCGTCCTCCGCTGACCACACCAATGCTGCCCGTGTACCCCTTGAACCTATTTTAAAGTGCATATAGCCACTTTTTTTAATTGTAGGCGTACTAAGTCTGTCTGCGGTCCCTCCTTCCAATAGTCTTCCACTGACCACACCAATGCTGCCCGTGTACCCCTGGAACCTATTTTAAAGTTCGTAGAGCCTATTTTTTTTAATTTTATTTAATATTAATAAAGCCATGATGGACTACGCTGTACCACGCTACGAGCTACCCAGTCGACACTTCTTTTGCGAGAAAAGCCATCCCAGCCCTCCACCAGCATGTAAAAGACCGCATTGTCCATGCACTCTGGCAATCTGTGAGTACAAAGGTGCACCTGACAACAGACGCATGGACCTGTAGGCATGGCCACGGAAGGTTACGTGTCCATTACGGCGCAATGGGTTAATGTGTTGGATGCATGGTCCACAGGGGACAGCCTACTAAGTCTGTCTGCAGTCCCTAATTCAAATTGTCCTCAATTCAGGTTTTTGGGATTTTTAAAAAAATATGAAAGTGCATTTGGGCTACTAGTTTGGTTGGGGCCTACTAGCGGTGTCTGCCGCTGCTTGCTGTTCTCCTACACGACTAGCTTCAATCTTCAGGCTTTCGGGCTATTTTTAAAAATAGGAAACTGCATTTGGGCTACTAGTTTGGTTGGGGCCTACTAGCGGTGTGTGCCGCTGCTTGCTGTTCTCCTACACGACTAGCTTCAATCTTCAGGCTTTCGGGCTATTTTTAAAAATAGGAAACTGCATTTGGGCTACTAGTTTGGTTGGGGCCTACTAGCGGTGTGTGCCGCTGCTTGCTGTTCTCCTACACAACTAGCTTCAATCTTCAGGCTTTCGGGCTATTTTTAAAAATAGGAAACTGCATTTGGGCTACTAGTTTGGTTGGGGCCTACTAACGGTGTCTGCCGCTCCTGGGTGTTCTCCTCCTCCTGGGTGTTCTCCTCCTCCTGGGTGTTCTCCTCTTCCTGGGTGTTCTCCTCCTCTTAGGTGTTCTCCTCCAGGTTTCCTTGTCTGAGCTTCAACCTTCAGGCTCTCATTAAGTAGTTGTTTAGATAACACTGCATTAGGCCTACTAGTTTGGTTGGGGCCTACTAACGGTGTCTGCCGCTCCTTGCTGTTCGCCTCCACTGAAAATAGCAGTGCCGCCTGTTTACTACTGTTACCAATTTTGATCTGCATTTAGCCTACTTACTTATTTGGGCCTACTCACTGTGTCAGCCTCTCATTACAGTTATCCTCCACTGAACAAAGCAATGCCGCCTGGTTAGTCCTGTTAAAACTTTTGAACTGCATTTAGCCAACTTTATTGTTTTGGCCTATATCTGTGTTTCCTCCTCATCATGCCCATTACCCAGCCAGTGCTACATAAGTCTGCTGGTACATTGACCCAGGTCCCAGACCACTACATTCCCCTTGCATGCTACACAGCCAGAATGTGTCCCTGCTGAAAGTCAGGTTCCCCTTCCCGCATACTATACCACCTTACACGGGGACAAAGAGGAAGGTGCAGATGAAAGTGCTGGTTCCTTCATCAGGTGGGGGGGGATACTCATTGGCGACGTCACTGGCACAGGGCCCCTCATAGTACGCAAAAGTGTCGCTGCCGGTGGGAGGCGCCCCCGCCGTGCAAACACACCGCCGTACTTTGAGGGGCCCTGTGCCAGTGCCAATGCCAAAGAGTGGGCCCCCCCTGCTTGCTCAGGATCACAGCACTTGCAAAGTTGATATACTTACCTCTCCCTGCGCCACTGCCGTGACGTGGTCCAGATTTCCTGGGCCCACAAAATACTTGAACCAGCCCTACCCCCAACAACTTTAGCCAAATGACCCCCAATTTACAATGCCTAACTATTATTATAAGGGAAATTAAGATTGACAAGCTTCATTAACAAGAATGGATGTTTTTGCCATTAAAATGGGCACTCTAGGTGTTTTCCTGGCCCCCACTCACTGCCGACTATGCTGCCCCATTGACTTGCATTGGGTTTCGTGTTTCGGCCGATCCCGACTTTACGAGATAATCGGCCGATTTCACTCGACCCGACTTTTGAGATAGTCGAGTTCCGCGAAACCCGACTCGACCCTAAAAAAAGTCAAAGTCACTCAACACTACCTACCACCACACCTCACCATTGATGAATTACAAATAAAAGTGGACCAGCTCCTGAGAAAGTCGGGCACTTTGTCAGCTCTCCTCATGTGACTCTTTTCTAGGTAGGACCACTGTGCCCACTTATAGCTCGTAAGGCATCTTAGATCTGATGTATTTCAGCTCATTTAGGTAGAACTATGTGTCCTTACATTTCTCATTGGACATTTCTTGCCTAAAAATGCACTTTATGCTCTATGGGATATCCTTTTGTCCCTTATTGCACTATTTTATCCCTGCATTTTCCTCTATTGGTCTGTGCTACACAATTGTAGCATGTGTCCACAGTGTTTTCATACAGCTCTGGCAAAAATTAAGAGACCACCAAATCAAAACTCTGTCATGGGCAGCCCAATCTCCAGACCTGAACCCCATTGAAAACCTCTGGAATGTAATCAAGAGGATGATGGATAGTCGCAAGCCATCAAACAAAGAAGAACTGCTTATATTTTTGTGCAAGAAGGAATGTGAAAGACTGGTGGAAAGCATGCCAAGACACATGAAAGCTGTGATTAAAAATCATGGTTATTCCACAAAATATTGATTTCTGAACTCTTCCTGAGTTAAGACATTAGTATTGTTGTTTCTAAATGATTATGAACTTGTTTTCTTTGCATTATTTGAGGTCTGAAAGCAGTGTTTTTTTTATTTTGACCATTTTTCTTTGTCAGAAAAAAGTCAAAATGTATTGCTTAGAAATTTGGAGACATGTTGTCAGAAGTTTATAGACTAAAAGAAAAATTTACATTTTACTTAAAAATATACCTATAAAGAGAAAAATCAGACAAACTGAACATTTTGCAGTGGTCTCTTAATTTTTGCCAGAGCTGTATGTCTGAATGAATATTCTTTCTACTTGACCATTTGCATTTATCCCTACAGGTATATGGTTTTTGCTACTGGATGACTTACATTTATACTGGTCATACCTTAACTTTTGGGTTGTGATCAATGTGGAGATTATTATATACTCTTTCTGTATTCCTGAGATTGTTTCATAGTATCACCATATACCCACTGCAATCAGTGTTTCTATGATTTCTATTTGATGACATGTGTATAATGATTTATTTTGATTTTTTCAGTGTGCTGATCATATTTAGTTATATTAAACATTGTTGTATATTGGTATATCCATATATTCATTTAGTATTTATGTCATGTCACCTTTTTGAGGGCTGCAGCTCCATTGTGAGCAAATTTTTATATTATTCATGTCATTTCATGACTTTTAAATGTTTTTATGTGTATTTTTTCAGTTGTGTATTGTACCAAATAAAATATTTGACTATTTAAGGTGATCTCTGTGTATATGGCCTGTGTATTTTCTCTCTTTATGTTCAACAAACTGTGGAGTAATGCAAGGAACACTGCCAGTGTTAAAGAATTTCTGAGTACAGATGAATGTAAAAAACATGAAATGGTCAATAAGTGCATGAAAAGAACCAGCAGTAAGGCTTACAATTTATAGGGCAATAATCCCTATATATATATATATATATATATATATATATATATATATATATATATATATATATATATATATATATATATATTCATACACTATAACTACTGCCACACCTCACCCTACACAATATGCAGATGAGAGAGGAGGGGGCAGGAATATGCAGAGCTAAATGGAGGCCCCCCATGACTGTGCTTGGTCATGGGCTCTCTGTTTTAAATAAAATCAAGCTGAGTTGATTGGCCGTTAGGAGGTGTGGGAGGGGTTGGGAGTGGGGTGAGGTGGGGGCTATATAAAGAAAAAGTGCGGGAAACCTGGCACACTGTCAGCCAGGAAGCCAGGAAAAGTGAACCACCCACCCTCCCCCTTTTTTCGGTTTGTTTTAGTTGGGTTAATTGTATTTGGGGTTGATGGGGCATTTTGAGTGATCGAGGATTGTTAGTTGCTCAAGTGATAAGGTTATTATTATTGTTCTTGTCACAGTGGCTGTGGCGGGGGTGGGGTTCTTGGAGTTTATGCGGATTCAGCGGCGAAGGAATTTGAAGGAAATTCCGGACAGTTAAACGGGTTTGGTGCTCTGGCATTTTGGTTACAGGCTCTGGACGGGGTGTTTACCCTGGGAGCTGGTGGTGGTTACTTTTCCCAAAACGGGAATTATGGTGCCCTCGAGCTGGTGGTACGGCTGGGGGTAAATTGAGGTGTTTTATGTTTTTTGGTTTTGCCAAAATAATTTTAAGCCAGAATTTTTCCCTGTGGGCTCCAAGAACCCTCCCCTCTAAATTTTGCATAAATTATGCTAATGTTTAATAAAATGTTTTTGTTGTTTCTTAATAAACTGGTCGCTGTGGCCATAATTATCCAAAAGAATTTGGTGTCACGTTTTTATTTGTAATTTTTGATTTGTTATCACAATGGTGGGGGTGGTTGGTTAAGGGGAGCCATATTGGCCATACACGGTCATGTTATTATGATAGAATATAATCTATTTGAATTAGCCCTTAAAAAAGATTTTTTTAATGTAGCAGCATCAACCCTGAACCCTGAACCCTGCTGGGGAATATAGGGGAGCATTTCACATCTACTTAGTCTGATATGGAGGATACCAGGATCTTTTGTACTTACTGTACAAACTTTACTGTCCTGGGTGTGAAATCCTGTATGTAGTGTGAGAGCTCACTGACAACCCACAACAAGGCAAAGGATCATATGCTAATAGAACTCATCTGTTCTTTTGTTTTCAAAAAATTTCCCTCATCTAGAAGGTGGATCCACAGAAGAACATTTTTTCCCATGACTAAGGAGTGAGTCTCCTACACTGGTAAAGCATATGTGCTAAGAGCAAGAGATGCCAATATATACAGTGGGGGCAATACGTGTTTGATCACTTGCTAATTTTGTAAGTTTGTCCACTGACAAAGACATGAACAGTCTAGAATTTTAAGTGTAGGTTAATTTTCACATTGAGAGATAGAATATCAAAAATAAAATCCAGAAAATCACATTGTATAAATTGTATAAATTATATAAATGTATTTGCATTTTGCAGTGAGAAATAAGTATTTGATCCCCTACCAACCATTAAAGTTCTGGCTCCTAAACACCAGTTACCAGATAGATGCTCCTAATCAACTCATTACCTGCATTAAAGACAGCTGTCTTACATAGTCACCTTTTTAAAAGACTCCTGCCCACAGACTCAATTAATCAGTCAGACTCTAACATCTACAACATGGGCAAGACCAAAGAGTTTCATAAGGATGTCAGAGACAAGATCATAGACCTGTACAAAGTTGGAATGGGCTACAAAACCATAAGTAAGACATTAGGTGAGAAGGAGACAACTGCACAAATGTCAGAAATCCATGCCCACTTATCAGCTGTTATGAGCGGAGGCTGACCGGAATACCGACGTGCATGGTGTAGCTGGTATTCAACTACTGCCCTTTGCTCCTCACAAAGCCTTGCCAACATATGTAACATTGAGTTTTAACAAGTGATGCCATCATCACACACCAGTCGGTGAGCTGGAAGTTGCAAACGCTACTGCAGCACTGCCAGGGCGGCAGCAGCTGTAGCCGACTTGTGGAAATGGGTACACATGCAGCATATTTTGACAAGTAGCTCAGTCACATCTGGGTCAGTTTTGGGAAACCGCTGAACCACTAAGTTGAGCACATGGGCCAGGCATGGTACGTGTGCGAGGTTACCAAGCTTCAGAGCTGTCAACAGGTTAAGGCCATTGTCACACAGGACCATGCCCAGTTGTAGGTTAAGGGGCAATAGCCACAGATCAGTATGATTTGTTAGACAATTCAGCAACTCCACGGCAGTGTGATGTTTGTCATTTAAGCAGATTAACTTCTGCACAGCTTCATGCCGCGTAGCCGAGGCAGTGCTGCAATGCTCCCTGCTTGCGACTGATGTTTACACTTGTGAGATGGAGGGCGAGGAGGAGGTGCAGGAACTACTGTAAAAGGTGGGGGCAACCCTGATTGAACCAGGTCCCACAATCCTCTGTGGGTTGCATGGGTCCCGGCTTTTACAATGTTCATAAAGTGTGCTGTCAGGGAAATGTAGCATCCCTGGCCATAAGGACTTGTCCAGTTGTCCGTGGTTAAGTGGATCTTCCCAGTCAGAGCATTGGTCAGGGATTGGTTGATGTTATGGGACACGTGCTTGTCTAAGGAGGGGATGGCACACCAGGAGAAATAGTGATGGTTAGGAACCGAGTATCAAGGAACAGCTGCCACCATGAGGTTGTGAAAACTTTCCATCTCTACAAGCGTAAATGGCAGCATTTCCAGAGTAATCCATCTGGAAATGTGGAAATTTAGCATTGTAGCTTGTGGTTTATTTATGATTACATTTATGATTGCATTCCAAGGACTGGGGTAGGGCAACTGAATGCTGAGCAGGTATAGGAACATGACCATGGTTGTTAATGGTGGTTGCAAATGTGCAATGATAGGTGCACGGTGGGAGGCATCTATGCCTATGTCATGGACAGATGATAGGCGTGCCCATAGAACAGGGGAATAGACAGTGCTATCACCCACAGACACTGTTTCTGGACCTTGGTGTTCAACGCAAATAGTTGGGTGCTTTGCTTGCATGAAAATACTTTATTTTCTGGAACAATTTCAAAGGTGCCAACACTTTTGGCCATGACTGTAACTGTAGTTACATAGTATGGTTGAAAGAAGACACATGTCCAACACGTTCAACCAGATGGTTGGAGATGGGAAAGATAAAAGAGAATGGGGTAGAGTTACAACCATAGTGCCTTAAAGAACAAGTTTTTACATCCAGATCCTAAGTGTCTATCAAATGGGTCAGCAATGTGAACAAGAATTTTAAACATTCACAAAAGTGCTTGCTTTTGAGGAAATACGTTGTTATTTTGAATCAGAAGCTTCATTTGCAGACACGTGTTTTGGTGTGTTCACTCTTCCTTAGTGCAAAGCAGGACATCTAATTTGGCTAGGTGAGAGACCTGTCACTGGAGGTTTAAGGGAGGAACGTTTCTCTTTGTGAAGAGTGCCAAGGCAGCATAAGGAGTCTTATATGCCATTCAATGCTCCTTGGAATTTAAGCCACTCTCCACAAGGAAAAAAGTTGTCCCTTAGAATCTGATTCAGATATATTTTACCTACCCAATCAGATTTCCTGATTTGCACTGAGGAAGGGTATACACTCCAAAACATGTCTACATGCGGAGTTTCTGGTATGGCTCCTTATCCTAGGTCATGTATCAAGGATTATTAAAGGGTTGATATTGACTTTTAGAATTGCTACATCCAATAGGTGACACTAGATTTCAAGTCCCCCGTCTCTCTGAAGAGGCTATTTGCATATTGAAATACCCAAATGAGCATATCATGGCCAATAAGTCTTCTTATGCCACTTGGCACACTTCACAAGAAGTACCATTCCCTCTTAGACTGCCAGTTTAAAATGAGATAGATATGAAAGGCATTTACGGGACTCCTATACATTAGGAGGGAGATTTGACCTGCTGCAAAAGGATACAGTATTTAAATAAAAATTTTGGCTTACTGTCATTGGTTTTATGTGCCAGCTCAAAGTAAAGAATGTTGTACACCAGTATAAGGGTGTTTTCACATTACGTTCTGTGTCCCTGTCGGGCCCATGTCCAAAATTCCCTGCAAAATGGGGTTCAAACACATGCGCCGACGAGGCAATAGACTGAAATGGTGACAGCAGAGTGAACGTGCGCTCAAGATGTGTATCATTTTTGCGAGTGTACATCTACAGGAGGCTGACACTCAGAGGTAGAAGACTAGCAAAAATGGTGCACATCTTGAGACCACAATCGCTCTGCCATCAATATTACAGTCTAAGGCCCCATCGGTGCATGCGTCCGGACCCCATTTTGAAGGCATTTTGGATGTATGACCCAATGGGGACACAGACCACAATGTGAAAGTAGCCAGCCAAAGTGTACAAATATACGTTTTCAAGTATCATTGTCTCAAACGACTGAGAGGCGCCTGGCTTCTGTGAAAATATGTTATCTAGACAACAGCACATTCTAGAAATAGCTGCATGATTAAATTTAGTTTCTTTTAACTGAAAAAATTATGATTTTATACAGCTGGCATAAAGATGGAAAATAACAAAGCAATTAGCAAATTATAGTTTATCAGTAGCTATGTTGATTACTTTTTTAACACAATAAAAACAATATTATTTTATTGTTTCTTTCCATAACTGTTCCATGTATAATTTGCAATTTCCAGTAAAAATATAACAATTATTAAAACAAGATAAAGTACATATTTTATCATCATCTCCTTGGCCTTTTTGCTATGCTGAAGAAACCCTGTACCATTCTGCTATTTCATGATCACATTAACATTTGCTTTGCATCTAACTGGCCTGAACAATCTGATAAGAAAAGGTTGAGCACAAGCTAAATTGTTTTTTATCCCTGTAGCAGCAATGATTTGTTTTTATTAACAGGAAATGTTTTTTTTTTCCAATTAAAAGATACAATTTGCTGATTTCATGCTGAGAGTTGAAATTCAAAACCTATGCTATTTTTTTCTAAAGTGTCCATAACATGGTTGCCGTGGTGATATGAAGTTTGAAGCTTCCTTAATTTCTGCATATTTCCTTATATTGTATCTGTAAAAGAGATCAGCAGCAACAGATGATTTGAACTTAAGGAATATTTTACTACCATTTTTAATGTCTTTATTAAATACTGTAGCAAAATTGAATTTAACCGAAAACTTTAAATTCTCATTTCAAATTGTAACTAAATATCTGTTATACTTTATGTCTGAATATGTATTTCTTGATTTAAATATGACTGCTTTTTTTATGATGTTTTATTATGTATAACTAATTTTTAAGACTTTTTCTACTTTGTTACGGTTTCCTTCTCATGCAACAGTTATGTGTCTTGTGTTTCAATTTTTTTTCTCTGCACAATCACTTGATATTGTAAGGAAAAAAGATGTTTCGCCTGAAAAACCATGAGGCCACTATGATTTGCAGCTCAGATTCATAGGTGAAACATCTTTTCCCCTGCAATATTAAGTTATTGTTCAGGCAAACACTGGAAAGACACAGGGCTGATATTGTTCAAAGCCGCAGCCGCCGCATGACCATTTTGCATGTAAATGCAACCAAATTATTTCATAGGTAAATGTTAATACAAAATAACATTATTATTATTCAAATTATAGGCATGATTAACCCTCAAAAGTGAATGTTAAAGCATCGCTCCAGTGCTTTTTCTTATTTCAGCACTGGAATAGTGCCATCAATGTAAGTTTCCTGACACTAGTAATATGCTTACCAGCCACCATCTGTTATCCGTGCCATGCCGCTGTGATCCCAATCTGTCATCATGTGGCTGCAAATTCTGACTGCATGGAAGTCAGGGATAATGATCACAAGCTCTCAATGTGCGCCCCTCGTTCTAGGTCTCATAGATTTACATTGAGTTGAGATTTAGAAATTTTCTCTGGGCACCAGTATCTTAGGAATGTCGGCTTCTGGGGATGCAGCTCTTCATCTTCCAACATTACACAAAACACAGTCTCTGGGGTTGATGAGACGTCTTTAGGGCCAATCTGTTTCTTACCAGTGCAATTAAGGTCTCTGCCCCTCCCCCACAAGTCTCAAAACAGCACAAAGTCCCAGTCTATGATAATTGGGTGCAAACATTTCTGAACCATATCAGCCTCATGGGATTCAGGACAACAGGTTATCTCAATGAGTACGCTGGCTACTGGAAAGTTTTTTGCATCCCTGTGAATGCAGTGGACGCCTGCCTTCTTCACAGATATCAATTGGAAAAGGAGTGTGACCCTCATGTGCATCACTCAACTCCTTGAATCTAGTAGTCCAGTCATTTGCAGACCATTCACTTCTACAGGACAAACTTGAAGCCCCTCACTGGGTGGACAGTCAACACTGCAAGCCGGATATGCTTAAAATGAACACCGGCGTCCAATGCTACAGTCCATTTGCTCGGTGTTTAGAGGACAATGGGCAGCTCTATGACCTAGGCATCTCCAGCAAATTACATCCCTTCATCATATCTACATATCTACATGTCTAGATGTCTACAGCACCCTTGGATTTTGGACACCCCACCACCCTTTTTAGCATCTGTCCCCTGAGGAGACCCCATTGTATGGAGTAGGTTGCCCCCTCAAGGGACCGGTGACCCCATGATTCTTTTTGTCCAGTCTGACCAAGTCATCGGCATTCAGGGGATCTTCCTGGGTAACCCAAGTCTGCATCCAACTCAGAAGAGAGTGAATAAAATGGTCCACTACAACTCACTCTATCATTTGTGCTGGGGTAGGGGGACTCCAGCTGTAATCACTTTTGTAAGCGGTGCAGCAGATTACTGATGATTTGTTCAAAAAACGATCACCAAACATAAATTTGGCCCGAATATGGCAAATTCGGATTCATGATCAGAAACACGAGAAAAATGTTATAAAATCGTGAGAAATCAGTAACATTCAGTAAAAAAAAGTTCATGAAAATATTTGTGTTGCCACAAAAGTATTTTCAGCACTTTTGCAAAGATAATCATGGTGAATCATGAGCATTTTGCATGTGTTTGCTGAGTAGAGGGGTTTGCAGAGCTCAGAGGCATGGCGTGCTTGTAAACAGTAATTTTTTTCCTAACTTTATGTGTGCACATTGCGGCTAGCCAATTAGGGTGCAGGAAACATCCACAATGTCCTGACACAATGGCTTGTGCCATTGGCTGCTGAAATCATATGTCCCTTTCCATATAAAGAGAAGACATCTTGCTTTAGGGTCATTTTGACACTAACAGAGCAGTGAGGCTGTTCCTGATGCTGGCAGTGATAGCAGCTAGATTTTAGCTAGTTAGCTAGGCAGTTGATTCTTACTCAGAGAGTTTAGCTAGCTAGTGTCCTGTGTGGATGTGAAATCGACCTTCCTGCAATTTTGTTTTGCCATTACTGAGATCCACAGACCAGCAGGGCACATGTCAAACAAGTGTGTTGTGCACTGCTTCTATTGTGATCTATGCACAAGTATAGCGTTCTAAATCTTATTTTTTCACTAGTTAAATGTGAAACAGAACGCTATATCCCACCTTGTCATTTAGTGGTGTGGTGACATTGTTCTGTGATTTGAGCTGTTGTGCATGAAGAAGTATTTTTGGGGGGCAGTTGCTACCATGATTCACCATGCCAAATCTCACCTTGTTGTTTAGTGGTGGTGAAATTCCACAGTGTGCATAGCTCATGCACATTTAAAAAAAAAAAAAAATTCTGTTGCTAAATGCAATACAACCCTCCGTATTCCATGTTGTAATTTTCTGGCAAGTGATGTGAAGCTGTTTGCAGACCTAATGCACATTAAAAAAAATATATTTTTTTCTGTCACAAAACGTGATACAGCCCACCATATCTCACGTTATCATTTTGTTGGGTTGAAATTAAGATGACTGCAGAAATCACACACATAAGAAAAAAAAATTCTGTTGCTAAACATGATGCTACCCACCATATCCCAAGCTGTAATTTTGTGGTGTTGAATTTGTTGTGTGTTTAAATCTGTTGCACAAAGAAAAGACAACATTTTTGGGGGTTTTATAAATGTGATACAGCCGGCTAAATCTGAATTTGCAATTGTTTGGAGCAATTGGATCTTTTAGATTACACAGATGTCACCCACACTAGAAAAACATTTCTGTTTCTAACATTGTGCACTTTAAAATTGTTCATAGCATCTAGTCTTTTATTGAGGCCTGATCAACAGGTCTCAAAAAAATTCTCCTGCTACTAATACTGTACAGTATGAGACATCTCACTTTCAAATTGTTTGTAGCATCTAGTCTGTTATAGAGGCCTAATCAGCAGATAACAAAAAAATTCTTATGTTACTAACATCTTACATTATGCAACATCTCACTTTCACAGTTGTTTGTAGAAACTAGTTTGCAATAGAGGCAATATAGAAAAGCGAGGGCTATACTGAAACCCAAAAACATTCAGCTCACTCGTAGCAGTCAGGGATTAAAATAAAATATAACCTTTAATAAGTTCCTCTAAAAATTTCCATTATACAAGAAATATAAAGTGCACCCGTGCAAAAACCAAAACAAAAATAGTACAAATATGGACCAAAAAGCTGTATACTGCCAAATATCTTTGCATACGGTATCTACAACCATATACCGTCCATAATACACGATTTTTCAAAAATACAATGTTGTTAACATGTATGGGATTGTCCTTCTTATGTGTATCCCATGAGTATCCACGGTCACCTATAGCTCGTGGTTCATGGGTTTCTACACATAACATTCACACACATACAAAAGGGGTTTTATCACTGCCTCATGGAGGAGCATACCTATCTACTGCATGTGGAATTTGTGTACATACATTAATCACTTTGTTTAAGCATTGAGTGAAATAGAAACGATCTAATCCATGTGACACATAAGTGCTTTCTTGGTAAACATGGGGGTCCATTGACCAGGTAATACATGTGAAAGTTAGTTAGAGTTCTCCACTAGCCTCTATCCAACCTGCTATAAGTGGAAACAATGGCGGTATTTCTGCTGCTGAAGCTAAAATAGCAACAAAGAATAAAAGGATAAGGGCCTGATCTTCATATCAATCATATTATACTCAGCCAAGAGACCGGCACCAAAGGCTCTTTTTTCAGGGTGAAGTTCGTGTATTAACACGCCCCATTATTACTATTCAGCAATATAACACTTACTGTACGTCATTGTGTCACATTCACGCCCGGATTTAATGTACTGTAAGTTGCCTATACCGGATGTGATGTCTGCGTTCCAAGCTGCACTTCCTGCATTCCACAAGCCGGCAGTGCGTCTGATGCGGTCTGGCAACCGGAAATGAGCCACATGGTACAGCACACAATCATTTAAAAAGGCAAATAGGAGATTCATAGGCAGCAATAGCTTACACTGGATACCGGATAGATGTGCCATACTTCCCTGTTGATTCGGAATAGATGAAACTCTTTGGGAGACACTATTCTTGAGAAAGAACAACTGGTGGTATACTAAATATGCTACTCCACTGAGGTTTAACATCTGAACTCGGCTGCAGCCATCGGTGGGATGGTTCCGGTCTCTTGGCTGAGTATAATGTGATTGATATTCCCAAGTGTGATTATATATGATTATATATGATGCAGAATTTATTTGAATAAAACTGATGTGAAGATCAGATCCTTATCATTTTATTCTTTGTTGTTATTTTAGCTTCAGTAGCAAAAATACCACTATTGTTTCCACTTATAGCAGGTTGGATAGATGTTAGTGGATAACTCTAAGAGGAAAATAAAGGGTTTTTATCACTCTTTTATGGAGGAGCATACTGCATGTGGAATTTGTGTACATACATTAATCACTTTGTATAAATGTATAAATGAAGTTTTGAGTGAAATACAAACCATTTAATCAATGTGACACATAAGTGCTTTCTTGGTAAACATGGGAGTCCATTGACCTGGTAATACAAGTGAACGTTATTAGAATTTTTGTGTGTGAATGTTACGCATAGGAACTTTTGAACCATGAACTATAGGGGAATGTGGATACCCATGGGATACATAGAAGATCCAGGACAATTCCATATACGTTAACAAGATTATAATTTTGAAAAATCGTGTATGAGGAATGGTATATGGTTGTAGATACCATATGTAAAGATATATGGCAGTATACTGCTTTTTGGTCCACAGGTGCACTTTATATTTCTCACATAATGGAAGTTTTTAGAGGAACTTATTAAAGGTTATATTTTATTTAATCCCAGACTGCTGCGAGTGATCAAAAAAAATTTCTGTTAATAACGTCGAACAGTACGGCACATCTCACTTTCAAATTGTTTGTAGCATCTAGTCTGTTATACATAGAGGCCTAATTCACAGGCCCCCCAAAATGTTTGTGTTACTAACGTCATACAGTAAGGGAGATCTAATTTTAACCCCTTTCTGCCAGCTGACAGAATGGTACTTCTTCTGGCAATATCCCCCGCTTTGAGGTGGGCTCCGGCGGTGAGCCCATCACTTTATTGGAGGTCATTGGTGCGTTGCCGTCACAACCAGAGGTATCCTTGAGACTTCTATGGTTGTTGATGGCAGATTGCTATGAGTGCCACCCTGTGGTCGGCACTCACAGCAAGCCTGTAATTCTGCTGCATAGATGTGATCTGTGCATCGCCTCGATGTAGCAGAGGCGATCGAGTAGTGGATGTTTCTAGCCTTCCATGGAGGCTATTGAAGCATGCCAAAATTAAAAAAAAGTGTTTAAAAATATAAACAAACTATAAAATCTATAAAAAACTAAAAAATATAAAAAGAGATCACCCCCTTTCACCCTAATCTAAATAAAACAATAAAAAAAACCCTATACATATTTGTTATCGCCGCTTTCAGAACCGCCAAATCTATCAATAAAAAAAGGATTAACCTGATCACTAAATGGCGTAGGGAGAAAAAAATGCCAAAAATGCAATAACAGGCGATCAAAAGAACATATCTGCACAAAAGTGGTATAATTAAAAACGTCAGCTCCGCATGCAAAAAATAAACTCACCCAACCCAAGATCATGAAAAATGGAGATGCTACCGGTATCGGAAAATTGCGCATTTTTTTTAAAGCAAACTGTGGTATTTTTTTTTTACCACTTAGAAATAATAGAGCCTAGACATGTTTGGTGTTTATGAACTCATAATGACCTGGAAAATCATAATAGCAAATCAGTTTTAGCATTCAGTGAACCTAGCAAAAAAGCAACACAATAAAGCAAGTGTAGGATTGCACTTTTTTTGCTATTTCATCTCACTTAGAATTTTTTCCCATTTTCTGTTACACAACATGGTAAAACCAATGGTATCATTCAAAAGTACAACTCGTCCTGCAAAAAATAAGCCCCCACATGGCCATATTGACAGAAAAATAAAAAAGTTATGGCTCTGGAAAAAAGGAGCGAAAAACAAAATGAAAAAACGAAAAAGCTCTGGGGGATAAAATTGTTTGGAGCATATCTATTTTGTCATACAGGCCTCATCCACACTCAAACAATTTTTTCTTCTGTGACTAACATGATTCAGCATGCCATATTTCAACTTGTCATTTACTGTTGCTGAAATTCAGCTGTTTGCAGAGCCAGTGCAGTTTAAAATCTTTTTTTGTTGCAAATACTGTGCTCCTATCACACTATCTGAGAAATAAGACTGGGAAAAAGTGAGGACGTGGTGGAAGGGGGATTAGGCTTGGTGTTCAAGGTGTATGTGGGGTTGGAGGTAAAGTTTGTGAAGCACTTGTGAACCAGCAACATCACATCCTATGCAAAGACAACTGACAACTTCTGTTACTGGATATGCTACTCCACTACCTTTCTTTGGCAGACTCACAGCAGTAAGCCTTGTTAATGAGGCCCAGAAAGAGCATGTGCTCAAGTCGAAGGCAAGGGCAGCTTCAAGAGGCCTCTCCTCCTCTCCCTTCACTTCAACATCACACCCAGTACAGTCCACAGAGGTGGCACCCAAATTACCCTTGCTTCTACAACCTTACAACTGACTGTACAGAACCACAGATGGGTGAATCTGAAGAGCCTAGCCTGGGCATTTTTTGACACTGCAAAGGATGAGCCAATTCAATTAATCTGCCAACTTTGCAAAAAAAAGAGTGAGTATAGGTAAAAAGTGCAATAATTTGACTACTCAATGTATGAATCTTCACATGCACAATTAACATGCGTTACTCTGGGAATCCTACAGCAATAAAATGCTTATCAGTGGATCTCAACAACCATTAGCCATCCCATCAATCGCATCTGCTGCTTCTTCCTCCTCCTCTGTTACTGTGCCAAATATTGAGATCCAGGTCTCCGACCACAGAACCTCGGGTTCTTTACCTGCTCCAGTCACGCTGACTGAGAGCCCGTCATCAGCTGTAACAGAAGTGGATATGCCTGCTGTTTTTGACCAATCTCAGAAAATGAGCACACCACAACTTTCTCAATCCACCGAAACATCTCCGTCTGCACCTCCATCATGGTCTAGTAGTTTGTCCGGTTCACCGTACTCCGCCCTCTCTCAGCACTGCAGCCGGCCCACGATACCACAGTTGTGGTCATGTAAAATATTGTTTCCTCCTATGCATGACAAAGCTAAGAGTTTGAACTTCACCATCTCCAATCTGTTGACCATGGAAATGCTGGTTTTCTGCCTGGTAAATAAAGATGGTTTACAAATTCTGATTGCCGATGCAGTCCCTTAGTACCAGTTGCCCAGTTACCATTACTTTTCAAGGAAAGCTGTGCCTGCGCTACACCAGCATGTTGCAGACAACATCACCCGTTCCATGACTAAATCTATGTCTGCTGGGGTGCTTTTCAGAACAGACACTTGGACGAGTAAGCATGGCCAAAGGCATTACATCTCGCTGACTGGGCACTTTGTGACTCTGGTGGCTGTGGGGACAGGCGCTGCTCCACAAGTCTTGGAATCGCCAAGGCTTGCAGGACAAACCTCTATATCTAACACTTCCTCCATTGCTTCTGTCTCCTCCTCCATCTCCTCTAGGGCCTACATCTGAATCCGCAACCTCTGCATTAATGAGACATGCATTTCAACAGTGCAAAGGGAATCCCTACCACCTTCATACTGTGCAGCCAGAGCTCATCACAATTAGGCAGTGTTAAAAATCATATGACTTAGAGATCGCAGTCATCCTGTAGAATGTAAGCCTGAAAGAGCAGGGTCCTCTTCCCTCTGTATCAGTCTGTCATTGTTAGTTTTGTTTACTGTAAATGATATTTGTATTTGGATGTAACCCCATCTAATGTACAGCACCATAGAATTAATTGTGCTAAATAAATAAATAATAATAATAATAATAATAATAATAATAATGCAGCTAAAGAGTTGTGGAAGCTCTCCAGGATGAGTTTGAGCAATGGCTGTCTCCGCTGAACCTTCATACATGGAAGCCATGTCTGATAACGGTGCTAATCTGGTGTCGGCCCTAAAGCTAGGCAAGCTCACAGACGCTCCTTACATAGCTCACATCCTCAACCTGGTGGTACAGTGTTTTCTCCTTTACTATCTGGGCCTTGGTGAGCTGCTGCAGAAAGTATGGAAGCTGTGAGCTCCCCTCTGCCATTCGCACCCCTCAGGTCTTCAACTTGCAACCGATACAGAGGTCTTTGTCCATGCCAGTTAACAGGTTGATATGCAATGTGCCGACACAGTGGAATGCCGCTCTGCACATATTGCCATGACTGTGGCAGCAGCAACGGGCCCTAACGCTGAATGTCATGTCGTATTGCCTGGGCCAATTGTTGTGGATTCTGTTTGTGGGCTCCCTCTGGTGGTTACTGCTGGTATTGGGTGACTTTGGTGGGTTGCGGCCTTTGGTTTCCACCTGTCCATCAGAGGCTGGGTGTTTCCTATTTTACCTGGCCTTTCTGTCATTCCCTTGCCGGCTATCAATGTATTCAGATGTGCTCTGTTTGGTTCCTGCCTACCTGCTCCCAGATCTTTCAGGATAAGCTAAGTGCTGATTTTCAGTTGTTTGGTTTTTTGTCCAGCTTGCTTATTATGTCTCTATGCTAGCTGGTAGCTCTAGTGGACTGAGGTTCTCCCCATGTGCCATGAGTTGGCACATGGGTTCTTGTAATCTCAGGATGGTTTTTTGATTAGGGTTTTTTGCTGACCGCTCAGACCCCTTTTGTATCGTTCTGCTTTCTAGTTTACAGCGGGCCTCAATTTGCTGAACCTATATATATCATCTCTATGTGTGTGCCTTCCTCTCATTTCACCGTCAATACATGTGGGGGGCAACTATACCTTTTGGGGTTCATTCCTCTGGAGGCAAGTGAGGTCTTATTTTCTCTGCAGTACTAGTTAGCTCTTAGGCTGGTGCGTGGCGTCTAGAACCAACGTAGGCACGCTCCCTGGCTATCTCTAGTTGCGTTTGTCAGGCGTAGGGCAGCGGTCAGCCCAGGTTCCATCACCCTAGAGCTCGTCCGATATTTTGTATTACTTTGCTTGTCCCTTGCTATCCCTAGCCATTGGGATTCATGACAGCCAATGCAGTATGGACATGATGTATATCACGTTTATGGAGTAGGCACAGATTAAGGACCTCTGCAACCTTCTGCACAGTTTCGAAATGGATACTAAGATGGTTAACACTGACGATGCCGTCATTAGCATCACTATTTCGGGCATCTATATGCTGGAGCAGACTCTGAATAGCCTGCGGGAGGGGCTGGTGATCCCAGAGGAAGAGGAGGATGCAAAAGTGATAACATTGTCTCAAAGTCGCAGACTATCATCACACAGGTGGATTCTAAGGGAGGGTGGATTACTGTGATTGAGAGGGGCTGATGATAGCAGACAAAGTGTTAGTGAAGGTACAAAATCTAAGGAAGAAATGGAGGAGTAAGAGGTGATGGCGGAGCAACTTTCAGGAGAGGAAGAGGATAATTCTCCCCTCTCTGTTGTTCATGGTTGATGGGAGGGGATGGAGGAATCAAGCATCAGTGTTACCCAGCCACCAACACAGCATGGGCTTGGACCTCATGGTAGAGCCCGACATATGAGTGCCTTTTTGCTGCGATATATGCAACATGATCCCCGTATAGTTATGATTAGAAATAGTGATGACTACTGGGTTGCCACTCTGATAGATCCACGTTATAAAACCAAATTTTCCCAAATGCTTCCACCCTGGAAAGGGACCCTCGAATGCTGGAGTATTGAAACACGCTTTTACACCATAGAGAGGTGTTCCCCAAGACTGCAGTGAAGCACACAGTGCACATTGCAGCTCTAGACTTTCAATGCTCGGCATGTCAATTCATCAACTCCAAAACATTACCAGTAGCAGCTACTGCAGTAGTGGAAGTGGAAACAGCAATTTCTATGAGTCCTTTGACACTTTTTTTAGACCAGCTCATGCACCAGCACAACAGAGTCTAAGGCTTACATGTGGTGAATGAATGGAGAGGATTGTGCAGGAGTATCTAGAACTGAACATCAATACCATCATGGAGGGTTTGGACCCTCACATTAATTTTTGGACTTCCAAAATCAATGAGTGGCCTGAGCTTGCAGCAAATGCCTTAGAGGTTTTATCATGCCCAGCAGCCAGCATTCTCTCAGAACTTGTCTTCAGCGCTGCTTGTGTTATCCTGACAGATAAGCACAGCAAGCTGTCCCTTGAAAGTGTAGACCACCTAACTTTCATCAAGATCAACAAGTCATGGATCTCCATGGACTTTTGCCCCCAATCGCAGACTGTACAGACAAGGCTATGTTGCATTTTTAGTATGCTGCATTAATCTTGCATAACTGCACTCTGTGATGTCTTTAGTGTTTCTTCTGTGCCTGCTGTTGCAGCTGCTGCTGCAGATGTTAACACAAATTTGTGGAAATGTGAACAGTCATGGTTTGTCTACATCTGATGGGTTGGCTGCAGTGGGAGTCCTGTCGGTCCCTATTACACTATTTCTACTCTCGTGAAATTTATGCCCTTTTGGTGGTGTCAGGCCCTCATTTTTTGAAATTTGAAAACTCCTAATTAGGTGTTCATCTGCTTGGTTGGGCATAGTGGAAGGCCTGTCAGTCCCTATTATACTTTATATACTGTGGTGGAATTGATGCCACTTTGGTGGTGTCTGCCAATAATTTTTAGAAATGTGAACACTCCTGGTTGAGTGTCCATCTGCTGGATTGGGTGAAGTGGAAGATCTGTCAGTCTCAATTATACTATTTCTATTCTCGTGACATTTATTCCACTTCGGTCGTGTTAGGCCCTCATTTTTAAAAATGTGAAAACTACAGGTTGGGTGTCCATTTGCTGGATCGTGCGTAGTGGAAGACTTGTTTGTCCCTATTATACTATTTCTACTCTCTTGAAATTAATGCCACCTCGGTATTGTCTGCCAATAATTTTTGGAAATGTGAACACTCCTGGTTGGGTGTCCATTTCCTGGGTTGAGCCTAGTGGAAGACCTGTTTGTTCCTATTATAGTATTTCTACTCTTGTGGAATTCATGCCACTTTGGTGGTGTCTGCCAATAATTTTTGGAATAGTGAACACTCCTAGTTGGGTGTTCATCTGCTTGGTTAGGCATAGTGGAACACCTAAATACCTGATTATAGTATTGAACTGCATGGTACGTAAATCCTAATAGCTAGTAAGTACCAAACACATAGGACCATAACATGACCTATCATCATATAACCTAGATATATCGAAAAAAGGATGATATTGAGTCTAATAGTAGAAAACATCAAATACTTTATTATTTAAAACATTGCACCAGGCATGAAGAGGTGAACATACAAAAACAAGTCTAAAACAATACTGCATAGGCAATGGCAGGAGGGATGTGACAGGAGGTCAAATATTAAATGCAGTGATGGGCTGGATAGAGTGTGTGCCCCTCAACATTACACACGCTCAGTGCCGGGCACACACTGATATTCTGACATGCTCAAATAAACATAGTGAGTGCTGCGGCCATACACAATCATATAAGAGTTAATGCTCAAATTTCAAAAAGCAACAGCGCCACACAGTTGGTAAATAGAGCAGAGCATATAACAAATAATTACCCACCGCAATCAAGGGAGACACTCCTGGCACACGCCTCCGCCCCAACGCACGTTTCGGTAAACAACTTTCGTCAGGGGGCACTGAATACCTGCAGACGCGTGTCTTAAAAAGGAATAACCCCAGAAGTATCAGATACACACGACCCGGAGATGAAGGAGCGCTGCCATGCCAACAACAACGCTTAGCGCGCACTAATACCACGGTGAGGGGAGGAAACCACGGGGGCCCCACGTGATCCCCAACACCCATCCGAAACCGGAAGGCGCGCACACGCGCAGTGTGGCTGGCAAGCACTACCAATGAAACAAGTGAGTATACTGGTGAAAAAATGTAACCTGTTAACCATTCATGATGCATAGCTACCAAATCTAAGCTAGTGAGTGATGTCCACAGCCGCAATGATCCTGAATCCTACCAGAGGCCATCACAAACACAAATCTGCTACTATCTCCCATAGAATACCAAGGAATAAGGGGCATCGCATAGTGCACCAGCCATGGCAGCATCACTCACCGCCACACACTCCATATGGGCCGCGTAACGGAATCCCACCTATACAAATTGTTAATAATAACTGTTGTGAAATTGGTTTTTGGGCTCCCCCGGTGGCCACTGGTGGAATTGAACTGGTGTGCATCATCCTCTCTGTTCACCTGTTTCCATCAGGATGTGGGAGTCGCTATTTAGCCTTGCTCCTCTGTCACTTCCATGCCGGTCAACATTGTAATCAGAAGCCTTTCTGTGCATGTTCCTGCTGCTAGACAACTCCCAGCTAAGTTGGACTTTAGTCCTTGTTTGTTTTTGCATTTTGTTCCAGTTCACAGCTGTAGTTTCGTTTCTGTGTCTGGAAAGCTCTTGTGATCTGAAATTGCCACTCTGATGTTATGAGTTAATACTAGAGTCTTAAATTAATTTCAGGATGGTGTTTTGATAGGGTTTTCAGCTGACCATGAAAGTGTCCTTTCTGTCTTCCTGCTATCTAGTAAGCGGACCTCAATTTTGCTAAACCTATTTTCATACTACGTTTGTCATTTCATCTAAAATCACCGCCAATATTTGTGGGGGCCTCTGTCTGCCTTTCGGGGAAATTTCTCTAGAGGTGAGCCAGGACTATATTTTCCTCTGCCAGGATTAGTTAGTCCTCCGGCCGGCGCTGGGCGTCTAGGGATAAAACGCAGGCTACGCTACCCGGCTACTGTTAGTTGTGCGGCAGGTTTAGTTCATGGTCAGTTTAGTTTCCATCCTTCCAAGAGCTAGTTCTTATGTTTGCTGGGCTATGTTCTCTTGCCATTGAGAACCATAACAGTTTGACCGGCCCAAAAAGGGTTAAATTAATTGACAGAGAAAGGAGAGAAAAGAGAAGTCTGCTGAAGTTTTTTTTTTTTTTTTCCCTTCAGTTCTGAGTGTGCTTGTAATTGAATCTCTTGCAAGTCTGCCTATATTGCAGCCTTTCTCTCTCTCTCTCCTTCTAATCCTGGAATGGCTCTGTGTTCACCTGTTTAAAATGGATATTCAGAGTTTAGCTGCAGGTTTGAATAATCTCACCACGAAAGTTCAAAATTTACAAGATTTTGTTGTTCATGTTCCTATATCTGAACCTAGAATTCCTTTGCCTGAATTTTTCTCGGGGAATAGATCTTGCTTTCAAAATTTCAAAAATAATTGAAAGTTGTTTTTGTCCCTGAAATCTCGCTCTGCTGGAGATCCTGCTCAGCAGGTCAGGATTGTGATTTCCTTGCTCCGGGGCGACCCTCAGGATTGGGCTTTTGCATTGGCTCCAGGGGATCCTGCGTTGCTCAATGTGGATGCGTTTTTTCTGGCCTTGGGGTTGCTTTATGAGGAACCTCAGTTAGAACTTCAGGCGGAAAAGGCCTTGATGTCCCTATCTCAGGGGCAAGACGAAGCTGAAATATACTGCCAGAAATTCCGTAAATGGGCTGTGCTTACTCAGTGGAATGAGTGCGCCCTGGCGGCGAATTTCAGAGAGGGTCTCTCTGATGCCATTAAGGATGTTATGGTGGGGTTCCCTGTGCCTGCGGGTCTGAATGAGTCCATGACAATGGCTATCCAGATCGATAGGCGTCTGCGGGAGCGCAAACCTGTGCACCATTTGGCGGTGTCTACTGAGAAGACGCCAGAGAATATGCAATGTGATAGAATTCTGTCCAGAAGTGAACGGCAGAATTTTAGACGAAAAAATGGGTTGTGCTTCTATTGCGGTGATTCAACTCATGTTATATCAGCATGCTCTAAGCGTACTAAGAAGCTTGATAAGTCTGTTTCAATTGGCACTTTACAGTCTAAGTTTATTCTATCTGTGACCCTGATTTGTTCTTTATCATCTATTACCGCGGATGCCTATGTCGACTCTGGTGCCGCTTTGAGTCTTATGGATTGGTCCTTTGCCAAACGCTGTGGGTATGATTTGGAGCCTCTTGAAACTCCTATACCCCTGAAGGGGATTGACTCCACCCCATTGGCTAGCAATAAACCACAATACTGGACACAAGTAACTATGCGGATTAATCCGGATCACCAGGAGATTATTCGCTTTCTTGTGCTGTATAACCTACATGATGTGTTGGTGCTTGGATTGCCATGGCTGCAATCTCATAACCCAGTCCTTGACTGGAAAGCTATGTCTGTGTTAAGCTGGGGATGTAAGGGGACGCATGGGGACGTACCTGTGGTTTCCATTTCATCATCTATTCCCTCTGAGATTCCTGAATTCTTGACTGAATATCGTGACGTTTTTGAAGAACCTAAGCTTGGTTCATTACCTCCGCACCGGGAGTGTGATTGTGCCATAGATTTGATTCCGGGTAGTAAATACCCTAAGGGTCGTTTATTTAATCTGTCTGTGCCTGAACATGCGGCTATGCGAGAATATATAAAGGAGTCCTTGGAAAAGGGACATATTCGTCCTTCGTCATCTCCCTTAGGAGCCGGTTTTTTCTTTGTGGCTAAGAAAGATGGCTCTTTGAGGCCGTGCATTGATTATCGGCTTTTGAATAAAATCACGGTTAAATATCAATATCCGTTGCCACTGCTGACTGATTTGTTTGCTCGCATAAAGGGGGCCAAGTGGTTCTCTAAGATAGATCTCCGTGGGGCGTATAATTTGGTGCGAATTAAGCAGGGGGATGAGTGGAAAACCGCATTTAATACGCCCGAGGGCCACTTTGAGTATTTGGTGATGCCTTTTGGTCTTTCAAATGCCCCTTCAGTCTTTCAGTCCTTTATGCATGACATTTTCCGTGATTATTTGGATAAATTTATGATTGTGTATCTGGATGATATTTTGATTTTTTCGGATGACTGGGACTCTCATGTCCAGCAGGTCAGGAGGGTTTTTCAGGTTTTGCGGTCTAATTCCTTGTGTGTGAAGGGTTCTAAGTGCGTTTTTGGGGTTCAAAAGATTTCCTTTTTGGGATATATTTTTTCCCCCTCTTCCATCGAGATGGATCCTGTCAAGGTTCAGGCTATTTGTGATTGGACGCAACCCTCTTCTCTTAAGAGTCTTCAGAAATTTTTGGGCTTTGCTAACTTTTATCGTCGATTTATTGCTGGTTTTTCTGATGTTGTTAAACCATTGACTGATTTGACTAAGAAGGGTGCTGATGTTGCTGATTGGTCCCCTGCTGCTGTGGAGGCCTTTCGGGAGCTTAAGCGCCGCTTTTCTTCCGCCCCTGTGTTGCGTCAGCCTGATGTTGCTCTTCCTTTTCAGGTTGAGGTCGACGCTTCTGAAATCGGAGCTGGGGCGGTTTTGTCGCAGAGAAGTTCCGATTTCTCCGTGATGAGACCTTGTGCTTTTTTCTCGCGTAAATTTTCGCCCGCCGAGCGGAATTATGATGTTGGGAATCGGGAGCTTTTGGCCATGAAGTGGGCTTTTGAGGAGTGGCGTCATTGGCTTGAGGGGGCTAGACATCAGGTGGTGGTATTGACTGACCACAAAAATTTAATTTATCTTGAGTCCGCCAGACGCCTGAATCCTAGACAGGCGCGCTGGTCGTTGTTTTTCTCTCGGTTTAATTTTGTGGTGTCCTATCTGCCGGGTTCTAAGAATGTTAAGGCGGATGCCCTTTCTAGGAGTTTTGAGCCTGACTCCCCTGGTAATTCTGAACCTACAGGTATCCTTAAGGATGGAGTGATATTGTCTGCCGTTTCTCCAGACCTGCGGCGGGCCTTGCAGGAGTTTCAGGCGGATAGACCTGATCGTTGCCCACCTGGTAGACTGTTTGTTCCTGATGATTGGACCAGTAAAGTCATTTCTGAGGTTCATTCTTCTGCATTGGCAGGTCATCCTGGAATCTTTGGTACCAGGGATTTGGTGGCAAGGTCCTTCTGGTGGCCTTCCCTGTCTCGAGATGTGCGAGGCTTCGTGCAGTCTTGTGACGTTTGTGCTCGGGCCAAGCCTTGTTGTTCTCGGGCTAGTGGATTGTTGTTGCCCTTGCCTATCCCGAAGAGGCCCTGGACGCACATCTCGATGGATTTTATTTCGGATCTTCCTGTTTCTCAGAAGATGTCTGTCATCTGGGTGGTGTGTGATCGTTTCTCTAAGATGGTCCATTTGGTTCCCCTGCCTAAGTTGCCTTCTTCTTCCGAGTTGGTTCCTCTGTTTTTTCAAAATGTGGTCCGTTTGCATGGTATTCCGGAGAATATCGTTTGTGACAGAGGTACCCAATTCGTGTCTAGATTTTGGCGAGCATTCTGTGCTAGGATGGGCATAGATTTGTCTTTCTCGTCTGCTTTCCATCCTCAGACTAATGGCCAGACCGAGCGGACGAATCAGACCTTGGAGACATATTTGAGGTGTTTTGTGTCTGCAGATCAGGATGATTGGGTTGCTTTTTTGCCTTTAGCGGAGTTTGCCCTCAATAATCGGGCCAGCTCTGCCACCTTGGTGTCTCCCTTTTTCTGTAATTCGGGGTTTCATCCTCGATTTTCTTCTGGTCAGGTGGAATCTTCGGATTGTCCTGGAGTGGATGCTGTGGTGGAGAGGTTGCATCAGATTTGGGGGCAGGTAGTGGACAATTTGAAGTTGTCCCAGGAGAAGACTCAGCTTTTTGCCAACCGCCGGCGTCGGGTTGGTCCTCGGCTTTGTGTTGGGGACTTGGTGTGGTTGTCTTCTCGTTTCGTCCCTATGAGGGTTTCTTCTCCCAAGTTTAAGCCTCGGTTCATCGGCCCGTACAAGATATTGGAGATTCTTAACCCTGTGTCCTTCCGTTTGGACCTCCCTGCATCTTTTTCTATTCATAATGTTTTTCATCGGTCATTATTGCGCAGGTATGAGGTACCGGTTGTGCCTTCCGTTGAGCCTCCTGCTCCGGTGTTGGTTGAGGGCGAGTTGGAGTACGTTGTGGAAAAAATCTTGGACTCCCGTGTTTCCAGACGGAAACTCCAGTATCTGGTTAAATGGAAGGGATACGGTCAGGAGGATAATTCTTGGGTGACTGCCTCTGATGTTCATGCCTCCGATTTGGTCCGTGCCTTTCATAGGGCTCATCCTGATCGCCCTGGTGGTTCTGGTGAGGGTTCGGTGCCCCCTCCTTGAGGGGGGGTACTGTTGTGAAATTGGTTTTTGGGCTCCCCCGGTGGCCACTGGTGGAATTGAACTGGTGTGCATCATCCTCTCTGTTCACCTGTTTCCATCAGGATGTGGGAGTCGCTATTTAGCCTTGCTCCTCTGTCACTTCCATGCCGGTCAACATTGTAATCAGAAGCCTTTCTGTGCATGTTCCTGCTGCTAGACAACTCCCAGCTAAGTTGGACTTTAGTCCTTGTTTGTTTTTGCATTTTGTTCCAGTTCACAGCTGTAGTTTCGTTTCTGTGTCTGGAAAGCTCTTGTGATCTGAAATTGCCACTCTGATGTTATGAGTTAATACTAGAGTCTTAAAGTAATTTCAGGATGGTGTTTTGATAGGGTTTTCAGCTGACCATGAAAGTGTCCTTTCTGTCTTCCTGCTATCTAGTAAGCGGACCTCAATTTTGCTAAACCTATTTTCATACTACGTTTGTCATTTCATCTAAAATCACCGCCAATATTTGTGGGGGCCTCTGTCTGCCTTTCGGGGAAATTTCTCTAGAGGTGAGCCAGGACTATATTTTCCTCTGCCAGGATTAGTTAGTCCTCCGGCCGGCGCTGGGCGTCTAGGGATAAAACGCAGGCTACGCTACCCGGCTACTGTTAGTTGTGCGGCAGGTTTAGTTCATGGTCAGTTTAGTTTCCATCCTTCCAAGAGCTAGTTCTTATGTTTGCTGGGCTATGTTCTCTTGCCATTGAGAACCATAACAAATAACCCTAAATATCCCATAAATACATAACAATCATTCCCAAAATCATAAGAAATAACAAGATATACAGTGGAAACTAACAAACAGATATCCTCACTGTCTGTTAATATAGGGATACAATATTATACATAACGGACGCCAAAAAACATATAAGGACTGAAACATGGAGACATAATATCGACAGTCCGCACTCATAATATTGCTATATCTCAATATCAGAGAGGCAGTCCATAAGTTGTTCAATTTCAACCGAGGAGGAGCTGGAATCCATGGTAGTAAACCTGATATTCTTCCACCAGCCATGACAGGATACACCATCAGGTGGGCAGCTTATATAGCATCACAACAATGGGGTAAGACACAAATCGACACTAGGAAAACAATGTAACGGTTAAAAACAGAATTAAAACAAATTGCCAAATACAACACCCTTCAGACCCCATTCATGTACACAACAGGATACCAGTAATCACAAAAAGGGGGCATAACTAATATTCTCGTTTAACCCTGCTGGATGGACCGAATTCAGGGTCCAGATCCATCTTGATTCGATCTGGGCGAGACGTTGAAAAGTACCTCCACCCCGAATACCCACTTCCAATGAATCAATGCCCCTTACTTTTAGGAGGCTTGCATCACAATTGTGAAAATGCCTGAAGTGGCGTGGTAGCGTTTTAACATGGAGACGTCAGTCACTTCCGCCGCTGCGTTGATGCCCAAGACATGTTCTCTCACGCGTACTTTAAACTGTCTTGTCGTCATCCCGATGTAGATTTTATTACATGGACACATAGCATAATATACTACATTCTTACTAGTACATGTAATTTTCTTCCGAATATTAAATTGGTGGGATCCCTCTGAATTGGAGAAGACATTAGTGCGTTCGATGTTAGGGCAAGCAACGCAGCGACCGCATGGACCACATCCCATCCTTACCACTGCAGAATCCAAAAAAGTGCGTACTGGGGTACTAGTATAGTGACTGTGCACCAACATGTCTCGCAAATTCCTAGCCCGTCCTACCGCAATACTCACATTTTTTGGAACATACCGTGACACTATAGGATCTGCTGTCAGGACATGCCATGATTTAGATAACATCTTTTTCATAAGTGGGAATTGCGAATGATAGTTAGTCACAAACCGGACAGTCTCTTGATCCTGTCTAATTTTACTTTCATACAGTAGGGCATGCCTAGATGTATGTCGAGCCCTATTAAATGCTTTTTTATTATTACGTTTGCTATGCCCCCGTGCCAACAACCTAACCCTTAAGTCATCCGCTTGTTCCAAGAACGCCTTCTCTGTGGAACATAGCCTACGCAGGCGAAGAAACTGACCGGTGGGAATTGCCCGTATAATGTGACCGGGATGGGAGGAGGATGCATGCAGTAAGGAATTCGTAGATGTCGGTTTGCGGTAAATGTCAGTCTGTAATTCCCCACTCAAATCCCTTTTAATCAACACATCAAGGAATTCAATAGTATTCTTATCAGATCTAAAGGTTAGTGCAATATTCTGATCGTTGGTGTTCAGTGAGGTCATAAATTCCTGAAGACCTAATGGTGAACCCTGCCAGATCATGAGTATGTCGTCGATGTACCACGCCCAGAAGAGGACGCGGCCCATCGACGACAACTGATCCGACAGGGGGAGGTCCCTCTCCCACAGCCCCAGGAACAGATTGGGGTAAGCCGGGGCAAGGGGAGCCCCCATTGCTGTTCCCTGGAGCTGCAGGAAGAAGGACCCCTTAAAAACAAAAAAATTATGAGTCAAAGAAAATTCCAATAATTTATAGATCAGACTAACCAAATCACCAGGTAAATTAGACATCCCTAAAAAGAAGTCCACAGCTCGCAACCCATCATGAAGTCTAATGCTGGTGTACAGCGATTCCACATCAGCTGTCACCAGCATCTCATCCTCTTCCAGATGTATACTGTCAACTCGCCTCAAGAGGTCTCCAGTGTCCCTAAGAAATGAAGGCAAACTCTCCACTAGCGGTTGTAATTTGGAATCAATCCACTGGTTGACCTTTTCCAAAGAGTTACCCCTTCCTGATACTATAGGGCGGCCAGGAGGCGTCTGCATGTCCTTATGGATTTTGGGTAACAGATAGAAAGTAGGAATTATCGGCTCCGAAATCACCAAGGCAGAAGCCAATTCACTAGTAATTATTCCCTCCTCCCTGGCATTTTTAATGATGTCATTAAGTTGGCGAGAGTAGGCGGACAAGGGGTTAAATGTAAGCCTTTTATAGCATGTGCTGTTCTGTAATTGACGATAAGCCTCAGTCTCATAGAGAACTTTAGGCCAAATAACTACGTTTCCCCCCTTGTCCGCCGGTTTAAACACCACATCAGGGAGGCTCCGTAGGACATGCAGATGCCCCCTCTCCTCACCCGTAAGATTGTCCCTATAAATGTGTCGTGGAATCTCCAAAAAATCTTTGGTAACCAATTGTACAAATAGATCCACATTCGGACAAGAGGCAAGGGGAAGAAACTTTTTAGATTGCGGGCGAATTGACATAGGAATCATACCTCGTTCAGGAGTACTATGTTCGGTGGCGAGCTCCTCCAAAGTACGCAGGGCTACCTGCTCTTCCTCTGTAGGGAATAATGCGGCTAGATTACCATCAAAGAAATGTTTTTTAAAAACTAACGTTCTGGCGAATAAGTGGAGATCCTTCACGGCACCAAAAACGTCGAAGGTGCCGCCGGAGAAAAAGATAGACCCTTCTCCAATAGTGCCAAATCAGTGTCAGTAAACTGGTGGGAACTCAGGTTAATTACCTTATTATTACGTCTCCTTGCCTCCGCTGAATAATTGTCACGTCTATAGGGGTGGAACGTAAACTCCTTTTGGTTCCGTGTGGTCATTCCTGATCTTGTCATCATAGATGACCCTGATCGATCAGAGGTGTCCCTTGCTGATGATATTGATGTTTGTGACGGGGTTCATCTAATTTGTTCGTCCTGCTGTCTATTTCTCCTCCAGAGATACACTCTGTTGGTGTCATAGTCACGTCGATCTCTATTGAGCTTGGTAGTCTGTGTGTCCTGAATTTTTTTAACAACACCCTCTACAATTTTGTCAATATGATCACGTGGAACACCTGTTGATCCTTATTATGCTATTTATACTGTGGTGAAATTGATGCCACTTTGTTTTTGCCTGTCACTAGTTTTTGTAAATGTGTACACTTCTTGTTGGTCCTCCTTAATGCGTGTTGCCTGTAGCAGTAGGCCTCCAAAACTGTCAGGTCTCCACTTCATTGGAGTCAACTACTCATGTTGCTATTATCCTTAGATTTTTCTTACAATGGTAGTCTAAGAAACTGATATTTGTGACACCTGAGTGTGGCTCACAATGAAAGCAGGTTGAGCTTTTTTATGTGGTATCAGGGCTCCCAGCACAGCAGGCCTACACCAATCCCTCACCCACATTGTATTACTTTGATGTTCGGTTGAAAGCTTTAAATGCTGGCCTAGACCACAAAACTTCATGCATGGCTGATTGCTGCAGTTTCATGCTTCAATTTGTACTGTGGGTCAATTGAGGCCACTTTCCTTGTGTCTGTCCCTCATTTGATGTGTTTTGGTAGCTTTTGGAGACTTTAGAAGGTGTTGTGCATGCTTTCATTGTTGCCTTCATTGTTGCCTCCCATTGACTTGAATAGCAATCGACTATGTTCAATGAATAAATCAGCGAATATCGCAAATTCGGCGATCGTAATCCAAAATGAACATTGAAATATTCACTCCTCTCTACAGCAGATCAAACATTTGGGAGCGAAAAGGTTTGTTATGGTGATATGCCCAGAGGTGGACCTTAGTGCCCTGACAGACATTTTCACCTCCAAGCGTGCCTTAATTTCTGTTTTCAATTTTACATATTCTTTGATTGTCTGTAAGGCTAAATCACAGTAGGCCTTTTGTGGCTCCCACATTAAGTATGGCCTCAGGACTTCAACCTACTGCTCTGGCGGGAGTTTCTCCCTATAGTCAAATATTGCAAAAACAGTTAAATTTAACTTTATACCATAACCTGGGATCATTTTCTGCAAGGCTCTCCTTACCGCCTTCCGTACAGAAAAATCATGAGCTGACTTTGGCGTCAGAGCTGCTGCCTATGCCACAAACCGCCTCTGTGAGCAATTCAATCTGCTGCTGTTGTTGGTACTGTTGCTGGAGTTTCTGGATTTGTTGCTGGTGCTGCTGGAGTTGTTGCAAACGCAGTTCACCCATGAGATGCAGTGTTTTTGCAGCAGTCACACTTGTTCCCTGGAAAGCTGTAGACACTTCTAACACCAAATGTAACAATGTAACTCACTTTGGAGCTGTCTGAGGTGTCACAGGAACCATTTCTATTGTAAATCGGGCTTGTTTTTTCAGTCCTCATAAACCAAATCAAAGGAAAAATTAAATACAGCCTTTGTCTGGCACAAAGTGAAACATAGAGTTACAGTTCATACAAAGTGCTGATTTGCCTGCTTGACTTAGAGTCCAGCTTCATAGTCCTTTAGCAAAGGCACTCAATCCAGAAGATATGCACATCTCTATACACACAGCCATGTTTGAGACAAATGGCTCTCAATTTACCAAGTGTACCACATCCAGGGGTGGAGATATGGTGAGCAGAAATATCTCACAACTCTTCAGCTGCTCACAATCAATCTGTCTGCCCTGATTAACCTCTATCATCCTTATATGCACTAAATGTACTCCAAGTTTATCTCCCAACCACTAGGTGTCTGACAGCCACCTTTAAATATATGCAAGTTTAGTATCACTACAATTGTAATAAACTAGATTACCATGATTTAGAGTATTTTTTTCCAATTAAATGTACACAGTAAAGTCAAACTCCCCCTGAACCCCCAAAATGGCATAATTGCATTTTTTTCACAATTTTACTTAACTTAGACTATTTGTTTATGTTTTCCAATACAATACATAGTAAAGTATGACTCGTCTCGCAAAAACAAACTCTTATATCGTTATGCCATTGGTAACAAAAATATTTGGGGTCTTGGAAGAAGGGTCCGAAATTTGAGCAACCCCAAAACAAAAATGGCTGAGGAGGCAGCAGATTAAATGAACAATACACTATGTTACATATAGTGCAGCGCCAGAGTACGAAATGCATAACATAGTAATTTAAAGAACACAGAGAAAATCCATATATCATGTTCCAGGCATAGCACAGCAGATCAGTTTGGTCTGTATGGTTGCATCTAAAACAAAACTCATCATCTACAACTTTATGTTCATCGAAGATCAGTGATATAACACATCACAACTCTATATATGAACCTCCTCCTGTCTTCAGCAGTTGTACAGTTAATAATACTCTATAGAAAAAGAACCAAGATCACTATCCATCTTTAGAATTGAGAGGGCTTAAGAGCTTCTGGGGATGAGGAAGTTATTTCTATGCAAATTGCCTTTAGGGAAATAAACAATAGATTAAGTGATATATTTTGGTAGCCACTCAAGCAATATCTGTGCTCCAAAGTATTAAAATTGTACTCCACCAACCAGTCATTATAGCTTGGATAAATTTATTGGTAGTTCCCCTGGCACCTTGCTCTCTTCACATGATGAATACATTCATGCACTCAACAAAGTCTTAGTAACCAGTCAACAAAAAAACAAAACAGTTTTCTACCAGTTTTAGTTTAAACAGTTAAAACCACAGAAACCATTTGTGAGACTCATATCCGAATACTCTGTTAAAAAAATTCAAATTCTTAAGTAAAAAGTTGGAGTTGCCCATTGATGTACTAGCTAAAAAGAATAGGTTCTAGAAACATTCTAACAATTGGTTCTAGATACATTATAACTTAGTCACTAAATAAGTCACTTAGTCACTATTTTTTTTAAATATATCTCTTTATATATCTATACATTTATATATTATTATGAAAAAAAATGTATGTGTTATTTTATTTTTTTGGTTACAAATGAAAACCACATTCAAAATTAATTACTATGTATAGTGGGAACACATCCCACCTCCAGGTGGGCAAACAGGAAGTGTGACTTATGATTTTTTACTACTTTAATGTCATTGTGTCATGAGTTTGTACATAAGGACTCTGCTTTCCTTGCGTGGATGATGTCTTTTTACAATATACCCCCTGACTAAGTTAGTATTTTTATACAGATAAAGCCATTTTTTCTATTTTACTATATTTTTACTATATTTAGAAATATATGTTGTGATTTTTAAATTAGTGTGTTTTGTCTATTTTGGTGTGCTACTATAAAAAAACACTCTTACTGTTTTTTTTCTCAGGTATACTTTGGGCATTAGCACCCCTAGCAATAGTTTATTCAAAATATAGTTCAATTATACACTTTTATCCAAGAACTATGTTTCTTTCTATTTTGAATTCTGTGGCTGTAAGTTCAGGTAGAGGGACCAATTGTCAGTCCTGGCATATTGGTCCATACATGAACTGTTAAATGTGCCCATTTGAACCTGAATTTATTGGTGGGTCAAAAAGCAACATGGCACCTAAAATGCAATCCAAGAAAATCTGAGCTCCTAAAACCATATGGACCCCTTTTTTCGAGTTCCCCAGTGTGCCTATACTGCAATTTGCTCCAAATGTATGGCAATGGCGTAGCAAAAGCAACCCACTTAATTTTTAAGGTGAATGTCTCCATAAACACAAGCTGGTCACAATACACTGTGCGCCCAATGAATTAAGCAAGTGAATATTTTGACTATATCATCATATTTATGCAGTTTCCAACACCAAGCTATATAAACGTGAATGCTTTCTGGATGAAGCATATCAGGTGATGCCTATTTCTGTAATGAGGGAGGCGGTGGCCTAAGGATATCAACACTAGAGACAAAACTAGCTACCACACTGAAGGATTCAAAGACCAACTAGTTTTGTTTAGTAGACAGCAGAGTTTTGGAAGGTGCCACAACAACAGAGGATTCAAAGATCAACTAGAGTTCCTCTGCCTGGTTAGTGGACAGCAGAGACTTGGAAGGTGCCATAGCCTTAACTATTTCAACATTTGACCACCTAGAAACTCTGGCCCCATCTTAACCCTCATCTCCCAGAAGATACGTCCTTGAAGCAGGGAGATTCCTGGGAACTGTGTATGAATATTGCCTCTGTTTCCATTACTTTAAAGGAGTTTTGAATAAAGATTGTGTTCGTGATGCCACCTGTGGTATTCGGTCAGTGGGGACCAACGCTGCTTAAAGGGGTCCAGTGGGGTGATGTCAAGGCAGCTGAGATGGTATAACTTCCCACAGGTGAAGTATGTCTCCAGGGCTCCCGGTGTATGGATGAGGAAGGTGAGCGGTGCAGTAAAGAATGGAGGACACAGGTTTGCAGTCTCTTTACCTGGTTTACTGAAGACTTCAGGCAGCCACAGTCCAGGGCACCAGATCACAGGTACAGGCAGGGTCTGGTCGGCTTGGAAGCAGATTCAGAGTTTCCCTTACCAGGTTGAGTTAAAAGCCTTCCTCATAGTGCAGTGGTGTTGTAGTCTCTTACTGCTTATGGCTTCCGGCAAGGTCCTCACAGTTCTCTCTGTCCTCCATAAAGGTGGGAAACAAACCCGTATGACAGGTGACTCAAGCCTTTTTACAGGGTCTCTATCACGACCCGGGCTGTACTGTATGTGCCATTGTGCCTCCTGGGTATTAGGGCAGACAGGTGATGCATAATCCAGCTGTCCTGCCGGTTTCTGCTGTAAGTCTTAGAGTGCCTCACAACCTCAGTCTTCCGGCTACTGGTAATATGCGCTTCACATGGAGATAGCTCAAAAGCAGGTGTCCTCCCCTGGTGTCACTCTCCTGTGCTTCGCTCTCCTGCACGCTTGCTAAACATTAATCTTCCTTTCATATTCTCTCTCCTTCTCCAGGAGCTGTAGCAACTCTGGCTACATGACACCTTCAGTCCTTCTGACACTCAATGTCTGACTGCTCTCTCCTCTGTCCTCTGACAGACTAACTTCCTTTCCCTCCTGACCAGAATATAGGGAAGTTCACCTTAATCTGGGTTCAGAGCTCCCCCTTCTGGCCTGGAGTGTGAACATGTTGTGTGCATTGTGGTTACCTGATAGAAGAGATCCTTCATCGCTTCCAAGCATGACATCACTCTCCCTGTGAGGAAAGCAATGCCACTATGACAACCAGGACCCTGGGGCATCACAATTCTATATGGGCAGCTGCCTCATGAGGCTGGCTAACAGATGTTCTCCAAAACAACAGATTCAGATGGAACTTCTCACATGTGTCGACTCTCTGATCTGCTCTTGGAAGCTGGGAAGGGAAGATTTTGCAGAAGATTCGGGACTCGGATCATCAATAACCTCTTGAAAGGCCACCAGGAAGACCTGCAGGTCCAAGATGAGAGGATTTCCTCTCTCACAAAAGGAGTTGAGCAACACCAGGGCATCTGATGCCAGATAGGACATAAGAAATCGCACCTTCACCCGATCGGAGTGAAACTGCTGAAAAAAAAATTCAAAGTGCTGCATGCACTGCTCTAGGAATTCACAGCACTGCTGCAGATCACCATAGTACCCTGGCAGATAAGATTGTGGGTTCCTTTCTTGGAGTATAAGTTGAAGGTCGAGTACACGTGCCCGCAGGAACTGCAATTTGGGTTGGTGCAGCAAAATCAGGACTTCCATTCAAGTGGTACAAAATTTGGTCCTGAGGCTCACTTTAACAAAACAACTGCTGGTATAACTCTGAGTGTGAAAGGCAATGGAGATCAGCATGGTCTATGGCCTTAGCAAACTGTCACACAAGTGGGTGCATGTGCTTTGTGGACCCAGTGTGCCAAGGAGCAAGACTTAGATTGGAGCTCCTGATGGTGGAGTGAGGCTTGAGCTGCATGTAGACACTAGGTGCAACTCCTTGGCAGTCCCAATAGCTGCTGACCCCACGGGTCAGGTGCGCAGACACGGACTGGACTCGAACTCCGTTCAGGCTACTCCTTGGGCAGGACAGATTCTTACAAGTTATCACAAGTAGGTCTGGATTTGGAGACTGGTATAGCAGTCCAGTCAACCTAGATTAATAGGATAGATACATGTTCAGACAAACGGGTCACGGGAACAGATTCAGGTTCTACCCAAGCAGCTTCAGGGTTTGGAAACCACCTGATGCAGTTTCAGGATTCAAGTACCACTGGATGCAGTTTCAGGATTCAGAAACAGGCCACAAATGGACCAGGAGAGCAGCTTCAAGCACTGGCCATAGAAGGACCAGAGGTTCGGGTTCAAGCACTGGCTGCACACAGACCAAGTGAGGCAGGTTCAGGCACTGACCACACATGGAGTAAGAAAGCAGATTCTGGCACTGTCCACACACAGACCAAGGAAGCAGATAAGGGAAATGGCAACACCTGGACCAGGAGTGAAACTTCAGGCACTGACCACACATGGACCAGGGTTTAGGAAATAGTGTCTGGCCACACAAAGACCAGGGGACCTCTCAACTCACTAGTTTCAAACTAACTAATGAATCAATGTTGCTTAAGCACCTCCCTATTGGAGTTGATGCCTTTTATACAAGATGCCTCCTATTGGCTGGGGGCAACTTAGCAGGTGCACAGCTGCCCCTTTAAAAACCGAGGAGAGTGCTTGCTGGGAATTGCACAGACAGAGGCAGGAAGACATGATGGAGACTACACTGTGTGGTCAGGGCGGGGAGTATGTCAGTGTCTCTGCATGGATGGGGAAGGGGAAGCATACAGTGTTACAGTGTTCAGTGCTCAGAGACATGGCCAAGGTAAAGGAGGCTGAAATCCTGCTATCACTGAACAAGACACATGAGCTGAAATGTCAAGAAAGGGCCGAGAAATAGCTGAAGATGGATTTTTCAAAGGTTTTATGGATTGATAAGATGAGAGTGTCTCTTCACAGACCAAATGGAAGGGTCCATGACTGGATCAGTTATGGCACTGATCTCCACTTTGACTAAGATGCCAATAAGGTGGGGTAGAGCACTGATATGGCCTTTACTATGAAGATGAGCTAGTTGAACCATTTTGTATTGAAGATGGACTCAAAATCAACTCCCAAATCTAATGCCGGGTTCCTCAAGCAGTGGTACAGGAAAAAGTGTGCATCTTTTAAGAAAACCATGATTTTCAAGAATCTCTTTTATTGTTTTATTTATTGCCAGCACTTCTTCCATTTGGCCCAGGTGTTTTTAAATCAGTAGAATTCAATAGGAATTTTCCCTATTTTTCTCTCAGCTCTTTTGTCTAAGACTGTGGGGAAAGTGAAATTTTTAGCTCCTTTCACTTGGTGTGCTGTGATGACCATTTGTGCTGCACTCCTGTGCCTGTGGAGTGTTGTGATCTGGAGCCATAGTAGTTTGTCCTGCAGCATGGGTGCACTGGGGCAACTGGGTTGTGTTTCTTGCATCACTTTGGTGGTGGTTGGCACACAGCATGGCACCTTTAAGGTTTGAGGCCCACTAAGAGGTCCACTGTGTCATACTGTTGTAATGTGCTTCATATAATCTGAGCAAAATCTTAACTAAGGACCTTGTGTCTAATTTCTGAAAATTTTTTTTCCTGAACTGTAGTACAACAATGCATGTGTGTTAGAAATGTGATCCATGTCTTTTTCTACAGTTTTGTTAAAGAAGTTGTCCACTACTTTAGCGTTGATGGCCTATCCTTTGGATAGGTCATCAATATCTGATCTATTGAAGTTCCGACACCCCCACCGATCAGCTGTCATCAGTGTGGGTTGCCCCTGGATGGAAATACTCACTTGCAGAGCTGGCTGTTAGGAGTCGAGTTCCCGCCACTGCACAGGGGGAATCTCGAACCATGTCTGCTGCGGTCTCTCATTCTGCATCAGCTGCAGTGGAGCCTGCTCAGCGGAGACGTCGGTCCCAGTGTCTCGCTCAGTCTGATTCTGTGCAAAGGGTTACTGCTGCCTTTCCAGGCTCTGCTATTGTAGCCTGTACTGATCAGCGGCGAGCAGACGTCTCTGGGACTAAGTCCTGCTTTTCCCCTTTTGAACATGCCCAAAGGAAGACCTCTCAGTGGAGGTCTGGGGTCACATGCTCAAGTACTGCAGTAGCTCCTATTGGTCCTCTAGGAAGGTCCTGAAGTTGCTCAGTTACTGTAGCAGTTCTCATTGGTCCTCTAGGAAGGTCCTGAACTTGCTGCAGCTATAAAAGGTTTGCATGGCCACACGGCCATGCGCTAGTATACACTTGTTTATGTGTGTGTGTTGTGAGTGAAAATAGCTCTTTATTCATCCCCTCCCATGTGTTTGAATGCTCGTGTAAGGAGAATGATTGTAACCTAGCGCCTGACTTGTGACCAACACTGGTACACAAACAGCGTCTGTTACTGTGACCGCCAGTGCGGTGCCGTGCACTATCACCGCGCTTTCCAAACCCAAGTCTGGGTGGTTAGTGGCGTCCGCCAGTGCGGCACCGCATGCACTCTAGTGCTACTTAATTATTATTTCTGTTGCATGCGGTACTGCGGCCCTGTGATGCAACAGAGTTTGCTTCTTTCACACAGGGTGAAGCTAACCTGTGTGTGTATCCTCATTGTACCTCCATATAGTCCGTAATTGCTTAGCAGCAGGTTCAATCTCTGCACGGTGGACCCCGGGCTGCGAACGCACCTTATTCTTATTCTCTAATATTTTGGTGCGTTCCGCTAGCCCTAACACTGGCATTCTTCTCGCAGTGGCTGAGGCAGGGTGAAGCACATCTACCTCCTATTCAAATTAATAGGAAGTGGATGTGCAGTACCCTGCGGTGGACTCTTTCAGAAGATGGCCAGTTCCACAAGTGAGTACCTCTGGCTCTACCTCTGACGTCCGAAGCCACCAACATCGTTACGAGATGATCAGTGATCCCAAGTATAGGTGAACAATGCTAATGTAGTGAACAGCCTCTTTAAGTGTAGTTTCCTGTAGATTATATAGTGACTAAATTGATAGGACACAGATAGGAGTAAGCCGGCAGCAGTTACAGACTCAGTGTAACTGATCAGTGATTTAATGTAGTTAGTACATGTCCTGCTGAATTTAAATCACAATTACAAATTTTGGTCACGGTTCATCAACATTTGCATCACTCCTCATATTTAATCAGGTCTATCAGACAAGTGTTGTGCACTTCCATGTATGCCTCTCCACAAATTTTTCTCCTGTGAAGAGCTGAAGTAAGATTTGTGGCGTAAGGAATGCCGCTGCTCTTAATAAATGGGACAAGCAGGGCTTGACATAATCCTTTTCCCACCCTAGATTTGCCCAGTTTGTAAGGGCTAGGCAAAAATGAAGTGAAAGTGCCACATGTCTAAAAATTTTAGCCTTAGCATTGCACCAACATTTTGCAACTTTATAAAGATATTTACATCTGAATTCTCCATAATAATGATGTTTTTGCATTTCTTGTGCAATTTTTTGTCAAGAGTGGGAATCATTTATTTTTTTAAAGTACATAGCAAAAATTCTCCAAAATCCAGACTAAACTGTGACTGTCTACTTCATAAAGTGTGTGTGTAGCAAATAATATTTTTTCATGTCGGTTCTAGTAATCAAATTTTATATTTTTTAACTCCACACAATTCAGTGACCTGTTGCATGTACTGGCATTTTGAACAATTACCTACCTAGCATTTTTTCTGACTGTGTTTTGGGGCGAAAAGTAGAATTTTGTAAAAAAAAAATAAGAAGAATTCTTAAAAAATATATAAATATATAATTGTACATATGTGTGGTTTTGCGCACTGCTTTTACTAGTCCAATTTGACATCCATACATGCCACACTTACTGTATACTGTGGCCTGCTGCTGCATATTATTTTCTGCACATGCATTTATCTAACTAGGAGTTATTGTTATGTCCTTTTGGCAATGGTTGAATAAAGGGTGTTGAAAAGCTTGTCAAAAGTTAATTATGTTTTAAAATATATGTAATAAAAGAAAAAGAGTCAATGGCAATGGACGAGTTACTGGAAAAGCAAAAAATTCCTTCATACCACTGTTAAGAATGTTGTAAATGATAGCATCAGCCACCACTAACACCAGCCATCTAGGTAGTAGTACTACTAAATGCAAGCAGCAATTGTACTCCTTTGCCTTTGACTTGCATATTAGTAGAGAAGATTTGAAAGACAAATATGGCACAGCATTCATCTTTGTCACAGAAGAATGATGTTACCTCTGACAGTGACATCATCAGCTCGTGTCAATGTTCTGCAATAAACACAAATGATTAAGGCTTCATTCAGATGTTTATTTTTCACGTATTTGTTTTATCTGTGTTTTTCAGATATAGAACTCGCACCCATATTAATGAATGGAGCTGTTCATATGTCCAAGATTTTTTGTGAATCACAGAGACGTAATTTGTATTCACATCACTGATCAAAATTACAGATGCAAGTTTACTGGTCCAAGAAAATCATGGACGAAAGGCATCAGCCTGCTATTCATAGGCAGTCTGTTTTTAATATTGCAATGGTTAAGAGAAGCTTCGCAGTTTTATTTATTTTTTTCATTCGTGAAAATTACTGATGAAACACTGGTGACAAAAGCTACCGAAAACTGATGAAAACTGGATCCAAAACATTGATGAATGTTGGACCATTTTTACGTTCTAGAAAAATACCTGGTGTCTGAATGAAGCCAAAGAGAGTTGATTTTTTTTACTGTTTTTTAATAAATAACATAATAAATCTGTGTCAGTCTATTGTGTCAGTAAATGGGCTAGTAAATTACTATGTGGTTACCATCTGTTTTCATGGTGAGTTCATTTAGACATTGCTATGGATATGTTTGTGTTTAGGAGCTTGAAAGAGTTGGATACAATCCTAAGATACTGTACCTCAGAATGTTACAGCCATCTTTCTACTGCTATTGGATGCTTTGTAGTATTGCAATTTTGGACAACTATTTCAAGGTAAATCAAGGTATTTCTATATAAATTTAATGATCCTAACAAATTAAAATTTTCAATGATTCGACTGTTTCAAGTACCAGGCCTACTGGAGGAGAAAAAGCTAACTAGCAATATCATAGCATCCAGGGGACTGGTAAGTTACTGTAGAAGAAAGTCCATGTTTTTCTAATCCCAGACTCCGGTTGTATGACTGGGAATTTTAATGTGGTACGTATTAATTATAAAGGCTTCTTTACAAAATGTTATAGCATATGAAGACAGGATATTAATAAGATTTTGACTCATGTATCCTCTATTTATACTATCTAATAGATCAATAGTTTACTGATCATTTACTCCAGAGCAAACATGAATAAATTCAGAATTAACATTTTCTGTTTAACGAGATCCCGTTGACCTCATCCAGCACAAATCTAAAAGACTAATCCCTGTGGTATACTTTGGCATTTAATGATATTCTTGTTCTGTATTGTAAAGTTATTTTTTTATCCATATTTAATCTTTCAAATTGACCAGACTAATACATTTCCTAGCAGTTCAATACCTTAGTAACTGTCTTGGAGAAAATGGGATTCTTTGCATTTCGAGAACTTTGATTTCCCAATGTATGTCATTATTCATGTCCTGCTGAAGAGTAACTCACAAGTCTTTTGTATAGATCGCCATGTCTATTATATACATGAGAAAACTGTTCACTGTCCTTTCTTTGAAGGTCAGGTAGGCACACTGTACTTATTAAACACTGTGTAATAGTAAGATACAAAATCCTATTTCATAAAATGATTTCATTTTTTTATCACATAAATTTTGGGGAACAGCAAAAACTGACAGATACACTTTGATACCAGTGAATAATTAGAAACATTAGATTAGAGTTCCATTTATTTTCATTGAGAAGGCAAACTATCAAAGAAAAAAGGATATGTTAAAGCATGGCCTTTATTGAGTTTTGCCACCTAATCTAACACCAGCATAATATATAGACAGAGACCCTAACTCCAGTGGTGTGTCGCTTATGCTTGCTTTGGGTATGATAAAAGCATGAGATTATCACTAGAGGACCAGTAAACCTGCAGCAATGAAGTAGTCCATATTTAGGAGTTTTGTACAACCTCCGCCACACCACTGCGATACAGAGCTCAGCATTGAGAGAACTTGTATATCTTCTGCAGAATAAACAATGATGTTGTCAAAACTGCAGCAATTAGCCCAGTCAGTTATAAATCACTAGAAGCAGGAACTATCCCCCTACATCGCTGCTCTAACATGGGATAGCAAAAACCTTAGGACATATTTCCAATAGTGAAGAACTTCATGAGTTTTAGCATGTTAAACAGACCCCATCATGGAATAGTTATGGCAGGGCAAAACATATTTTCATTTTTTTTTATTTGTCTTCTCTTTTGCAGAGATATTAGCTTTGTAAAGAATATATTCTAATCACCCCTTCAACCAAGGTGACATTTGAAAAGATTGGTCTCTTGGGGTCATAAACAGGAGTCATCATGCATGGAAACAAAAAAGAAAAGTCACGTAAGGAAAGTCAATCCGAGCTTTCAGTTTGTGATATAGGATCTAAAGGGTAAGTTTTACCTCTAACCATTTATATCCATGTCTTAGCCTCTCACATAGCCAATTCTAATCTCATACGTTGCACTGACTAGGGGAAATACCCCAAAACACCATATCTGAAAATTTAGACTCTGATTTGGCTTTAATCCTAAGTCATATGCAAAGGCTTCTTAAAGATTCGATAAAGACTTGTAGGATTGATGCTTCCAATAGGTGTCACTAGACTTCGAGTCCTTTTCCTCTCTGAATAAACAATTTGCCATTTAGTTTGTTAAATGGAAAGATGTAATGACACACTTCCCTACTCTCCTCACTGATCTTACAATCTGAATCTGCTGTAATGATAAATTAGTGAGATAGGAGTAGAACATAGCTGGGCATCATTACAGACACCTTTTGCAGCTCTAATCTCACAGCACTGTCAGCTCTATTCTAATACCCTCCCCACAATGTTTGCCATAAGATGAGAGCTATAGCTGAAGGCGTGTTTGCAATAACTAACATTTATGACCTGCATCCCTCCCCTGCTTCTAGTCACAGTAGAGGTTGACAATAAGATTAATTAGGAGAGCAGGGTTGTTTCTTATCACATCTCTTTACATCTGTTTGTTTTCTCCCCTGCATGATGTCTTTTGCTTGTGGTTGGTCAAAATTGTACAGGGGAAAAAGTAACCAGCCCCACAGACAAACATCTGGGAAATTAGAATTTAAATATTACATGCAACTAGTTCTGCAACATACATGGGAAATGAAAAAAAAATAATTTTATTCAGCTCTGCAGCCGCTAATTCATGATGTGGATATTTAAATATGTTAAATCTGAAGACCGGTCTTCTTTAAAGTTTAAAGGACACGCACAGCTTTTCACATTGTTTTTGTTAATTTGACTCTCAAATAAAAAAATTAAATAACTTTCAGTTTTCAATAAAATTTTTTACTACCATTATATTGCTTTTAGAATTTGTGTAAAGGCCCCCATTTAGATTAGTCTAAAGTCAGCAAGCACATTTGTGGGATGTAGAGACGAGTAGACTGATTTACTGCAGATCAACTTTGAGTTGAATTTCCAGCAATTCTCCAGTCCCTACAAATTCTAAACTGCAATTCAATTGTCCAGGATTAGAAGAAAAATCACAAATTGCTAAAAAGTGCAGTAGCCAGAGAGTAAGCTAATGACATCAGTCATGACTAGTGTTGAGCGATACCGTCCGATACTTGAAAGTATCGGTATCGGAAAGTATCGGCCGATACCGGCAAAATATCGGATCCAATCCGATACCGATACCCGATACCAATACAAGTCAATGGGACTCATGTATCGGACGGTATTCCTGATGGTTCCCAGGGTCTGAAGGAGAGGAAACTCTCCTTCAGGCCCTGGGAACCATATAAATGTGTAAAAGAAAGAATTAAAATAAAAAATATCGCTATACTCACCTCTCCGACGCAGCCGGGACTTCAGCGAGGGAACCGGCAGCGTTGTTTGTTTAAAATTCGCGCTATTACTTGGTTACGTGAATTCCCGGCTTGTGATTGGTCAGGTCGGCCATGTTGCCGGGACGCGGACCAATCACAGCAAGCCGTGACGAAATTACGTCACGGCTTGCTGTGATTGGTCCGCGTCCCGGCAATATGGCCGCCCTGACCAATCACAAGCCGTGACGTCACGGGAGGCTGGACACGCGCTCATTTTAAAATGGGCGCGTGTCCAGCCTCCCGTGACGTCACGGCTTGTGATTGGTTGCGCCGCGGTCAACCAATCACAAGCCGGAAGGCTGGACGCGCTCATTTTAAAATGGGCGCGTGTCCAGCCTCCCGTGACATCACGGCTTGTGATTGGTTGCGCCGCGGTCAACCAATCACAAGCCGGGAGGCTGGACGCGCTCATTTTAAAATGGGCGCGTGTCCAGCCTCCCGTGACGTCACGGCTTGTGATTGGTTGCGCCGCGGTCAACCAATCACAAGCCGGGAGGCTGGACGCGCTCATTTTAAAATGGGCGCGTGTCCAGCCTCCCGTGACGTCACGGCTTGTGATTGGTCAGGGCGGCCATATTGCCGGGACGCGGACCAATCACAGCAAGCCGTGACGTAATTTCGTCACGGCTTGCTGTGATTGGTCCGCGTCCCGGCAACGTGGCCGACCTGACCAATCACAAGCCGGGAATTCACGTAACCAAGTAATAGCGCGAATTTTAAACAAACAACGCTGCCGGTTCCCTCGCTGAAGTCCCGGCTGCGTCGGAGAGGTGAGTATAGCGATATTTTTTATTTTAATTCTCTCTTTTACACATTTTAACATTAATGTTGTTGCGATACCCGATACCCGATACCACAAGAGTATCGGAATCCCGGTATCGGAATTCCGATACAGCAAGTATCGGCCGATACCCGATACTTGCAGCATCGGAATGCTCAACACTAGTCATGACTGCACAGGTGTCACATAACATAACCCCTACAGACAGGCGGGACTGACACAGCCATTTAACAAATGATTGCCAGCCAAGTAGGTACTGTAAGATTTTACAGACTAGGGATAGGAGGTCAGAGTGCACAGCTCATACACCTTCCTCTAGTGTTAGCTTTCTGTTACTCTTTCTTATGTTAAAGGGTCGGTTTTGACCCGTGTCTTAAATCACCCCTAGGATACCCTAAAAACAGTTATTTATGATCCAATTTGTTTCTTACCTCTTATTTACCTTGTTAGGGTATGTCTCCACGTTCAGGATTGCATCAGGATTTGGTCAGGATTTTCCATCAGTATTTGTAAGCCAAAACCAGGAGTGGAACAATCAGAGGAAAAGTATAATAGAAGCATATGCACCACTTCTGCATTTATCACCCACTCCTGGTTTTGGCTTACAAATACTGATGGAAAATCCTGACCAAATCCTGATGCAATCCTGAACGTGGAGACATACCCTTAGGGTTTCTCATCCATGGAAGGATTGATTTTAATATTTTTTCTTGTGGCCCCCTGGGCCTTTCATTTGAGAGCATACCCTTCATTTTCAATATAAAAAAATTGTCAAATGAACCTCAAGAGAATAATATAAACTTAAAAAAGTTTGTTATATTATCTGACTATTACTGAAGGGTTTTAGAACACATTTCTTAAATGTAAAAAAAAATATACATACATATATTATTAACTCTAGTAACATCTATGGTGTTACGGGTCATTTTTGACCCATATCTAACTACTTTATGAAAAAGGCAAAAAACAGATTTTTTTTATAGAACTTTAATACAAATAAAAGATGAAAATTATATGAACATTAATAGCAATAATAATAAAAAGTAGCTGTTAGGGCTAGCGGAACGCACCGAGTAAATATAGATGTTATTATTGGTGCGTTCGCAGCCCGGGGTCCACCGTGCAGGAGGAACCTGCTGCTAGCAAAAGACGGCACTGTATGGCAGTTTAAGCGACCTCTGTTACTTCACAGAGTCGCACGGAAACAAGACGCTGTGCCCTGTTAACCCCACAGGAGTTCACAGCTAACTGCCGAGCTGAAGGCAGTCTGTGGTCACGCACACATACAATCTCCTCACCGGAGAAGCCGGTATTCTAGGGGCTTATTTCAGCCGGGGCCCTAGATCCACACACATAATCTCCTCGCCAGAGGTGCCGGCATTCTAGGGGCTTATTTCAGCCGAGTCCCTGAACACACACATAAATGTGACCACACTGGCGCATGCACAAAACTGATTCAATACTAGCGCATGGCCGTGCGGCCATGGAAGCCTTAAATAGCTGCAGCACGTACAGGACCTTCCTAGAAGGACCAAATAGAGGCTTCTACAGAGCCTGCGCACCTACAGGACCTTCCTAGAAGGACCAATAGATTTGGCTGCAGTATCTGAACATGTGACCCCCGATCTCCACTGAGAGATCTTACTCTGGGCATGCTCAGAACGAGAAAAGCAGGACTTAGTCCCAGAAGCGTCTGCTCGCCGCTGCCCAGTACTGGCTTTACTGGCAGAAGCTGGAAAAGCAGCAGTAACCCTTTGGACAGAGTCAGACTGAGCAAGACGCTGGGACCGACGTCTCCGCTGAGCAGGCTCCACTGCGGCTGGAGAAGGCTCGAGATTCCCCCTGTGCAGAGGCGGGATCTCAACCCCTAACAGTAGCTTTTCTAGGTCAAACAAACAAACAACAATCAATCAAGAAAATCAAATCAACAGAAGTCAAGTACTAGTTATTAGATGCATTAGTATTTAGATGCATGTGTGGCAAAAAGTAACACTTTGTGTGTTCTTTGCAGAGGTATTTTTTGCAGGCGAAGCACGATGTGTTTGTCTTTCTGTCCTTATTGCTAGGGCAGACCTGACACCTCTTTCTTTTAGAATCAGGTGGTCTCACTGGGGTTGTGGCTGTTGTCGTTGATGTTGAGGCAGGGCTGGTTGAGGAGGATGCTGGTGATGATGCTCTTTGTGTTACTGTGGATGTGGACGAATCACTTGTTGAGCTCTGGAGTTGTCGGACCAAGGATGCAGCGGCTGGGTCTCGGGGCACTCGTTCCCTTTGGTCAATGTGCGCCTTGACAAGGGATCTTCCTAGTTCCTCAAGAAACATCCTCCACTTGTTTTTTTTCTTTGAATTCCATCCTTGGTGAATGTGGGTCCACAACACAAATGAATTGCCTGCTGACACATCAAGGATGTTGTAAAATACAACCATTGGCCATCTCCTAGTCATTCGCTGGCAAGTGTAGGTGGCAGTCAGCTTGTCCAGGTTGTCCACTCCTCCTTTGTTTTTGTTATAGTCCAGGATGATTCAGGGCTTTTTGTCACTTCCTGATGACACAGCTGCATCTTTGTGAAGTGTGGACATCAGTACCACATTCCGTCATTTTTTGGGGCAGCATGAAACAGCAGTGGTGGTGTCTGTAAAAACAAACTTTGAGTAAAGTGGAGCCCTGTCCTTCATCTGCAACAATTCAGCGGGCAGCTCAGGTTTGTTTTTTTTCACTGTGCCCACCATGGTGATTTTCCTCCTGAGAAGTTCTTGTCCAAGGTCATAGCTGGTAAAAAAATTGTCACAAGTAACGTTGTGACCCTGCAGTCCAGTAGTCATATCGAGGACTACATGTTTTCCTTGTTTTTTTTCAGGGATGCCGCTTGCAGACTTGCCTGTGTAAATCTGTAGAATACATGCATAGCTAGTAGTGTTGAGCGATACCTTCCGATACTCAAAGGTATCGGTATCGGATGGTATCGGCCGATATCCGAAAAATATCGGATATCGCCGATACCGATACCCGATACCAATGCAAGTCAATGGGACACAAGTATCAGAAGGTATCCTGGATGGTTCCCAGGGTCTGAAGGAGAGGAAACTCTCCTTCAGGCCCTGGGATCCATATTCATGTGTAAAATAAAGAATAAAAATAAAAAATAGGGATATACTCACCCTCTGACGCGCCCTGGTAGTAACCGCTGTAACCGGCAGCCTCCATTCCTAAGAATGAGGAGTTTAGGACCTGCGATGACGTCGCGGCTTGTGAGTGGTCGCGTGACCACTCATGTGACCGCTCACGCGACCAATCACAAGCCGCGACGTCATCGCAGGTCCTAAACTCCTCATTCTTAGGAACGGAGGCTGCCGGTTACATCGGTAAGGTCCAGGGGCCGCCAGAGGGGTGAGTATATCCATATTTTTTATTTTAATGCTTTATTTTTTACATGAATATGGATCCCAGGGCCTGAAGGAGAGTCTCCTCTCCTCCAGACCCTGGGAACCATACACTGGGAGCTTCCAATTCCGATTTCCGATATCACAAAAATATCGGAACTCGGTTTCGGAATTCCGATACCGCAAGTATCGGCCGATACCCGATACTTGCGGTATCGGAATGCTCAACACTAATTATCATCTAAGATATAATCCAGAATTTGGCTTACCTCAAATCTTCTCCTCACTGTTGCATGTGTAAACTGGAGATGTATACTCTGCAAAGTACCAACTCTAAGCTGATTTAGCCATACATGCCTGGACATGTCCCTAACTCAAGTTGTTGGAGGTAGAGCTGGCTGTGGGCTGTTGGTTTATATTGTGTTTATGAATTCAGTTTTGGGACTTATTATTGTTTTTTTACTCTTATATTAGACCTGGGTCGAAATTGACCCCAACAACACAAATTATATAATTTTAATAAGAGCATTTTACAATTTAGTAAAATAGTTTTATTTTATTGTATTTTGTTTTAAAATAAATTCCTGAAAAAGTCAAAAAGTCTTGATGCAATAAACAAATGTATGTAGAATTTGTATGCATTTAAAACCTAAAACGGGTCAGTCAGGACCCTAACACTAGAGGAAGGTTTAAGAATAGAAAAAGACTTTGCTCTGATTGTGGTACTACACTAATGAAACACATTGAAAATGAAAGTGGTACTCTCAGTTTGTAAATAATAATTCAAAGACTTAAGTGATAGGGAGGTGCTGGACCAGTAGAGTCAGTTTGAATGTGAATTAATTGATCTGTGGTATATTGCAGCAACAGAACTTTAGTAACAGCATTTTTTAATTCATCACACACTGAAAACAGGGATGGCAGATTAATCCCCCCTATCCTAATATTGGTCCTTAGCAAAAATAATAAAACTGAGGCTTCTGTGTGCTTCCTGACTTGTGAGACTGGCATGCTATACCTTTATTGTCATGCACAGAATGTGTGCATATTTAAAAAAAAATATTTATACTTTTTTGCACATTTCTTATTGTAGTAATTCAATATGAGACCCATTAACCTATCTAGCTTTTCTAACTGTCTTATTAGTATAGTTTATCAACCATGCACCCCACGGCCATACTGAATGCTATAGCCACTTGTTTCTAGGTGAGAATATGCAATGTAGCATTTTTGAGTTACATAACATCGCAGTTTTGTTCAAAAGGGGAAGATTTGAAAATGAATGTAAAAAAATTGCAAAAACGGTTAAAGGGGTGGTCCGCTATCTAGAATGTCCTGTATAAATATCTATTTTTACATCCTATGCATACTTGCAATTTTCTTTAATATGAAATACACTAAACATTTCCCTGTGAAGCTCATCCCTAAATGTGTTTTTTTTACATAATTTATTTTGAAGTTTTGTTTGCAAGGATTCTTAAACTAATCGTCATCAGGAGGCTAGGGCTGCACTCTCTTCTCTACACATTTATCACCTCAGCTGGAACAAGATGTCATATTTGGGCAACACCGCAGTCACTTACTATGGTTTCTTTCATCAACAACCTCTGAAAATATCCTGAATCCATGGCACTGATAGAAGCTATAGGAGGAATAACCTAGGCACCTGCACTCTACTTGTAAAAGTAGACTTCATTAGGGAATTTAGCAGTTCCTTCTAATATTAAGAAACTGACCTTTCGGAATTCCCTTTTTAAGATTAAATATCTGTTGATTTTCCCACCTAATAATCCATTTCGTAGCAGTATTTGTTGGTACACTGTCCTTCTGCAGAGCAGCCAATCAACAAGCTTTAATGCCATGGGCACTTCCAGCTCCATCACAGCCATGTCAAGTATTGGCATGGCTATGGTTGGCTGGACAGTTAAAATAAATGAAATATAAAAAATGGACTTGCGATTTCGGGTAGTGGACCTGGGCGCCTGCCGACCCCCGTGTCTCCACACTAGTGATGAGTTTATAATGGCGTTTTTAAAAAATGAGGTATTGATGAGAAAGAGAGAGGTTAAATGTATTAGGTAAGTGTGTAGTGACAGCCGCAGAAAGGGACTGGAGGAGGTGATAGAAAATAGGGTCACTGGTAAAGGTAGTAGAGTGAGAAGTAGCAAGGAAGCTGGATAACTTGTTCTGTGACCAGTTCAACAACTACAAGTGAACTTGATGAAGTGTGGAAGGGAAGATAATTCATGATATTGAGGATTTGGAAGACAATTTCCTATGAGATATGATCAATTTTTGATTTGAAATAATTGGAATAGAGTAGCAAAGTGAGAAAAGTGAAACTTAAATTTTAATTTATAAGTATAAAATCACATAGATTGTGGTATAAAGGAGAACACATTTGTTACACAAAGGTAATATAAATGAATAGACAGCCACGGTGGTGGATAAGCCATTAATAGAGAAGATAGACAAATGGATTTAAACTCTGCTACTCTGCCTTAGAATCACAGTGGTCAAATACAAAGCATTCAGCATATGGAGACAAATATCATTATAACACAGTGTAAAATAGAAAAAAAAGGAAATCTCTCACTCAATATGTGTCATCCCTAAGGTGAAGTAGAGGATAACTCATGCAGTATATCCAAAGATATCATCCTCATCAGGTCTGCAAATGGGTAAAAGCAGGAACATTGACCCTGTTAGGCCTTGTGGGTCAATACAATAGCCCTAGAAGCCACGTAGCTCCCACCCTTACAAAGGCAATCTACAGCTCTTCGTAAGCTAGACTTGCCCTATATAGCCCTGCGTGAATCCTGACAGATTTCTCCTTGAAGGTCTTCAGCTAAGTGTCCACTGTTGACCCTGCTAGTTTTCATTATAGTGTGGCAAAAAATCTGTTCATTTAACCCCTATAAATACCTGGAAACAGGTTCAGGAATCCCATATTTAGCAACAAATATGAAAAGGAGGTCCCCAGCACTTCTCTGTGTCTAATGGCATTACTATTGGAGGAAGAGAGGCAAACTCTGATGGGCCTTAATAAGAATTTGAAAGTTCAAACACTGAGCAAAGTGATAAGAAGATTAGGGCTAGTATATTCACATCTTCATATGCAAAAATTTTAGTAAGCTATGAAAGGCTTAGAGAGGAGATTAGTGATAGATAAGTGGCAGAAGGGGAGAGATGGTTATCAATTTAGATGTTAAAGACCCCCATGATGAGAGTGGGAATGTCACAGGATAGACAATTAGGAAGCCAGGCGGCAAAGTGATCCAGGAACTCGTGTGGCAGTACACAACTGCTGCTTACAGGGAGAAGGGGTAGAAAAGTCTTACAGTGTGGACCTTAAATGACCATAAGATATATGAGAATACTGGGGCGATGACTTGAACATTAAAATTGTGTTGAAACAAGCAGACAAACACCTTCACCTATTCTTATTTCAGTGGATATGCAAATAAAGTAGGCCACCATATGAAAGAACAGCAGGGAAGGTGATGTTTGACTGCTGAATCCAGATTACAGTAAGAGCTAAAAGATTGAAAGAATTTCAACGGAAAAAGTCATGGATGTAGCGGAGCTTGTTACATACTGATCCGGCATTTCAGAGAGCACAGTTAAAGGAGACAAGAGAAGGCAATCAATAGATGCTAATGATATTAGCAGTGTTTATAGTTGTAGCAGGAAAGAAATTAAATTTATTAGTACAACTAGGCCCCTGGTTTAGCGGAGATATATTTTCCGACTAGTAGAAGGAGAACACAGAGAGTGAGCATATGGTTCAGTAATTTTTGAAAGCTTCTCTTGTGGAATTGGATAGATTTGTGTGATTTAAGAATTTAAAAGAGCATGTAAGCTGTATATGGGAGAGGGGAGGAGTGATAGACTGATATGGATGAAGTGCACAGAGTGTGTGAGAGGACAGTAGATTTGAAAGAACGCAGCAGCTAGAACATAAATGAATCAAACAAATAAGGTAGATACCGTATTTTTTGGATTATAAGATTCACTCTTTTTCCCCAAAATCTGTGGTGAAAATGTGGGGGTGTTTTATAATCTTAATTGTAGCTGCAGTGGATGGTGGTCTTAGGGTCGCTACAGCTGGAAGATTCTGACTAGAGATGAGCGGTGTTCGAGTTGAACTGTTCACCAATTTCAAATTCGAGCTCTTTTGGGCTGTGTTCAAGTCGTTCGACGAACCCGAACTGTTATGATAGGGCTAGCGGAACGCACCTAATGAATGTATATATTTTATTAGGATAGATGCGTTCGCAGCCCGGAGTCCACCGTGCAGGAGAACCTGCTGCTAGCGAATAGTGGAACTAAATGGCGGTGTTAGCTAACTCTGTTGCTTCACAGAGCAGCCGCGTACTCAAAGCACTGCGCCCTGTTAGACTCCACAGAGGCACAGGCTAACTGTCTAAACAAGAACAGTCAGTGGTCTTGCATGCACACGAAACTCCTCGCCGGAGGTGCCAGCATTCTAGGGGCTTATTTCAGCCGGGTCCCTGAACTCACTCATACAAGACCACACTGGCGCAAAGTACATAAATGAAAGCAATACTACCGCATGGCCGTGAGAGGCCAATGAGAGGCTGCCACAGAGCGTGAGCTCCTACAGGACCTTAACTGCAGTGTCTGATCATGTGACCCTCGATCTCCACTGAGAGATCTTACTCTGGGCATGCTCAGAACGAGAAAAGCAGGACTTAGTCCCAGAAGCGTCCACTCGCTGCTGCCCAGCACTGACTTCAATGGCAGAAGCAGGAAAAGCAGCAGCAACTCTCTGTACAGAGTCAGACTGAGCGAGACGCTGGGACCGACGTCTCTGCTGAGCAGACTCCACTGCGGCAGGAGAAGAATGGGAGACCGCAGCCCGAGATTCCCCCTGTGCAGAGACGGGAACTCGACCCCTAACATTACCCCCCTCCTAGGGCCCCCCCTCCTTGGGCCTCGCTACGCTCGAGAGCAGCAATGAGCTGCGGAGCCCGAATGCACTTAGCAGGCTCCCAGGACCTATCCTCAGGACTGTAACCCTTCCAGTCCACCAAATAAAAATTTTTGCCACGAACCACCTTGCACCCCAAAATAGCATTCACCTCATAATCATCCGTAGACGAACCCGATGTCCCGGCAGATGACTCGGAAAACCGGGACATGTATACAGGTTTCAAGAGGGACACATGAAAGGTGTTGGTGATACCCAGGCATGGCGGAAGGGCTAAACAATAGACCACAGGGTTAACCTGATCGAGGACCTTGAAAGGGCCCAAGTAGCGAGGTGCAAACTTAGTGGACTCAACTCGCAGCCTGATGTTACGGGCGGAAAGCCACACTAAGTCGCCGGGAGCAAAAGTCGGAGCGGGGCATCGATGTGCATCGGCGGAGGACCTCATTCTCTCCTTGGAGGCCTCAATGGCATCCTGAGTGCGGTCCCAAATATCCCATGCTTCCACAGCCCAGTCTGCCACTCTGGAGTCGGCAGAAGACACGGGCATAGGCACAGGTACCCGCGGATGCTGACCATAGTTGAGGAGGAATGGGGTTTGTCCAGTGGAGTCGGCAACCGCATTGTTCAGTGCAAACTCTGCCCACGGTAGCAGGGATGCCCAGTTATCCTGCCTGGCTGAGACAAAATGTCGCAGATATGTGACCAAGGTCTGATTGGCCCTCTCTACCAATCCATTCGTCTCGGGATGATATGCGGAAGAGAGATTTAACTCAATGCTGAGAGGATGACAAAGCTCTCTCCAGAACCGAGACACAAACTGGGGACCCCGGTCACTGACAATCTTGTCTGGCATACCGTGTAGGTGAAAGATGTGCTTTATGAACAACGCTGCCAAGGCCCGTGCCAAAGGTAACCGCGGAAGCGGACCCAAATGCACCATTTTGGAGAAGTGATCGGTGATAACCCAAATGATGGTACAGCCCCGAGACTTGGGCAAACCCACCACAAAGTCCATCCTGACCATCTCCCAGGGCCTGTCTGCCACAGGTAATGGATAGAGTAACCCAGCTGGCTGTTGTCGAGGAGACTTATTTTTGGCGCAGGAGATACATGCCAGAATATATTCCCTGACATCACGGACCATATGTGGCCACCAATACGTTCTCGTCAACAGCTCAGATGTCCTTTTTGTCCCAAAATGTCCACCCACCCTGGACGTAGGAGCCCACAAGAGAACCTCCGGACGCAAATTGGATGTTACAAAAGTCTTGCCCGGAGGCACAGACTCTAGCAAAACTGGAGCTATGGTTCTCAGGCTCTCAGTGGGGACAATAAGCCGAGGCTCCTCTTCCTCCTCCACAGATGACACAACGGAGCGAGAGAGTGCGTCGGCACGAATGTTCTTCTCCCCAGAGAGAAAATGGAGGGTGAAATGGAACCGGGAGAAGAACAAGAACCATCTAGCCTGGCGAGAATTTAATTGCTGGGCAGTCTGCAGATACACCAAATTTTCATGGTCTGCAAAGACTTGGAAAGGAAAATGAGCTCCCTCCAAGAGATGTCTCCACTCTGAGAAGGCCAACTTCGTGGCCAGCAACTCCCTGTCCCCGATGGAATAATTCCTCTCTGCTGGTGAGAAGGTCTTTGAAAAGAAGCAAGGATGCTTCCGACCTTGAGCATCTTTTTGGAAGAGGACTGCTCCAGCACCAACAGATGAGGCATCCACCTCCATGATAAATGGTTTGTCTACATCAGGGCGATGTAGGATGGGAGCGCTAGCGAAGTGTGACTTTACGGAATTAAAGGCCTTGGAGACCTCTTCAGACCACAATTTGGGATTTGCTCCCTTCTCGGTAAGGGCAACCAAGGGAGCTACCAATGTTGAGAAGTGTGGAATGAACTGTCGATAGTAGTTAATGAACCCCATAAAGCGCTGCACCGCTTTAAGAGAATGGGGTTCCTGCCAGTCCATCACAGCCTGTAGCTTGGCAGGATCCATAGCCAAACCCTGGGCAGAGATGATATAACCAAGAAATGGCAAGGACTCCTGCTCAAACACACACTTCTCCAGCTTGGCATAGAGGGAGTTTGCCCGTAAGAGGTCAAAGACTTTGCGAACATCTCTCCGATGGGAGTCGATATCTGGAGAGTAGATGAGAATATCATCCAGATAGACTACGACCGAGGTGGTGAGCATATCCCGGAAGATGTCGTTCACAAAGTCTTGGAAAATGGCTGGGGCATTACAGAGCCCGAAGGTCATCACCAAATACTCATAGTGCCCATCCCTGGTGTTAAAAGCCGTCTTCCATTCGTCCCCCTCACGGATGCAAATCAGGTTGTAAGTACCCTGCAGATGTAATTTTGTAAATACCCTTGATCCCTGTAGCCTATCAAAAAGCTCAGATATCAGGGGTAATGGGTATTTGTTCTTAACGGTGATGGCGTTAAGACCCCTGTAGGCTATACATGGACGCAGTTCCCCATTCTTCTTCTGAACAAAGAAGAACCCAGCCCCAGCAGGCGACACTGACTTCCTGATGAACCCTCTTGCCAGATTTTCTTGGATGTACTGAGACATGGCCTCCGTCTCCGGGAGAGATAACGGATAAACTCGACCCCGAGGAGGCTCAGCACCAGGCAAGAGATCAATAGGACAGTCATAGGGGCGGTGAGGCGGAAGGGTCTCCTCCGTCTTTTTGGAGAACACGTCCGCATGAGACCAGTATTGTTTGGGGAGAGAGGATAGATCTGCGAGTACCTCTGTACTAGCAACCTGAACACACTCCCTTTGGCACCTACCCTCACAAGACTCACCTCATCCCAAAATTCTGCCTGAAGACCACTCGATATGTGGAGAGTGGTACCGTAACCAAGGTACCCCCAACGGGACCTCATCAATACCCTCAGATATGACGAGCAGAGATATTGTCTCCTGATGGGATGGCGACATGGACAGAGTAAAAGGAATGGTCTGGTGAGTAGGGTTGAGCGAAACGGGTCGATCATTTTCAAAAGTCGCCGACTTTTGGCTAAGTCGGCGTCTCATGAAACCCGATCCGACCCCTGTGCTTGTCGGCCATGCGGTACGCGACTTTCGCGCCAAAGTCGCGTTTCAATGACGCGAAAAGCGCCATTTCTCAGCCAATGAAGGTGAACGCAGAGTGTGGGCAGCGTGATGACATAGATCCTGGTCCCCACCATCTTAGAGAAGGGCATTGCAGTGATTGGCTTGCTGTCTGCGGCGTCACAGGGGCTATAAAGGGGCGTTCCCGCCGACCGCCATCTTACTGCTGCTGATCTGAGCTTAGGGACAGGTTGCTGCCGCTTCATCAGAAGCAGGGAGAGCGTTAGGCAGGGTCCACTAACCACCAAACCGCTTGTGCTGCAGCGATTTCCACTGTCCAACACCACCTTCGGTGTGCAGGAACAGTGGAAGCTATTTTTTTTTTTTTTTCCCCTCAGCGCTGTAGCTCATTGGGCTGCCCTAGAAGGCTCCGTGATAGCTGTATTGCTGTGTGTACGCCACTGTGGAAACCAACTGCTTTTTTCAAAGCACATATCCTCTTGTTCCTTCCTTTCTGCACAGCTATCTTTTTTGTTTGTCCACACTTTTTATTTAATTTGTGCATCAGTCCACTCCTATTGCTGCCTGCCATACCTGGCTTACATTACTGCAGGGAGATAGTAATTGTAGGACAGTTTTTTTTTTTTTTTTTTTTTTTTTTTGTGGGAGATTAAGATTGGCATTTCTGCTACAGTGCCATCCCTGTGTGTGCCATCTCTCACTGAGTGGGCCATAGAAAGCCTATTTATTTTTTCCGTGATTTGTGTTCTAAAATCTACCTCAACACAGAAACACTACATCAATCAGTGGGAGAAAAATATTGGCCTCAGTCAGGGCTTGTGTGCCACTGCTGTGTGTGCGCTATCTCTCATTCAGTGGGCTATAGCAAGCCTATATTTTTTTTTTTTTTTTTTTTTTAATATTATTTGGTTTCAAAAGTCTCCCTGAAAAAAAAAAAAAACCTAAAAAAACAGTGGGAGAGTAATATTGCCCTTTCAGCTTGTGTGCCAGTCTTGACTCCTGGGTGTGCCACCTCTCTCCCTCTCATTCAGTGGGCCATAGAAAGCCTATTTATTTTTTTTTTTAAATATTATTGGGTTTCTAAAGTCTCCCTGAAAAAAACAAAAAATACATAAAAAAACAGTGGGAGAGTAATATTGCCCTTTCAGCTTGTGTGCCAGTCTTGACTCCTGGGTGTGCCACCTCTCTCCCTTTCATTCAGTGGGCCATAGAAAGCCTATTTATTTTTTTTTTTAAATATTATTGGGTTTCTAAAGTCTCCCTGAAAAAACAAAAAATACATAAAAAAACAGTGGGAGAGTAATATTGCCCTTTCAGCTTGTGTGCCAGTCTTGACTCCTGGGTGTGCCACCTCTCTCCCTTTCATTCAGTGGGCCATAGAAAGCCTATTTTTTTTTTTTTTAATATTATTTGGTTTCTAATTCTCCCTGAAAAAAAAAAAAAAACCTAAAAAAACAGTGGGAGAGTAATATTGCCCTTTCAGCTTGTGTGCCAGTCTTGACTCCTGGGTGTGCCACCTCTCTCCCTCTCATTCAGTGGGCCATAGAAAGCCTATTTATTTTTTTTTTTAAATATTATTGGGTTTCTAAAGTCTCCCTGAAAAAACAAAAAAAACCTAAAAAAACAGTGGGAGAGTAATATTGCCCTTTCAGCTTGTGTGCCAGTCTTGACTCCTGGGTGTGCCACCTCTCTCCCTCTCATTCAGTGGGCCATAGAAAGCCTATTTATTTTTTTTTTTAAATATTATTGGGTTTCTAAAGTCTCCCTGAAAAAACAAAAAATACATAAAAAAACAGTGGGAGAGTAATATTGCCCTTTCAGCTTGTGTGCCAGTCTTGACTCCTGGGTGTGCCACCTCTCTCCCTCTCATTCAGTGGGCCATAGAAAGCCTTTTTTTTTTTTGTTTTTTTTAATATTATTTGGTTTCTAAAGTCTCCCTGAAAAAAACAAAAAAAACATAAAAAACAGTGGGAGAGTAATATTGCCCTTTCAGCTTGTGCGCCAGTCTTGACTCCTGGTTGTGCCACCTCTCTCTCTCTAATTGTGGGCCATAGAAAGCCTTTTTTTTTTTTTTTTTTAATATTATTTGGTTTCTAAAGTCTCCCTGAGAAAAAAAAATAAATAAATTAGGTGGGAGATTAATATTGACATTAGTGCTTGAGTGACAGTCCTGCGTGTGTGTCATCTCTGTGATTTTGTGCCACAGAAAACAGAGTGTGTAACATTGTGCCTGATTTTCCTTGTGGTCTCACCAACCTGTTAAGGGATATTGAAATCATACTGAAGTTATAGCTCACCGTGTAAGTTGTTTGATAGCAACAAATAAAGTTACTTTGGTTAAGATTTTAAAACAATGAGGAAGTCTGGTGCAAGAGGTCGTCGTGGGCGTTCATTGTCAGCTGGTAATGATGGTAGTGGTAGTGGAGCATCAGGTGGTCGTGGGGATAAAAATATTCCACCTAAGTCTGGAGCTGTGGAGCCAGTTTCGTCGTCAGGCTACACAAGGCCTCGAACGCTCTCTTTTCTGGGAGTAGGAAAACCGCTTTTAAAGGCGGAGCAGCAACAGCAAGTTTTGGCTTACATTGCAGACTCAGCCTCTAGCTCTTTTGCCTCCTCTTCCGAAACTGGTAAATGTAAAAGCAGCGCGTCGCTTGTGGATGTTCACGGTCAGGGACAAGTCGCTTCCTTGTCCTCCTCAGCAAAAACTACAACAAGAGAGAAGGATGCAGCAGGCGACACAACGGGTCACTCCATGGAGCTCTTTACACATACCGTCCCTGGCTTAGAAAGTGAAACATTTAACAGGCCATGCCCATTACAAGTATATTCTGACATGGAGTGCACTGATGCACAGCCACAGCCAGAGTACTATGCTGCTCCTTTGACTCAGACCACCACATTGCCCTCTCAGGGTACAGATCCACAATCAGACCCTGATGAGACTATGTTGCCCCGCCACGAACGCTATACCACCGACCGACACAGTGACACAGACGAAGTTGCACACGAGCTCGAAGAGGAGGTAATAGATGACCCAGTTATTGACCCCGATTGGCAGCCATTGGGGGAACAGGGTGCAGGCGGCAGTAGTTCAGAAGCGGAGGTGGAGGAGGGGCCGCAGCAGGCATCAACATCGCAACAGGTTCCATCTGCCGGGCCCGTATCTGGACCAAAACGCGTGTCAAAGCCAAAACCTGTTGGAGCACAGCGTTGCCATCCGGTTAAAGCTCAGTCTGCAATCCCTGAAAAGGGATCAGAGTCTAGGAAGAGTGCAGTCTGGCATTTTTTTAAACAACATCCAACTGATCAGCGCAAAGTCATCTGTCAAAAATGTTCAACTAGCTTAAGCAGAGGTCAGAATCTGAAAAGTCTAAATACTAGTTGCATGCATAGACACTTAACCACCATGCATTCTCAAGCCTGGACTAACTACCAAACGTCCCTCAAGGTTGTAGCACCCTCGGCCAATGAAGCTAGTCAGCAACGCAACATCCCTTCCGTCACTGTAAGGCCACCATTTTCCGCACCACCGGCAGTATCTGTGCAGGTTTCTTTGCCAGCCAAAAGCAGTCAGGGTCAGGGAATCACCAGTTTTGTAGGAGGAAATATTGCATGTAGGGCACCGGCGGAAACAATACCGTCTCCAACCGTCTCTCAGTCTGCCATGTCCACCGGCACACCCGAAAGTTCCACGATCTACAGCTCTCCAGTCCAGCTCACCCTACATGAGACTCTGGTTAGAAAAAGGAAGTACTTATCCTCGCATCCGCGTACACAGGGTTTTAACGCCCACATAGCTAGACTAATCTCGTTAGAGATGATGCCCTACCGGTTAGTTGAAAGCGAAGCTTTCAAAGCCCTGATGGAGTACGCTGAACCACGATACGAGCTACCCAGTCGACACTTTTTTTCCAGAAAAGCCATCCCAGCCCTGCACCAGCATGTTAAACAGCGCATCGTCCATGCACTCAGGCAATCTGTGAGTACAAAGGTGCACCTGACTACAGATGCATGGACCAGTAGGCATGGCCAGGGACGTTATGTGTCCATCACGGCACACTGGGTGAATGTGGTGGATGCAGGGTCCACAGGCGACATCAATTTAGGGACAGTTGTGCCTAGCCCACGGTCTAGGAAACAGTTGGCTGTAGGCGTTCGCACCCCCTCCTCCTCGTCCTCCTGCAGAAGCTACAGCTCTTCCACAGAACGCAGTCGGCCAACCACTCCATCGGCAGATGACACTGTTGCACACCAGTTGTCCCATTATGGGCCAGCTACTGCCAAGCGTCAGCAGGCTGTATTGGCTATGAAGTGTTTGGGCGACAACAGACACACCGCGGAAGTTCTGTCCGAGTTCTTGCAACAAGAAACGCAGTCGTGGCTGGGCACAGTAGATCTTGAGGCAGGCAAGGTAGTGAGTGATAACGGAAGGAATTTCATGGCTGCCATCTCCCTTTCCCAACTGAAACACATTCCTTGCCTGCCTCACACCTTAAACCTGGTGGTGCAGTGCTTATTGAAAACTTATCCTGGGTTCTCCGACCTGCTCCTCAAAGTGCGTGCACTTTGCTCACATATCCGACGTTCGCCTGTACACGCCAGCCGTATGCAGACCTATCAGCGGTCTTTGAACCTTCCCCAGCATCGCCTAATCATAGACGTTGCAACAAGGTGGAACTCAACACTGCACATGCTTCAGAGACTGTGCGAACAGAGGCGTGCTGTTATTTATTTGTGGGAGGATACACGGGCAGGCAGTAGGATGGCAGACATGGAGTTGTCAGGTGTGCAGTGGTCGAAGATACAAGACATGTGTCAAGTCCTTCAGTGTTTTGAGGAATGCACACGGCTGGTTAGTGCAGACAACGCCGTAATAAGCATGAGCATCCCCCTAATGCGTCTGCTGATGCAAAGTTTGACGCACATAAAGGAGCAGGCGTCTGCACCAGAGGAAGAGGGAAGCCTTGATGACAGTCAGCCATTGTCTGGTCAGGGCAGTGTACAGGACGAGGTAGCGGGCGAAGAGGAGGTGGAGGACGAGGAGGATGATGGGGATGAGTATATTTTTAATGCGGAAACTTTCACGGGGGCACAGGAAATTGGTTGCGTGTCACGGCCGGGTTCTGGTTTTTTGAGGGACACAAGTGACGTAGATTTGCCTGCAACTGCCCCTCAACCAATCACAACCGGAGATTTGACAAGTGGAACTTTGGCCCACATGGCGGATTATGCCTTACGTATCCTACAAAGGGACACACGCATTACGAAAATGATGAACGATGACGATTACTGGTTGGCCTGCCTCCTTGATCCACGCTATAAAGGCAAATTGCAAAATATTATGCCACATGAGAACTTGGAACTAATATTAGCAACCAAACAATCAACTCTTGTTGACCGTTTGCTTCAGGCATTCCCAGCACACAGCGCACGTGATCGTTCTCACACGAGCTCCAGGGGGCAGCAGACTAGGAGTGTTAGGGGTGCACACATCAGAAGTGGCGTTGGACAGAGGGGTTTTCTGACCAGGTTGTGGAGTGATTTTGCTATGACCGCAGACAGGACAGGTACTGCTGCATCAATTGAAAGTGACAGGAGACAACATTTGTCCAGTATGGTTACTAACTATTTTTCATCCCTTATCGATGTTCTCCCTCAACCGTCATTCCCATTTGATTACTGGGCCTCCAAATTAGACACCTGGCCAGAATTGGCAGAATATGCATTGCAGGAGCTTGCTTGCCCGGCAGCAAGTGTCCTATCAGAAAGAGTATTCAGTGCTGCAGGGTCAATATTAACCGAAAAAAGGACTCGTCTGGCTACCCAAAATGTTGACGATCTAACATTCATTAAAATGAACCACAACTGGATTTCAAAATCTTTTGCCCCACCTTGCCCGGCCGACACCTAGCTTTCCTATGAAAAGCTCTTGCCTGTGAATTACTTTTCTAATGTCTAATTTGCTGCTGCAGATTGTACAGCATACGACATGTTTACACCTCCCTAAATGGCCAAACTCCCCACACGGGGCCGTGGTATCGCGACTTGGCGCAAGCACCCGTGAGACTGCTGTTTGTCTGAAGAGGTGGGTGTGCTCGCTTTTGGTTGACGGCATTGCTACTGGGTCCCTCATAGTACAATGTAGTGTCTCTGGCGGTGGTGGTGCGCACCCAACGTCAGACACACCGTTGTAACATGAGTGGCCCTGGGGCGGTCCCGCCGGCCTCAAGAGAGTTCCCCCCTACCCCAGCTCAAACTGGGCTCTACTACGTGCAAAATTATGTCGCACAGCTCCACCAATCTTTAGTCTATTCGCTGACATCATTCAATGTCTGGCACTGACAATACAAATTTGTAGACATCTATGATGCAACTTAAAGTAGTCTGTGTCTGTGTCCTATATTGGCACCATTAAATAGTTACTGCCAAATTACTATGTCAGAAACACAGCAGATGAGCCCACCCCTGTACCTAAGTATGCCATCTTTTTTTTTGTTTTGGTTGTTTTGCGAGACATTAACATCTATTTATATTTTGGGAGTACTGGGACAGACACTCCTTGCACTACTCCTCCACTCAGCACCAAGCTGCCTGCCCGTGTATCCATGTAACCGCTGTAAAACTGCCATGAGCCTATTGTTTGTTATTTTAGGCCTTTGATAGCCTGTCTGCGGTCCCTACTCCTCCACTGACCACCAAGCTGCCTGCCCGTGTATCCATGTAACCGCTGTAAAACTGCCATGAGCCTATTGTTTGTTATTTTAGGCCTTTGAAGCCTTTCTGCGCTCCCTCCTTCCACTAGTCCTCCACTGACCAGACCACTGCTGCCCGTGTACCCCTGGAACCAATTTTAAAGTGCCTACAGCCAGCCCATTTTATTGTGTTAGGCCTTCGAAGCCTGTCTGCGGTCCCTCCTTCCACTAGGCCTCCACTGACCAGACCACTGCTGCCCGTGTACCCCTGGAACCAATTTTAAAGTGCCTACAGCCAGCCCATTTTATTGTGTTAGGCCTTCGAAGCCTGTCTGCGGTCCATACTTCCACTAGTCCTCCACTGACCAGACCACTGCTGCCCGTGTACCCCTGGAACCAATTTTAAAGTGCCTACAGCCAGCCCATTTTATTGTGTTAGGCCTTCGAAGCCTGTCTGCGGTCCATACTTCCACTAGGCCTCCACTGACCAGACCACTGCTGCCCGTGTACCCCTGGAACCAATTTTAAAGTGCCTACAGCCAGCCCATTTTATTGTGTTAGGCCTTCGAAGCCTGTCTGCGGTCCATACTTCCACTAGTCCTCCACTGACCAGACCACTGCTGCCCGTGTACCCCTGGAACCAATTTTAAAGTGCCTACAGCCAGCCCATTTTATTGTGTTAGGCCTTCGAAGCCTGTCTGCGGTCCATACTTCCACTAGGCCTCCACTGACCAGACCACTGCTGCCCGTGTACCCCTGGAACCAATTTTAAAGTGCCTACAGCCAGCCCATTTTATTGTGTTAGGCCTTCGAAGCCTGTCTGCGGTCCATACTTCCACTAGGCCTCCACTGACCAGACCACTGCTGCCCGTGTACCCCTGGAACCAATTTTAAAGTGCCTACAGCCAGCCCATTTTATTGTGTTAGGCCTTCGAAGCCTGTCTGCGGTCCATACTTTAAATACTCCTCCACTCACCACCAAGCTGCCTGCCCGTGTATCCATGTAACCGCTGTAAAACTGCCATGAGCCTATTGTTTGTTATGTTAGGCCTTTGATAGCCTGTCTGCGGTCCTTACTTTAAATACTCCTCCACTCACCACCTAGCTGCCTGTGTATCCATGTAACCGATGTAAAACTGCCATGACTGCCTACTGTTTGTTATTTTAGGCCTTTGATAGCCTGTCTGCGGCCCCTACTTGCAATACTCCTCCACTGACCACAATGCTGCCTGGAGTGCCTGCCTGTGTATCCATGTAACCGATGTAAAACTGCCATGACTGCCTACTGTTTGTTATTTTAGGCCTTTGATAGCCTGTCTGCGGCCCCTACTTGCAATACTCCTCCACTGAGCACAATGCTGCCTGGAGTGCCTGCCTGTGTATCCATGTAACCGATGTAAAACTGCCATGACTGCCTACTGTTTGTTATTTTAGGCCTTTGATAGCCTGTCTGCAGCCCCTACTTGCAATACTCCTCCACTGACCACACCAATGCTGCCCGTGTACCCCTGGAACCTATTTAAAAGTTCATAGAGCCTAGTTATATATTTTATTTACTATTAATAAGGCCATGATGGACTACGCTGTACCACGCTACAAGCTAACCAGTCGACACTTCTTTTGCGAGAAAAGCCATCCCAACCCTCCACCAGCATGTAGAAGACCGCATTGTCCATGCACTCTGGCAATCTGTGAGTACAAAGGTGCACCTGACAACAGACGCATGGACCTGTAGGCATGGCCACGGAAGATTACGTGTCCATTACGGCGCAATGGGTTAATGTGGTGGATGCATGGTCCACAGGGGACAGCCTACTAAGTCTGTCTGCAGTCCCTAATTCAAATTGTCCTCCACTGTCTAAATCGGAACTTCCACCTTCTGGCTTTCGGCCTATAGTATCAGAAATTAAACTGCATTTGGCCTTCAACTTTGGTTAGGGCCTACTAACGGCTTCTGCCCCTCCCTGGTGTTGCCCTCAACTAAATAAAGCTGAGCTTCAACCTTCCGGCTCTCATTAAGTGGTTTTAAAAAAAAAATGGTGGTTAGGGCCTACTAACGGCTTCTGCCCCTCCCTGGTGTTGTCCTCAACTAAATAAAGCTGAGCTTCAACCTTCCGGCTCTCATTAAGTGGTTTTAAAAAAAAAAAAAATGGTGGTTAGGGCCTACTAACGGCTTCTGCCCCTCCCTGGTGTTGTCCTCAACTAAATAAAGCTGAGCTTCAACCTTCCGGCTCTCATTATGTGGTTTTAAAAAAAAAAATGGTGGTTAGGGCCTACTAACGGCTTCTGCCCCTCCCTGGTGTTGTCCTCAACTAAATAAAGCTGAGCTTCAACCTTCCGGCTCTCATTATGTGGTTTTAAAAAAAAAAATGGTGGTTAGGGCCTACTAACGGCTTCTGCCCCTCCCTGGTGTTGTCCTCAACTAAATAAAGCTGAGCTTCAACCTTCCGGCTCTCATTAAGTGGTTTTTAAAAAAAAATGGTGGTTAGGGCCTACTAACGGCTTCTGCCCCTCCCTGGTGTTGTCCTCAACTAAATAAAGCTGAGCTTCAACCTTCCGGCTCTCATTAAGTGGTTTTAAAAAAAAAATGGTGGTTAGGGCCTACTAACGGCTTCTGCCCCTCCCTGGTGTTGTCCTCAACTAAATAAAGCTGAGCTTCAACCTTCCGGCTCTCATTAAGTGGTTTTAAAAAAAAAAAAAATGGTGGTTAGGGCCTACTAACGGCTTCTGCCCCTCCCTGGTGTTGTCCTCAACTAAATAAAGCTGAGCTTCAACCTTCCGGCTCTCATTATGTGGTTTTAAAAAAAAAAATGGTGGTTAGGGCCTACTAACGGCTTCTGCCCCTCCCTGGTGTTGTCCTCAACTAAATAAAGCTGAGCTTCAACCTTCCGGCTCTCATTAAGTGGTTTTTTAAAAAAAATGGTGGTTAGGGCCTACTAACGGCTTCTGCCCCTCCCTGGTGTTGTCCTCAACTAAATAAAGCTGAGCTTCAACCTTCCGGCTCTCATTATGTGGTTTTAAAAAAAAAAATGGTGGTTAGGGCCTACTAACGGCTTCTGCCCCTCCCTGGTGTTGTCCTCAACTAAATAAAGCTGAGCTTCAACCTTCCGGCTCTCATTATGTGGTTTTAAAAAAAAAAATGGTGGTTAGGGCCTACTAACGGCTTCTGCCCCTCCCTGGTGTTGTCCTCAACTAAATAAAGCTGAGCTTCAACCTTCCGGCTCTCATTATGTGGTTTAAAAAAAAAAAATGGTGGTTAGGGCCTACTAACGGCTTCTGCCCCTCCCTGGTGTTGTCCTCAACTAAATAAAGCTGAGCTTCAACCTTCCGGCTCTCATTATGTGGTTTAAAAAAAAAAAATGGTGGTTAGGGCCTACTAACGGCTTCTGCCCCTCCCTGGTGTTGTCCTCAACTAAATAAAGCTGAGCTTCAACCTTCCGGCTCTCATTAAGTGGTTTTAAAAAAAAAATGGTGGTTAGGGCCTACTAACGGCTTCTGCCCCTCCCTGGTGTTGTCCTCAACTAAATAAAGCTGAGCTTCAACCTTCCGGCTCTCATTAAGTGGTTTTAAAAAAAAAATGGTGGTTAGGGCCTACTAACGGCTTCTGCCCCTCCCTGGTGTTGTCCTCAACTAAATAAAGCTGAGCTTCAACCTTCCGGCTCTCATTAAGTGGTTTTAAAAAAAAAAAAAATGGTGGTTAGGGCCTACTAACGGCTTCTGCCCCTCCCTGGTGTTGTCCTCAACTAAATAAAGCTGAGCTTCAACCTTCCGGCTCTCATTATGTGGTTTTAAAAAAAAAAATGGTGGTTAGGGCCTACTAACGGCTTCTGCCCCTCCCTGGTGTTGTCCTCAACTAAATAAAGCTGAGCTTCAACCTTCCGGCTCTCATTAAGTGGTTTTAAAAAAAAAATGGTGGTTAGGGCCTACTAACGGCTTCTGCCCCTCCCTGGTGTTGTCCTCAACTAAATAAAGCTGAGCTTCAACCTTCCGGCTCTCATTAAGTGGTTTTAAAAAAAAAATGGTGGTTAGGGCCTACTAACGGCTTCTGCCCCTCCCTGGTGTTGTCCTCAACTAAATAAAGCTGAGCTTCAACCTTCCGGCTCTCATTAAGTGGTTTTAAAAAAAAAAAAAATGGTGGTTAGGGCCTACTAACGGCTTCTGCCCCTCCCTGGTGTTGTCCTCAACTAAATAAAGCTGAGCTTCAACCTTCCGGCTCTCATTATGTGGTTTTAAAAAAAAAAATGGTGGTTAGGGCCTACTAACGGCTTCTGCCCCTCCCTGGTGTTGTCCTCAACTAAATAAAGCTGAGCTTCAACCTTCCGGCTCTCATTAAGTGGTTTTAAAAAAAAAATGGTGGTTAGGGCCTACTAACGGCTTCTGCCCCTCCCTGGTGTTGTCCTCAACTAAATAAAGCTGAGCTTCAACCTTCCGGCTCTCATTAAGTGGTTTTAAAAAAAAAAAAAATGGTGGTTAGGGCCTACTAACGGCTTCTGCCCCTCCCTGGTGTTGTCCTCAACTAAATAAAGCTGAGCTTCAACCTTCCGGCTCTCATTATGTGGTTTTAAAAAAAAAAATGGTGGTTAGGGCCTACTAACGGCTTCTGCCCCTCCCTGGTGTTGTCCTCAACTAAATAAAGCTGAGCTTCAACCTTCCGGCTCTCATTAAGTGGTTTTTAAAAAAAAATGGTGGTTAGGGCCTACTAACGGCTTCTGCCCCTCCCTGGTGTTGTCCTCAACTAAATAAAGCTGAGCTTCAACCTTCCGGCTCTCATTATGTGGTTTTAAAAAAAAAAATGGTGGTTAGGGCCTACTAACGGCTTCTGCCCCTCCCTGGTGTTGTCCTCAACTAAATAAAGCTGAGCTTCAACCTTCCGGCTCTCATTATGTGGTTTTAAAAAAAAAAATGGTGGTTAGGGCCTACTAACGGCTTCTGCCCCTCCCTGGTGTTGTCCTCAACTAAATAAAGCTGAGCTTCAACCTTCCGGCTCTCATTATGTGGTTTAAAAAAAAAAAATGGTGGTTAGGGCCTACTAACGGCTTCTGCCCCTCCCTGGTGTTGTCCTCAACTAAATAAAGCTGAGCTTCAACCTTCCGGCTCTCATTATGTGGTTTAAAAAAAAAAAATGGTGGTTAGGGCCTACTAACGGCTTCTGCCCCTCCCTGGTGTTGTCCTCAACTAAATAAAGCTGAGCTTCAACCTTCCGGCTCTCATTAAGTGGTTTTAAAAAAAAAAAAAATGGTGGTTAGGGCCTACTAACGGCTTCTGCCCCTCCCTGGTGTTGTCCTCAACTAAATAAAGCTGAGCTTCAACCTTCCGGCTCTCATTATGTGGTTTTAAAAAAAAAAATGGTGGTTAGGGCCTACTAACGGCTTCTGCCCCTCCCTGGTGTTGTCCTCAACTAAATAAAGCTGAGCTTCAACCTTCCGGCTCTCATTAAGTGGTTTTTAAAAAAAAATGGTGGTTAGGGCCTACTAACGGCTTCTGCCCCTCCCTGGTGTTGTCCTCAACTAAATAAAGCTGAGCTTCAACCTTCCGGCTCTCATTATGTGGTTTTAAAAAAAAAAATGGTGGTTAGGGCCTACTAACGGCTTCTGCCCCTCCCTGGTGTTGTCCTCAACTAAATAAAGCTGAGCTTCAACCTTCCGGCTCTCATTATGTGGTTTTAAAAAAAAAAAAATGGTGGTTAGGGCCTACTAACGGCTTCTGCCCCTCCCTGGTGTTGTCCTCAACTAAATAAAGCTGAGCTTCAACCTTCCGGCTCTCATTAAGTGGTTTTAAAAAAAAAAAAATTGGTGGTTAGGGCCTACTAACGGCTTCTGCCCCTCCCTGGTGTTGTCCTCAACTAAATAAAGCTGAGCTTCAACCTTCCGGCTCTCATTATGTGGTTTAAAAAAAAAAAATGGTGGTTAGGGCCTACTAACGGCTTCTGCCCCTCCCTGGTGTTGTCCTCAACTAAATAAAGCTGAGCTTCAACCTTCCGGCTCTCATTAAGTGGTTTTAAAAAAAAAATGGTGGTTAGGGCCTACTAACGGCTTCTGCCCCTCCCTGGTGTTGTCCTCAACTAAATAAAGCTGAGCTTCAACCTTCCGGCTCTCATTAAGTGGTTTTAAAAAAAAAATGGTGGTTAGGGCCTACTAACGGCTTCTGCCCCTCCCTGGTGTTGTCCTCAACTAAATAAAGCTGAGCTTCAACCTTCCGGCTCTCATTAAGTGGTTTTAAAAAAAAAAAAAATGGTGGTTAGGGCCTACTAACGGCTTCTGCCCCTCCCTGGTGTTGTCCTCAACTAAATAAAGCTGAGCTTCAACCTTCCGGCTCTCATTAAGTGGTTTTAAAAAAAAAATGGTGGTTAGGGCCTACTAACGGCTTCTGCCCCTCCCTGGTGTTGTCCTCAACTAAATAAAGCTGAGCTTCAACCTTCCGGCTCTCATTATGTGGTTTTAAAAAAAAAAATGGTGGTTAGGGCCTACTAACGGCTTCTGCCCCTCCCTGGTGTTGTCCTCAACTAAATAAAGCTGAGCTTCAACCTTCCGGCTCTCATTATGTGGTTTTAAAAAAAAAAATGGTGGTTAGGGCCTACTAACGGCTTCTGCCCCTCCCTGGTGTTGTCCTCAACTAAATAAAGCTGAGCTTCAACCTTCCGGCTCTCATTAAGTGGTTTTTAAAAAAAAATGGTGGTTAGGGCCTACTAACGGCTTCTGCCCCTCCCTGGTGTTGTCCTCAACTAAATAAAGCTGAGCTTCAACCTTCCGGCTCTCATTAAGTGGTTTTAAAAAAAAAATGGTGGTTAGGGCCTACTAACGGCTTCTGCCCCTCCCTGGTGTTGTCCTCAACTAAATAAAGCTGAGCTTCAACCTTCCGGCTCTCATTATGTGGTTTTAAAAAAAAAATGGTGGTTAGGGCCTACTAACGGCTTCTGCCCCTCCCTGGTGTTGTCCTCAACTAAATAAAGCTGAGCTTCAACCTTCCGGCTCTCATTAAGTGGTTTTAAAAAAAAAAAAAATGGTGGTTAGGGCCTACTAACGGCTTCTGCCCCTCCCTGGTGTTGCCCTCAACTAAATAAAGCTGAGCTTCAACCTTCTGCTCCAAATTACCATTTTAAAAAATGCAATAGGCTTTTCCGGCCTACTAAAGGTGTCTGCCCCTCCCTGGTGTTGTCCTCAACTGAACAAAGCTGAGCTTCCACATTCTGGCTTTCGCCCTATACTATCAGATATTAAACTGCATTTGGCCTACTAGTGTGGTTAGGCCCTTGAAACAGTGTCTGCTGCTCTTGGGTTTGCTACTCCACTGAACAAAGCAATGCCGCCTGTTTAGTCCTGTTACCAATTTTGAACTGCATGTAGCCTACTTTATTCTTTGGCCCTATATCTGTTTCCTCCTCATCCTGCCCATTGCCCAGCCACTGCTAAATGAGTCTGCTGGTACATTGACCTAGACCACTACATTCCCCTTGTACTCTACACAGCCAGAATCTGTCCCTGCTGAAAGTAAGGTTCCCCTTCCCGCATGTTATACCACCTTACACAGGGACAAAGAGGAAGGTGCAGATGAAAGTGCAGGTTCCTTCATCAGGTGGGGGGGCATACTCGTTGGCGACGTCACTGGCACAGGGCCCCTCAGAGTACGCAAAAGTGTCGCTGCTGGTGGGAGGCGCCCCCGCCATGCAAACACACCGCCGTACTTTGAGGGGCCCTGTGCCAGTGGCAATGCGAACGAGTGGGCCCCCCCTGCTTGCTCAGGATCACAGCACTTGCAACTTTTAAATACTTACCTTTCCCTGCAACACCGCCGTGACGTAGTCCGCATTTCCTGGGCCCACGAAAAACTTGAGCCAGCCCTACTCCCCCCACAACTTTCCCCCAATTCCCTATGCCCAACTATTATTATACAGTTAATTAAGATTGGCAAGCTTCAGAAACAAGAATGGATGTTTTTGGCATTAAAATGGGCACTGTAGGTGTTTTCCTGGCCTCCACTCACTGCCGACTATGCTTCCCCATTGACTTGCATTGGGTTTCGTGTTTCGGTCGATCCCCGACTTTTAGCGATAATCGGCCGACTGCACTCGACTCGACTCTGGACAAAATCGGGTTTCCCAAAACCCTACTCGATCTTAAAAAAATGAAAGTCGCTCAACCCTACTGGTGAGTAATCTGTGAAGGCAGTGTCGACCCATTCACCACTCGTACTGTAACTGGTTGCGCTAGCATAACCAGGGGTATTGCGTGATGTTGGGCAAAGGCGGAAGACATGAAATTGCCCTCCGCCCCAGAATCCACGCAGAGCTCTACTGAGTGGGAAGATGAGCCAATAATAATTGTCCCCTTAAAGGACAATTTTGAGGCAAATGTTGCCATATCTAGAGTACCTCCACCGACTACCACTAGAGGCTGACGTCTCCTCGAACGCTGGGAACATCTGGTGGCAAGATGTCCAAACTGCAGGCAAACATGACAGACCTTGAATGCCCAAGCGGTCCGGGACTTAGAATCCGCTCGTGACACCTCCCTGGCCTCATGTGATTCAGGAACCAGGACCGGAGATTCCAGAGGTCTGGCGAAGGTGGGAGCCAGCCGAAACCTCTGCCTACACTGGGCTCGCTCTAACCTCCACTCGTAAAAATGGAGGTCAATACAGGTAGAGACAGTTATTAACTCCTCCAGTGTGGCTGGAATCTCCCTAGTGGCCAGAGCGTCCTTAACGTGATCAGCCAGCCCCCTCCAGAATATGAGGATAAGGGCTTTCTCCGACCACTCCAGCTCTGACGCTAAAGTTTGGAAACGGATGGCAAATTGGCTGACCAAGGACTCACCCTGAGTTAATGCCAGCAGTTGGAGCGCCGTATCATGGGTGACTTGAGGTCCTAGGAAGACCTGTTTCAGATTGCTCAGAAACAACGGAGCACTCTGCACCACATGATCGCCACGCTCCCACAGCGGCGTAGCCCATTGCAACGCCCTGTCCGACAAGAGGGACACAATAAATCCCACCTTAGCCCGCTCTGTGGGAAAACGTGCAGCCAGAAGCTCAAGGTGAATAGAGCACTGACTCACGAATCCCCTACAAGATCTGCTTTCTCCAGAAAATTTTTCTGGGAGCGGGAGGCGCGAAAATGTCGGAACAGGGGTGGCAGTGGACAAGGTTGCTGCAGCCATGCTAGCAGCCTGTACAGCAACTGCGGAAATATCCACAGCTGAGGTTGAGCTCTCGAGAGCCGCCAACCTACCCTCCAGCTGCTGGATATACCGCAAAGATTGCTGTATGTCCGCCATTTACTAGCCAGACCCTGGCGCTAGTATTATGTTATGATAGGGCTAGCGGAACGCACCTAATGAATGTATATATTTTATTAGGATAGATGCGTTCGCAGCCCGGGGTCCACCGTGCAGGAGAACCTGCTGCTAGCGAATAGCGGAACTAAATGGCGGTGTTAGCTAACTCTTTTACTTCACAGAGCAGCCGCTTGCTCAAAGCACTGCGCCCTGTTAGGCTCCACAGAGGCACAGGCTAACTGTCTAAACAAGAACAGTCAGTGGTCTTGCATGCACACGAAACTCCTCGCCGGAGGTGCCAGCATTCTAGGGGCTTATTTCAGCCGGGTCCCTGAACTCACTCATACAAGACCACACTGACGCAAAGTACATAAATGAAAGCAATACTAGCGCATGGCCGTGCGGCCATGCGAGCCTTAAATAGTTGCAGCACGTACAGGACCTTCCAAGAAGGACCAATGAGAGGCTGCCACAGAACGTGAGCACCTACAGGACCTTAGCTGCAGTGTCTGATCATGTGAGTCTCGATCTCCACTGAGAGATCTTACTCTGGGCATGCTCAGAACGAGAAAAGCAGGACTTAGTCCCAGAAGCGTCCACTCGCTGCTGCCCAGCACTGACTTCAATGGCAGAAGCAGGAAAAGCAGAAGCAATTCTCTGTATAGAGTCAGACTGAGCGAGATGCTGGGACCGACGTCTCCGATGAGCAGACTCCACTGCTGCAGGAGAAGAATGGGAGACTGCAGCGGAGATGGCCCGAGATTCCCCCTGTGCAGAGACGGGATCTCGACCCCTAACACTGAACAATTTGCTTAAAATTCGGCTGTTCGAGTTTCTGTTCGATAACTGTTCATTCACCAAAAGCCTAGCTTGATTTGCACATTAAAACTGTTTATCATTGTTAATGGACTGCTTCAGTGTATAGTGGGCGGGGGATAGATCTGTGCTGAAATAATGCCGATCTCCTTTTTTTTTCTTTCCCACATTTACAGAGGGGCGGTGCAGTCTCTCAGCCTATCAGCAGTGCACACACACACACAGCAATGTACATGTGATGCACACAAGCAAGGGCATGTGTCATTGGCTGTGTATGTCACATGTCCTTGCCCTATAAGAACCAGCCATTTGACCTGTCGCCACCATTTCCTCACTGCTGCAGCTTAGTGTTAGACGGCACCGCTGCTGCTGTGGGCGCTATACAGACTAAGATTGTTTTTTTTGGAGCAAATTGTTAGAGAGATAGGTTTAGGGAGTTGGGAGGAGTTGGGACTAGCTGTAATATCAGCCCTTTTCAGGGTAGGTTACAGCAGTTCATAGCACTGTTTGCCAGACAGGTCTGAGCCAGTGCTTTGCAAGTGTTTGTCACAGCATTTGGTGTAATCTGGCTCAGCCAATCCTTTTGGGCTAGTAGCATTGTCTGATAGTCATCTGAGTCGCCCGCCTGTGAAGCTAGCTACACCGCCTGTGTATCGCAATTTTTACTGCAACTAACACAGTTAATCATTTTGGGGTTTTGGGCTTAGTGGCAGTGTCTGCACGTCAGCAGAGTAACCCGCCTGTGAAACAAACTATACCGCCTGTGTATCTCTATTTTCACTTCATCTAATCCATTTAATAGTTTAGGGCCTAGGAGCAGTGTCTGCACGTCAGCAGAGTAGCCCGCCTGTGAAACTACCTATACCGCCTGTGTATCTCAATTTTTACTGCATCTAATCCAGTTAATAGTTTTGGGCCTAGGAGCAGTGTCTGCACTGTCCGACGAGCCCTGATGCAATACGTTATGATGTATAGCCTGGACCAACAAGCTCAAGAGGTGGGGCAAATCACACTGTAGGAGTGGTCTCAGATCAGGGACCTATGCATCCTTCTGCACAGTTTTGAAATAGCAACGAAGATGTTTAGTGCTGATGATGCAATTATCAGCATGACCATTCCGGTGATTTACATGCTGGAGCACACCTTACACAGTGTTCGGAGTCAGGTGGTGGAACAAGAGGGGGAGGAGGAACAGGAGGAGTCGCATGCGGAAAGGATAATATCTCCAAGGTCAAGAAGGTTGGCAACACCAAGGCGGCTGGCATTGGAGGCTGGGGGAGAGGGATTACCGAGGGCGCATGGTAGCAGCCAAACTGTTGAGGAAGGTGCAGGAGGCGAGGAAAAAGTGGAGGACGAACTGGCGCTGGGCATGGAAGACTCATCAGATGAGGGAGACCTTGATCAAATTTCTGTTGTGCGAGGTTGGGGGGAGAGGGCAGACGAAGGAAGCATGATTCTCACCTCGCCACCACCAAGACAACAAGGACTTGGTCCTCCTGGATGCGCAAGACACATGAGTGCCTTCTTGCTGCACTACCTGCAACATGACCCTCGGATTGTCAGAATCAGAAGTAATGCTGACTACTGGGTTGCCACACTCTTAGGTCCCCGGTACAAAAGCAAATTTGGCGAAATAATTACTGCCATAGAAAGGGATTCACGCATGCAGGAGTATCAGCAGAGACTGTTACAGAATCTAACATCTGCTTTTCCACAAAACACCAGTGCTGCACGTAGTCAATCTCTGAGTTCTATCTTGCCAACCATGGGACTATCGAGTCATCACTCTAACCGTAACAGTAACATCGTATCTGGTGGTAACAGCAATTTTTTCAAATCGTTTCAAGATTTTTTTAGACCATCCTTTGCAAGGCCACAGGAGACAAGAAGTCTGACGCACAGCCAATGCCTAGAGAGGATGGTACAAGAGTATCTCCAAGTTAACATCAATGCCATGACTTTGGAACTGGACCCTTGCTCATTTTGGGCTTCCAATCTTGAAAAATGGCCTGAGCTCACCACTCACGCCTTGGAGATCTTGTCATGCCCCGCAGCCAGCGTTCTCTCTGAATGTGTGTTCAGCGCTGCTGGTGGTGTGCTGACAGATAAGAGCATGCGGCTGTCCAGTGACAATGTAGACAGACTAACGTTCATCAAGATGAACAAATCCTGGATCCGCAAGGACTTTTCTACCCCTGTGTCATCTTGGGGAGACTAAAAGCTTGATGATTTTTGAAAATCACCTCACCAACCGTTTTAAAAAACTCTGGCAAAATTGATGCCACTTAAGTGGTGTCTGTGGCCGAATTTTTTGAAAAAATGGAGACTATTTTATTTAGTCCCCTTGCTGAGTTTTACATGACATTGCCATCGTCAATTCCAGATGGGTGGGGTCGTCTGCAGAGTTCTTTACTCATACTATTGCCTGGGATTCAGAAGTCTGCTCCAAAGCTTCAGTGTCTGCTAGTCAGCAGAGTAGCCCAGCCACCCACCGCCTGTTTACCTAAGTACTATTTTTAATGGCATCTGGCTCAGGAAATCCTTTTGGGCCTAGTAGAATTTAGTGCTACTCAGCAGCGTACCTCACCCATGAAGCAAGCTACACCGCCTGATTACCTAACTACTATTTTGGAACGGCATCTAGCCCGGGAAATCCTTTTGGGCCTAGTAGAATTTAGTGCTACTCAGCAGCATACCCCACCCATGAAGCAAGCTACACCGCCTGTTAACCTAAGTACTATTTTTAACGGCATCTGGCCCAGGAAATCCTTTTGGGCCTCGGGAGCCCAAAGCCCTGCACTTTCCACACTCTTCTATGCGGTCAACCCCAAGAAAATGGCAACCGGAAGCGGCGCATGCGCAATTTAAGATCTCAGCACCAAGATCTCATCTCCTGAGTTCTCGGCTCCCGAGATCTTAATTGCGCATACGCTCCCTGTGGCAGTTAGTGTCCCAAAGTCCATCGCATTAGAAAGTATGAAATGTGTATGGCTCGGGGCTGTCACAAAATGACTGAGTACAACTAAATACCTTGTTGCACCAGGTTGAGGACAGCAGCCATGGCCCAACTCCTGCTGCCACCTAACACCCCATCCTACCAGCCTGGAGTCTACAGGATCTCTTGCCTACACTAGCAGCAACCTTGCCATCTGGGACCCTGCTCCACCATCACTGCCTCCCAGGTAAGGTACTGCATAAGTGGAATATAGCCTGCACCATTTTATTTAGAAAAAAAGTGTTTTTCCCATTTTTCTCTCCAAAAATATGGTACGTCTGTTGGCACAAGTGAACTAGAATCAAATTAGTTTGAATATCTAGCATAGCTTACCCTTTCCTGCCATGTTCAACTACACTCTTACCCAAAATTGAACTTTGACGAAACCTGCACAGGTGCCCCCCTACGCTGTAAGAGTACCTTCCTTTTGGCTAGGTGTAAATATATGAGGAAGTTTGTGCTGAGATCTATGTCTTACTAACTCATTAAGCAATTAATAAACTGACATAAGATAGAAGGAGGCAATATTATGGAAATAAAAACAAGCTTGCAGGCCAACATTAAAATAAAGGACTTTGAGCTAAGTGAGATAACCAGCATTTTTGAAACAGACTCAGTAAAATGAAAGTGAAAAAATATCGTAAATTATTTAAGGCTTGGAAAATGTAAAGTAAAGATTCAGGCTTTATAAGTAGTGTTGAGCGATACCTTCCGATATCGGAAAGTATCGGTATCGTAAAGTATCGGCCGATACCGTCAAAACACCGGATCTAATCCGATACCGATACCCGATCCCAATGCAAGTCAATGGGACGAAAATATCGGAATTAAAATAAACCCTTTATAAACTTGTAGGTTCATTCTACATGAAGGAAAACAACTAAGAATAATGTAGGATGTATTGGGGGACGTGGCGGAGACATTAAAGGCACAGAGGTTTAGCCCAATGTAATAGAATAGCAGGATTTTGTTTGTTTTTTTATGACGTTCGGCGTTAGAAAGATTTTGACTATGTTAATTTTTTTTTTATTTTGTCAGATATTGATGTTTCACTACTTCCACACCCTTCACCTTCTTTTTTACTTCTCCCACACTTTCTTCTTCATTATCCTTATCATCAGCTTCTTTGACATCAACTTCTTCACCTTATTCATCTTCTTCTTCATCTTCTACCTATTATTTTTTTGGTTACATTGTTCATATTCTTTTTATTTTACTATTATCTTCATCATATTCTACTTCTTCATCATATTCTTATTTGTGACAGGCATTCCTGTAGTTGTTATCTATAAAAGTTTGAAGATTACACCTTCCGTTCTGCCTGTCACAAAACAGTTACATTTGTCCGCGTTCAGTTTGGCCTGCAGCATCAGGCTTTATCCAGGGGCACCACGAGGAGGAACGGACTCACCCCCATACACTGCTTAGTCTTCTTCTGCTTATAATTTAGATAATATTTTTTGCTCTGATATTTAGTGTTATGCTTAATGTTCTTCTGCTCTTTGTTCTGCAGCCTCTTGTTCTTCTGCTTCTCGGTCTTCCAGGTCGTCGTCGTCTCCAGGGTCGTCGTCTCCGGGGTCGTCGTCATCGGGGTGGTCTTCAGGGTCGTCGTCTCCGGGGTCATCGTCATCGGGGTGGTCTTCAGGGTCATCGTCTCCAGGGTCGTCGTCATCACGGTGGTTGTCGTCTCTGGTGTCGTCGTCATCTTAGGGATGGTGTTCCGGGTCATCGTGTTTAGTCTCTTGAACTTGGAAATGTAGCAGAAGGTACAAGAAGGCTGAGAAAATGCCGAGAACCAGCTGATGGAACTGGAACTCGGATGGCTACCCGAAGGTCCAAGAGCCAATGGAACTACCGAGGACCAGCTGACGTTACTGGAACCCGGTTACTAAGCAGGAGGTACCCGTGCCTGAAAGCACTACCAAGGACCACCTGACGTTGGTGGAACTCGGATACCCAGAGGGAGGCACCTAAGCCAAAGGCTCTGCCCGGAACCAGCTGACGGTACTGGAACCAGGATGGGGAGCAGAAGGTACAACAGCAAAAGACACTGCCGAGAACCAGCTGACGGTGCTGGAACCCGGATGGGTAGCCGAAGGTCCAAGAGCCAATGGAACTACCGAGGACCAGCTGACGTTACTGGAACCCGGTTACTAAGCAGGAGGTACCCGTGCCTGAAAGCACTACCAAGGACCACCTGACGTTGGTGGAACTCGGATACCCAGAGGGAGGCACCTAAGCCAAAGGCTCTGCCCGGAACCAGCTGACGGTACTGGAACCAGGATGGGGAGCAGAAGGTACAAGAGCAAGTGTCTGCGTGGCTTTTGCAGGACACGATGCCGGCTGCACAGCAGGGGAACAGCTGGCGGTGCTGAACCCCACTGACACATTGGCTGGTGTTTTTCTCTGTGCAGCTAGCAGTACCGGGCCCCAACTGGCGGTGTTAGAGCCCGGGGTCAGCAGGAGGAGGAGAGGGAGCAGAGTGTAGGCCGAAGCCTGCACTGGTGGCAGCTTTGGGTCTGTTGTGCCTGCGTGGCAGTTGCAGGACACGTTGCCGGCTGCACAGCAGGGGAACAGCTGGCGGTGCTGAACCCCACTGACACATTGGCTGGTGTTTTTCTCTGTGCAGCTAGCAGTACCGGGCCCCAACTGGCGGTGTTGGAGCCCGGGCTCTGCAGGGGGAGCAGAGTGTAGGCCGAAGCCTAATTGAACCAATTTCAAAGGTAACCTTTAACCCCCCCTCAGGGGTTACAAAGTAGAAGAGCCACAGCTTATGCAGCAGTAGTGCTGCACAAGTCAAAGGTTGCTCTTTTAATTTTGCTCCTTGCACACGCTGAATGAAACACGTATAACATTTAGCCCTTTATACAGTCAAACTGTTTTGGAGGCGTGAGTTCCCCTCGTAAGGAGACGCAGCACAGCTTGCAAAAATGCCACCTTGGTGCTTTGCGCGGCCTCCTGAGCATCATTATTTGTTGCACAGGAGTCTGCGCTGTCGTGTTATCCCTTGGCCTTGCGCTGTTAGTGCTGCCCGTCCTCTGACATCATTTGATGTCGGCCGGTGCGGTTCGCGATGCCCATGAATCCCAGCCCCGCAGTGTCTTGACATAGTTAAAACACTGTGGGGCTGGGATTAATGGCCTGGCGCAGCACATATGTACGCCTCTCACACTCGGGTCCTTACACCTGCTTCAGACTATGCGGCGTCAGCTGATCCCTTATCGCATGCCACGGCCATGAAGCCGCACAGTCCGAAGAAGGCGGAAGGAGATGAGAGACAGGCGAAGAAATGCACCGTTCATGCCCGTCAATCACACCCTCGCAGTCAAAATAAATAAGACACCGAGGGGCGTTGTGTGGGGCAAGGAGGCCGCAGAGGCGCACCCAGCCAAACAATGATGCCAGAAGACGGGCAGCGTTACCAAGGAGCTTTTTGCATGTCAATACAAAGGAAAATCACACCTGAGGGACGTTTTAATGGTCACAGAGGACACATTTTAGACGTGTTCAGTTCCACGAGTGCAAGGAGAATAAGTTTCTGAGCCACCTTGCACACATGCAGCATTACTGCTGTACAAGGTGGCTGTAAAACATAGAAACACCTGGGGGAGGGGGGACAGGTTCCCTTCAATTTCAGTTCTTGTGTCTGCGTGGCGGTCGCAGGACACGTTGCCGGCTACACAGCAGGGGAACAGCTGGCGGTGCTAAACCCCACTGACACATTGGCTGGTGTTTTTCTCTGTGCAGCTAGCACATCTGGGCCAAAACTGGCGGTGTTAGAGCCCAGGGTCAGCAGGAGGAGCAGGGGGAGCGGAGTGTAGGCCGAAGCCTGCACTGGAGCAAGTTGAAAGGAAACCTTTAACCCCCCCCCCCAGGCGTTTGTAGCTGAAAGAGCCATTGTGTACAGCACTAATGCTGGAAAAGGTAAACTTAGCTCTTTTAATTATGGTCCTTGCACATGCTGAACCTAACACTTATGAAATGTGTCCCCTCACAGCGTTAAACCGTCCGGTAGGTGGAACTTTCCTTTGTCGTGTGACGCAGCACAGCCATTATTTTTACCCCCTTGGCGCCGTGCGCTGCCTCCTCAGCGTTGTTTGAATCTGTCCCGGAGCCTGCGCTGTTAGGTTAGCCCTTGGCCATGCACACATGTTGCGCTGCCCGTCTTCTGACATCATTTGGTGTCAGGCTGGCTGCGCCTGTGCGGGTGCGCTGGCCGAGATCCCGCCTCGCAGTGTCGTCTAATGTAATCCCACCGCGGGCCTGGGATCCGTGGCCATGCGCAGTGCATATCCTCGCCTCTCACTCCCCTCCCTATGGCTTCTTCAGACTGTGCGGTGTCACGGCCGTGGCATGCTATTAGGGATCAGCTGACACCGCACAGTCTGAAGAAGCCGTAGGGAGGGGAGTGAGAGGCGAGGATATGCACTGCGCATGGCCACGGATCCCAGGCCCGCGGTGGGATTACATTAGACGACACTGCGAGGCGTGATCTCGGCCAGCGCACCCGCACAGGCGCAGCCAGCCTGACACCAAATGATGTCAGAAGACGGGCAGCGCAACATGTGTGCATGGCCAAGGGCTAACCTAACAGCGCAGGCTCCGGGACAGATTCAAACAACGCTGAGGAGGCGGCGCACGGCGCCAAGGGGGTAAAACTGATGGCTGTGCTGCGTCACACGACAAAGGAAAGTTCCACCTACCGGACGGTTTAACGGTGTGTGGGGACACATTTCATAAGTGTTAGGTTCAGCATGTGCAAGGAGCACCACGAAAAGAGGCACTTTTTCCCTTTGCATCATTACTGCTGCACAAGGTGGCTCCTTCAGTAACAAACGCCTGGGAAGGGGGGGGACAGGTTCCCTTAAATTTAACTTGTTGTGCCTGCGTGGCGGTCGCAGTACACGTTGCTGTATACACAGCAGGGGAACAGCTGGCGGTGCTGAACCCCACTAACACATTGGCGAGGTGTTTGGCTCTGTGCGTACAGCACTTCTAGACGGCAACTAGCGGTGTTGTAGCCCAGGGACAGGTGGAGGAGGAGGAGATAGGAGGAGGTAGGAGGGATTGCCACACACACAGAAGGGGAACAGCTGACGTTACTGAACCCCAATAACAGAGGAGGGACTGTTGGGACTGTGCGGACAGCACTTCTGGACGGCAAATAGCGGTGTTGGAGCCCAGGGACAGGTGGAGGAGGAGGAGGTAGGAGGAGGTAGGAGGGATTGCCACACACACAGCTGGGGAACAGCTGACGTTACTGAACCCCAATAACAGAGGAGCGACTGTTGGGACTGTGCGGACAGCACTTCTGGACGGCAACTAGCGGTGTTGTAGCCCAGGGACAGGTGGAGGAGGAGGAGGTAGGAGGAGGTAGGAGGGATTGCCACACACACAGCTGGGGAACAGCTGACGTTACTGAACCCCAATAACAGAGGAGCGACTGTTGGGACTGTGCGGACAGCACTTCTGGACGGCAACTAGCGGTGTTGGAGCCCAGGGACAGGTGGAGGAGGAGGAGGTGGAGGAGGTAGGAGGAGGTAGGAGGGATTGCCACACACACAGCAGGGGAACAGCTGACGTTACTGAACCCCAATAACAGAGGAGGGACTGTTGGGACTGTGCGGACAGCACTTCTGGATGGCAACTAGCGGTGTTGGAGCCCAGGGACAGGTGGATGAGGAGGAGGTGGAGGAGGTAGGAGGAGGTAGGAGGGATTGCCACACACACAGCAGGGGAACAGCTGACGTTACTGAACCCCAATAACAGAGGAGGGACTGTGTGGACAGCACTTCTGGATGGCAACTAGCGGTGTTGGAGCCCAGGGACAGGTGGAGGAGGAGGAGGTAGGAGGAGGTAGGAGGGATTGCCACACACACAGCTGGGGAACAGCTGACGTTACTGAACCCCAATAACAGAGGAGGGACTGTTGGGACTGTGCGTACAGCACTTCTGGACGGCAACTAGCGGTGTTGGAGCCCAGGGACAGGTGGAGGAGGAGGAGGTGGAGGAGGTAGGAGGGATTGCCACACACACAGCTGGGGAACAGCTGACGTTACTGAACCCCAATAACAGAGGAGGGACTGTTGGGACTGTGCGGACAGCACTTCTGGACGGCAACTAGCGGTGTTGGAGCCCAGGGACAGGTGGAGGAGGAGGAGGTGGAGGAGGTAGGAGGGATTGCCACACACACAGCTGGGGAACAGCTGACGTTACTGAACCCCAATAACAGAGGAGGGACTGTTGGGACTGTGCGTACGGCAACTAGCGGTGTTGGAGCCCAGGGACAGGTGGAGGAGGAGGAGGTGGAGGAGGTAGGAGGAGGTAGGAGGGATTGCCACACACACAGCAGGGGAACAGCTGACGATACTGAACCCCAATAACAGAGGAGGGACTGTTGGGACTGTGCGGACAGCACTTCTTGACGGCAACTAGCGGTGTTGGAGCCCAGGGACAGGTGGAGGAGGTAGGAGGGATTGCCACACACACAGCTGGGGAACAGCTGACGTTACTGAACCCCAATAACAGAGGAGGGACTGTTGGGACTGTGCGTACGGCAACTAGCGGTGTTGGAGCCCAGGGACAGGTGGAGGAGGAGGAGGTGGAGGAGGTAGGAGGAGGTAGGAGGGATTGCCACACACACAGCAGGGGAACAGCTGATGATACTGAACCCCAATAACAGAGGAGGGACTGTTGGGACTGTGCGGACAGCACTTCTTGACGGCAACTAGCGGTGTTGGAGCCCAGGGACAGGTGGAGGAGGTAGGAGGGATTGCCACACACACAGCTGGGGAACAGCTGACGTTACTGAACCCCAATAACAGAGGAGGGACTGTTGGGACTGTGCGTACGGCAACTAGCGGTGTTGGAGCCCAGGGACAGGTGGAGGAGGAGGAGGTGGAGGAGGTAGGAGGAGGTAGGAGGGATTGCCACACACACAGCTGGGGAACAGCTGACGTTACTGAACCCCAATAACAGAGGAGGGACTGTTGGGACTGTGCGTACGGCAACTAGCGGTGTTGGAGCCCAGGGACAGGTGGAGGAGGAGGAGGTGGAGGAGGTAGGAGGAGGTAGGAGGGATTGCCACACACACAGCTGGGGAACAGCTGACGTTACTGAACCCCAATAACAGAGGAGGGACTGTTGGGACTGTGCGTACGGCAACTAGCGGTGTTGGAGCCCAGGGACAGGTGGAGGAGGAGGAGGTGGAGGAGGTAGGAGGAGGTAGGAGGGATTGCCACACACACAGCAGGGGAACAGCTGACGATACTGAACCCCAATAACAGAGGAGGGACTGTTGGGACTGTGCGGACAGCACTTCTTGACAGCAACTAGCGGTGTTGGAGCCCAGGGACAGGTGGAGGAGGAGGAGGTAGGAGGAGGTAGGAGGGATTGCCACACACACAGCTGGGGAACAGCTGACGTTACTGAACCCCAATAACAGAGGAGGGACTGTTGGGACTGTGCGTACAGCACTTCTGGATGGCAACTAGCGGTGTTGGAGTCCAGGGACAGGTGGAGGAGGAGGAGGTAGGAGGAGGTAGGAGGGATTGCCACACACACAGCTGGGGAACAGCTGACGTTACTGAACCCCAATAACAGAGGAGGGACTGTTGGGACTGTGCGGACAGCACTTCTGGACGGCAACTAGCGGTGTTGGAGCCCAGGGACAGGTGGAGGAGGAGGAGGTGGAGGAGGTAGGAGGAGGTAGGAGGGATTGCCACACACACAGCTGGGGAACAGCTGACGTTACTGAACCCCAATAACAGAGGAGGGACTATTGGGACTGTGCGGACAGCACTTCTGGACGGCAACTAGCGGTGTTGGAGCCCAGGGACAGGTGGAGGAGGAGGAGGTGGAGGGGGTAGGAGGGATTGCCACACACACAGCTGGGGAACAGCTGACGTTACTGAACCCCAATAACAGAGGAGGGACTGTTGGGACTGTGCGGACAGCACTTCTGGACGGCAACTAGCGGTGTTGGAGCCCAGGGACAGGTGGAGGAGGAGGAGGTGGAGGAGGTAGGAGGGATTGCCACACACACAGCTGGGGAACAGCTGACATAACTGAACCCCAATAACAGAGGAGGGACTGTTGGGACTGTGCGGACAGCACTTCTGGACGGCAACTAGCGGTGTTGGAGCCCAGGGACAGGTGGAGGAGGAGGAGGTGGAGGAGGTAGGAGGGATTGCCACACACACAGCTGGGGAACAGCTGACGTTACTGAACCCCAATAACAGAGGAGCGACTGTTGGGACTGTGCGTACAGCACTTCTGGACGGCAACTAGCGGTGTTGGAGCCCAGGGACAGGTGGAAAAGCAGAGGAACACAATGTAGGCCGAAGCCTGAGAAAGTCGAAAGGGAACCTTTAACCCCCCCCCCAAGGCGTTTGTAGCTGAAAGAGCCAGCTTGTGCAGCACAAAAGATGCAAAAGGAAAAGGTGGCTCTTTTCATCATGCTCCTTGCAAACACAGAACTAAACACTTATAAAATGTGTCCCCTGAAACCGTGAAACCGTCCTGGAGGTGGGACTTTCCTTCGTAATATGACGCAACACAGCCGTCATTCCTACCCCCCCGGCGCCGCGCCCCGGCTCCTCAGCGTTGTTTGATTCCGTCCCGGAGCCTGCGCTGTTATGTTATCCCGTGGCCAGGCACACTTAGCGCTGCCCATCTTCTGACATCATTTGGTGTCAGGCTGGCTGCGCCTGTGCGGCCGCCCTGGCCGAGAGCCCGCCTCGCAGTGTCTTCTGATTTAATCCCACTGGGGGCCTGGGATCCATGGCCATGCGCAGTGCATATCCTCGCCTCTCACTCCCCTCCCTACGGCTTTTTAAGACTGTGCGGTGTCACGGCCGTGGCATGCTATTAGGGACCAGCTGACACCGAACAGTCTGAAGAAGCCATAGGGAGATGAGTGAGAGGTGGAGGTTCAGATATGCACTGCGCATGTCCATGGATCCCAGGCCCCCAGTGGGATTAAATCAGAAGACACTGCGAGGCGGGCTCTCGGCCAGCGCGGCCGCACAGGCGCAGCCATCCTGACACCAAATGATGCCAGAAGACGGGCAGCACTAAGTGTGCCTGGCCACGGGATAACATAACAGCGCAGGCTCCGGGACGGAATCAAACAACGCTGAGGAGCCGGGGCACGGCGCCGGGGGGGTAGGAATGACGGCTGTGCTGCGTCATATTACGAAGGAAAGTCCCACCTCCGGGACAGTTTTACGGTATCAGTGGACACATTTTATAAGTGTTAAGTTCTGCGTGTGCAAGGAGCTAAACAAAAATAGCTACCTTTTCCTTGTGCAGCATTACTGCTGCACAAGGTGGCTCTTTCAGTAACAAACGCCTTGGGGGGGGACAGATTCCCTTACATTTCAGTTGTTGTGTCAGCGTGGCGGTCGCAGGACACATTGCCGGCTACACAGCTGGGGATCAGCTGACGTTACTGAAACCCAATAACACTGGGTCATATGTTTTGACTGTGCAGACGGCACTTCTGAGCCTCAACTGGCGGTGTTGGAGCCCAGGAATTTAAGTTCAGGTGGTAGAAAGATGAACACAACAGGAGACCTGGATAACGTATACAGTGACCTAATTATTTAATCAGGAAGAGGAGTGGCAAATTCCTGCGAGATCCAGGCCTTGTTCATTTTCAGGAAAGTAAGCCGGTCAACGTTATCGGAGGATAGTCGCATGCGACGGTCAGTTAGTACACCACCTGCAGCACTAAAGACACGTTCCAATAATACACTGGCCGCAGGGCAAGACAGCACCTCCAATGCATACTGGCTTAGCTCTGGCCATGTATCCAGCTTTGAGACCCAAAACTTGAAAGGGGAAGAGCCGTCTGGGAGTACAGCAAGAGGGCAAGACCTGTAGTCTGTCACCATCTGACGGAACCGTTGCCTCCTGCTGACTGGAGCCATCTGTGATGGTGTAGACTTTTGTGGGGGGCACAGAAAACTGTGCCACAGTTGGGCCATACTGGTCTTGCCTTGGGCAGAGGCACTGCTTCTGCTCCCTCTTTGTGCAGAGCCTCCACCACTGCCTGGACGCACTGAGCTGCTTTGGAATGCACTAGCAGCACTTCTCTCAGTTGGAATGGAGAAGATGATGAAATTCACCAGTGTGTCTTGGTACTCCCGCATTTTTCGCTCCCGGTTCAACGGTGTGATGAGGCTTTCTACGTTGTCCCGGTAGCGAGGATCGAGGAGGGTGAACACCCAATAATCAGACATGTTGAGAATGTGGGCGATGCGGCGGTCGTTTCTCAGGCACTGCAGCATGTAATCCACCATGTGCTGCAGACTGCCAACTGCCCAAGAAACGCTGTCCCCTGCTGGAGGCGTGATCTCTGCCCGCTCGTCATCACCCCACCCTCGCTGTACACACTGAGTACTGGACAATTGTGTAACTCCCTCCTCTGGACGGATGTCTCCTCCTCCATTGACTCCTCCTCATCCTCCTCATAAACTGTCCCCTGCCTACGCGTTTGTGAGGAACCACGTGGCGCTGACTGTCCAGAAGATGATGGAAATGGTGAATCCTCATCCTCCACCTCTTCCACAACATCATCCCTTAGCGCTTGCAGTGATTTTTCAAGCAGGCAGATAAGGGGGACAGTCATGCTGACTAGTGCATCATCTGCACTCGCCATCCGCGTGGAATAATCAAAGGGACGCAAAACCTGGCAGACGTCATTCATAGTGGCCCACTCTGTGGTTGTGAAGTCTGTACGGCGCTGAGTGCGACTTCTTTGCGCCTGAAGCAGCTGGTACTCCATTACAGCTTGCTGCTGCTCACACAACCGCTCCAACATATGTAACGTGGAATTCCATCAGGTAGGTAGGTCACATATGATGCGATGTTCCGGCAGGCGGTGTCGGCGCTGCAGAGCCGCAATGCGCGCTTTTGCCGTGCTGGAACGCCGCAAGTGAGCACACTCTAGGCAGACCTTGTGCAGCAGTGCATCAAGATCCGGATAGTCCCTCAAAAAGCTCTGCACGACCAAATTGAGCACATGTGCCAGACATGGGATGTGAGTGAGGTTGCCGAGGCCCAGAGCTGCCACCAGATTTCGGCCATTATCACACACTACCATGCCTGGCTGGAGATTCGCTGGCACAAACCACACATCGCTCTCCTGCTTGATGGCATTCCAGAGCTCCTGCGCTGTGTGGCTACGATTCCCCAAAAAAATTAATTTCAAGATGGCCTGTTGACGTTTGGCCACGGCTGTGCTCATGTCGGTCGTAACAGGTACACGTTCATCACGGGTCCATGTGGAGGTGGACTGTGACGGCTCGTGCAGCGATGATTCTGAGGAACTGGTGTAAGAGGAGGAGTCAATGCGTACAGAATGGATTCCTGCAATCCTTGGAGTGAGCAGGACACGTCCTGCGCCACTCGCACGGTCTGTACCCGGCTCAACGACATTAACCCAATGGGCAGTGAGGGAAAGGTATCGCCCCTGTCCATGTTGACTGGTCCACGCATCGGTGGTGAGGTGGACCTTGCTACTGACGGCGTTCAGTAGCGCATGTTTTATGTGTCCCTCCACATGCTTGTGCAGGGCAGGGACGGCTTGCCTGCTGAAGTAAAAGCGGCTGGGCACATTGTACTGTGGGACTGCCAATGACATCAAGTCACGGAAGCTGTCAGTCTCCACCAGCCTGAATGACAGCATTTCCAGTGACAGAAGTTTGGCAATGCCTGCAGTCAGAGCCTGTGCTCGTGGGTGGTTTGACAAGAAAGGCCGCCTTTTCTCCCATGCCTGTACTACCGATGGCTGTAGACTGGGCTGGGAGTGTGTGGATGACTGGGAAAGTGGTGCTGCGGGTGGAATTACAGCGGGTCTCTGGACAACAGGGCCAGAGGTTCTTCCACGGCGATCCTGGGAGGAAGCCGAACCAGCTGCGTGTGAGCTGGAGGAAGAGGCAACACGAGCTGAAGAGGTGGTAGCTGCCGCTGTTGGTTGGCCTAGCTCTTCAGTGTGTTTTTCTAACTCCGCCGGGTGCCTGGTGCGCACATGTTTCCACATGTTGGAGGTATTGAGGTTGCTGACATTTTTCCCTCTTTTGACTTTTTGATGACACACCTTGCATCTGACATAGCAAATGTCATCTGCAACTGTGTCAAAAAAGGACCAGGCACTGCAAGTCTTGGGAACGCCCTTTTTGGCTTTTGGAAGAGACATGCTCCTAACGGGTGCCAAAGCGGAGGCTGCAGGATCCGCAGTCTTCCCCCTCCCTCTCCCTCTTTGGGCCGTACGGGGAATCTCTTCCTCAGAGGTGCTCCCACCACCTTCCTGTCCCTCACGCCAAGATGGGTCAAGGACCTCATCATCTACACTACCCTCTGCCCCCAACTGCTCCTCCTGGGTAGTCTCAGCAGCAGAGCACGCACCAGGAAGTGGCACCTGAGTGTCATCATCAGCTGATGCGGCCTGCGATGTGGTGACCGGAGCCACTGGCCCACCCGCCTCTTCAGAGGAAGAGAGAAAAAGCTGTTGGGCATCACTGCACCCTGCCTCTTCTTCCATTTCTCCAATGCTGCTTGGCTGGCCCCCTGTTTCCAAGCCAAGAGATTCAGAGAACAGAAGTAGAGACGGCTCCTGTCCTGGGCTCTCTGTCTGCCTGGGCAATTTGGCAGGTGGTGAAGAGACAGATGGCTGCTCTCCAGTGCTCTGTGTCTGAGAGGATGTGGCACTAATTGAAGTTGATGCATTAGCTGCCATCCATCCGACAACGGCTTCAATTTGTTCTTCACGCAGCAGCGGTGTACGGCGCTCTGACACAAAGCTGCGCTTGAATGACTGTTGCCTGGTGAAAGTGGGTGCTGATGAGTCACCGGTGCCCGCAGCAGGCACAGAATCCCCACGTCCCCTCCCTGCTCCGCGCCCACGCCCACGCCCACGTGCCTTACTCACTGTCTTCTTCATCTTGGTTGACTGATAAAGATAAGCAGAAAAGTACTAACGGATTTGTGTGCTTATTCCTGAACAACTCCTCCTAACAGGTATAAGAAACACTAATTTTCTAAAGTGTGGACTAGACTTTAATATGAGCTAATGTGGCCTACACAAATGTAAAGTGGTGTAACTGGTGTGTTTGGTGAACTTTATTATTTATTTATTTTTTGGGGGCTGAACTGACAACAGATAGAGCTGCAGTCACACGGAGACCGTGCAGACAGCCGTAAACGGCGCTGCAAGGCCTAAAAACCCTCCTCTACGTTATCCTATGTAGTGTTTTTCCACAAGTTAGCTGGAGACGGGTGGAAAGACACTAATAGGAATTTTTTGAAAAAATGTGCAGCAGCCTGCACTACTTAAAACAAAATGAAAATTGATTTGGCGGTATGACGCAGTGAAGAACCCTGAGCTGGAGACAACCAGGCTATGGCTGCTCACAGACTACAGGGCGAGCTGCAGTCACACGGAGACCGTGCAGACAGCCGTAAACGGCGCTGCAAGGCCCAAAAACCCTCCTCTATGTTATCCTATGTAGTGTTTTTCCACAAATTAGCTGGAGACGGGTGGAAAGACACTAATAGGAATTTTTTTTTAAAATGTGCAGCAGCCTGCACTACTTAAAACAAAATGAAAATTGATTTGGCGGTATGACGCAGTGAAGAACCCTGAGCTGGAGACAACCAGGCTATGGCTGCTCACAGACTACAGGGCGAGCTGCAGTCACACGGAGACCGTGCAGACAGCCGTAAACGGCGCTGCAAGGCCCAAAAACCCTCCTCTACGTTATCCTATGTAGTGTTTTTCCACAAATTAGCTGGAGACGGGTGGAAAGACACTAATAGGATTTTTTTGAATAAATTAGCAGCAGACTACACTACTTGGAAAAAAAAAAAAAAAAAGAACAGTATGAGGCAATGAACCACCCTCCCTGAACTGAATACAACCAGCTATCGATGGCCTATGTGGCTGCACTCAGACTAGAGAGTGGGCTGCACTCACACACACACACACACAGACCTTGCAGATCGCTGTGAAAACAGCGCTACAAGGCAAAAGCAAGGTGAATAGTAGGTGAACACAGCGGTTGCTAAATTAGCCTTTGGAAAGCACAAAGAAGCAAATCGCTATCTCTAAACTGGCCCTCAGTCAGCAAACAGCGTCCTGTCACTAACTGAATTCACAGCAGAGTGATCGCAAAATGGCGCCAGCGACTTTTAAACTGCATCATGACATCATTTCAGCAGCCAATCACAGCCATGCCAGTAGTTTCATGCCCTCCATGCTAAACAGGATATGCCCACACTTGGAATCATTCTCATTGGCTGAATTTCTGCATTTTGAATCTGGGAACTTCCGATTCCGGTATCCGATACGCGGCAAGTATCGGAATACCGGTATCGGAATTCCGATACCGCAAGTATCGGCCGATACCCGATACTTGCGGTATCGGAATGCTCAACACTATTTATAAGGGTTAACAGCGGATAAATAGGGTTATAAAGAACCTGACATTTGACACATGCTGCCCAATTTATAGGCAGCATGTATCAAATGCTTACTGCATGATATTAGCCATATATGTTAAACTTTGAAATGCTGCAGCATTTCACCAAAAAACATACCGTATGTTTTCTTTATAAGATGCACTTTTAACCCCTTAGTGACGGAGCCAAATTTTTTAAATATGACCAGTGTCACTTTATGTGGTAATAACTCTGGAACGCTTCAACAAATCCCAGTGATTTTGACACTGTTTTTTCATGACACATTATACTTTATGATAATGGTAAATGTAGGTCGATGTGTTTATTTATAAAAAATATCAGAAATTAAAGAAAAATGTTAAAAAATTAGCAATTTTCAAACTTTGAATGATTATCCCTTTAATCCAGATAGTCATACCACAGCAGAACATTAATAAATTACATTTTCCATATGTCGGCTTTACATCAGAACCATTTGTAAAATGTTCTTTTATTTTGTTAGCATTTTAGGAGGTTTAAAAATGTAGCAGTATTTTTTCATTTTTTCAAGGAAATTCACAAAATTTATATTTTTAGGGACTTAGCCTTGTTTGAAGTGCCTTTTGGGGTCTCATATATTTGGAAACCCCCAAAAGTGATACCAGTTTAAAAACAGCACCCCCTGACATATTGAAAACTGCTGTCAGGTAGTTTATTAACCCTTCAGTTGCTTTTCAGGAATTAATGCAAAGTGACATGACAGAAATAACAATGTGCATTTTTACCACCTAAATGCCTCTAACTTCTGAACAGGTTACTACAGCCGGTAGACTCTTAGGCCAGAATTTGCTCATGAATTGCCAATCGCAAACATCAGGACCACAAAATCATGATCTAAGGGCACCAATTGGGATTAGGAGGAAGCCCCCACAGTCTGTTAACCATTTATAATGATGTAGTCACTATTCAAAGCAGCATCTAAGGGGTTAAACAGATTTGGACGGTGCAAACACTGATTGTGGCTGATGCAGCAAGTTGTCAGCTATAGTGTACAGTGGACAGCTGCAGGATTGTCACCTGTATGGGGAGGCTATTATATCTTAGGTCAGTTAAAAGACGTATTGGCTGTCATTAAGGGGTTAAGCTCTGCAAAATTAGGGGGAAAATGGGAGTGCGTCTTATAAACCGAACACTGTTTTTACCGAAGCTGTGGTGGTGGTGCGGCAGTCTTGCGGTGTGCAGTGCTGGTACGGCGGCAAGCGGTGGTCCTGGAGTGGTGGTGCGGTTGCGAGTGGTGGTCCTGTGGTGGTGGTACGGTGGCGAGCGGTGGTAGTACGGCGGCGGCATATGGCGGCCACCATTCTTCTTCCGGGGTCCGGCTTCTAAGTCAGCGCAGATGGAGGAAAGCCAAGATCTCCATCCATGCCTGCTTCTTTGTGATGTTTCCAGGAAAATGGCATTGGTTGTGGCACAGGCGCAGATAGAGCTCTCGGTCCGACCGCGATGACGTCACCGCTGGTCAATGATGCTGCGCTCACAGCAGTTCATCCACCAGTGGTTTTCTGCCTGCATGGTAGTATCTTTGCACTGTCCAGGTTGAAAACTGTTCCTCCCCCAGGCATGGTTAATGGCGTGGGACAGAACAACGGACAAGTATGATATAAAGCTCTGTCAAAAATTAAGAGACCACCACATCAAAACCCTGTCATGGGCAGCCCAATCTCCAGACCTGAACCCCATTGAAAACCTCTAGAATGTAATCAAGAGGATGATGGATAGTCACAAGCCATCAAACAAAGAAGAACTACTTACATTTTTGCACCAGAAGCAGTGTGAAAGACTGGTGGAAAGCATGCCAAGATGCATGAAAGCTGTGATTAAAAATCATGGTTATTTCACAAAATGTTGGTTTCTGAACTCTTCCTGAGTTAAAACATTAGTATTTTTGTTTCAAAATGATTATTAACTTGTTTTCTTTCCATTATTTGAGGTCTGAAAGCCCTGGGTTTTTCTTTTAATTTTTACCATTTTTCTTTGTAAAAAAAAAAACATACAAAAATGATTGCTTGGAAATTCGGAGACATGTCAGAAGTTTGTAGTAAAAAAGAACAATTTACATTTTTACTCAAAATATACCTATGAAGAGAAAAATCAGACAAACTGAACATTTTGCAGTGGTCTCTTAACTTTTGCCAGAGCTGTATTGTTGTTTTTTAACTTAACTTTTATTACAGGAGATAAAGGGCTTCAGTGGAATTAGGCGAGGTTGGAAGTATGGTTTAATTGTGATTATTAAAGAAGTCTGTGTCATTTTTTTCAATTAAAGGACTTTACTCTGGCTGAGTCTTTATTTACCATATAACTATAGGATTAGTATTATAGACACATCTCCACTGCTAAGACGTGGGGGGTGATGTCACCTGACAATACAAAGGTGACATCAACCCCACAAATATGAACCCCCCATGCCACCGCTTCAGGGCTTATGGGAAAAGCTGGGCAAAGCGCCAAAATTGGCGCATCTAATAGATGCACCTTTTCTGGGCAGCTGCTTGCCAATATTTTAAGGCTGGGGGCAATAGTCATGGCCCCTTACCAGCCTGAGAATACCAACCCTCAGCTGTGAGCTTCAGCAGGGCTATTTGTCAAAAATGAGGGGGATCCCACATGCTTTTCAATTATTTAAATAATTACAAATAAGGCGTGGGGATCCCTCTATTCTTGATAAACAACCTTGCTGAAGCTGATAGCTGAGGGTTGCTTTGCAGCCCCCATCTGTAAGTTTTGACTGGCTGGTTATAGAAAATATGGGGGGAACCCAAGCCGGGTGTTTCATTCATTTAGCTATTTCACAGGTGGAGAGTGAGGAATACCACCATCACCCGTTCCTGCTATCACTGTTATTAGCAGCAGGAGGTGTAGGTTGATGGGAGTAATAGTCCAAAAAGCCCCCACCTGCTGTCATTGTTCTGACTTCAGTAAAACTCTCATCATTCTCCTTTGCTCACGCCGCTTGCCGGCAGAGCAGGGGAGAATGATAAGAGCCATCTTCAGCAATCGCCGCCGGGGAACAGCTCTTACTGCAGTGCTTCTTCCCCAGCCCCATTGTGTGTCACATGGATGATATCCATGTGTGTTTTCCATGTGCACATGTGTGGAAAGTTTTGCCACCCGTGATGACGGTTTAAAAAATGGACATGTCTACATGTGGGGCACACAAACACATGGTCCTAGGAAGCACACTGACATGTGCACAAACCCATTTACACTCCCTGACAAAAGTTATGTCGCTTACCCATGTTATGTAAATAAAAGCTTACAACCTGACGCTAAATTCATCCATTGGTTGTTTAAATTATTCTTTTGAAAGCTGAAACCCTCCGAAATGTGGTTTAGGTTAAGAAAATAAATTGGCATCAATGCAGAAATATTGATCATTTAATGGACACAGAATGGTCAGCTTTTGGCAAGACAAAAGTTTTGTCGCCTGGTCATATAATGCACCCAATCCTAGTTTACATCCTCACCTGTGCTCAGTAAATGATCGGTTAATTAGTGTATGTGTATAAAAAGAAACCCAGCACCCCGGACCTTCATTTAAACTGCAACTTGAGCTCTGACAACATGCCAAAAATCCATCCTGTGACCAGGAACCAACACACCGACGACGGTTAGCAAAACGTTGAGCCTCCTCCTGAGACAACACCAAATTGTCCACCACATGAGCCCAAATCTGCTGCAACCTGTCAACCACATAATCCACACCAGGACAGTCAGAAGGCTCAACCTGCCCAGAAGAAAAACGAGGATGAAAACCAAAATTACAAAAGAAAGGCGAAACCAAAGTAGCTGAACTAGCCCGATTATTAAGAGCAAACTCGGCCAATGGCAAAAAGGCCACCCAATCATCCTGATCAGCAGACACAAAGCATCTCAAATACGTCTCCAAGGTCTGATTAGTTCGCTCGGTCTGGCCATTTGTCTAAGGATGAAATGCAGAAGAAAAAGACAAATCAATGCCCAACCTAGCACAAAAGGCCCGCCAAAACCTAGAAACAAACTGGGATCCTCTGTCGGACACAATATTCTCCGGAATTCCATGCAAACGAACTGTTAGGGTTCGCAGAACGCACCAAATATATTTATTGAGGTGATTGGTGCGTTCGCAACCCGGGATCCACCGTGCAGGAATATCCTGCAGCTAAGTGGATGGCGGCGCAATATGGTGGTAATAACCAGCTCTGTGAGCTTCACAGAGTGGCCGAGAAGACAAAGCTCTGTGCCCTGTTAACTGTCACAGAGACACAGGCTAAATACCCAGACGCGAGCAGTCAGTGGTCATTCATGCATACTACTCTCCTCGCCGGAGGAGCCAGCATTCTAGAGGGTTGTTTCAGCCGGGTCCCTGAATACTCTCACACACAAACTCCTCGCCGGAGGTGCCAGCATTCTAGGGGCTCATTTCAGCCAGGTCCCTGAACACATTCACACAAATGACCACAACGGCGCAAAGCATGTAACGTATGAAGATACTAGCGCATGGCCGTGCGGCCATGCGAGCCTTAAATAGCTGCAGTACCTACAGGACCTTAAAGAAGAGGACCAATGAGAGATTGCCATACCTGAGCATGTGACCCTAGATCTCCACTGAGAGATCTTGCCCTGAGCATGCTCAGTGTGTGCAGAGCAGGACTTAGTCCAAGCACCTATAGGACCTTCCTGAAAGGACCAATGGACTTGGCTGCAGAAGCTGAACATGTGACCCCTGATCTCCAGTGAGAGATCTTGCCCTGGGCATGCTCAGTATGTGCAAAGCAGGACTTAGTCCCAGAAAAGCCTGTTCGCCGTAGATCAGTGCAGGGTACAATAGTAGAGCCTGGAGAGGCAGCAATAATCCTTTGCACTGAATCAGACTCAGTGAGACGCTGGGACCGAGGTCTCCGCTGAGCAGGCTCCACTGCGGCCGATGGAGAATGGGAGACCTGTTATGACCCCAATGGCAGAGGGTCTCAGGAATAAATACCAAGTCTGCAAACACAAAAAGCCAGCTCATAGGGCAGTGGTAACTGGGCTGACCATATATCTAATCCTAGCACCACAAATAGAAGTAGCCGGGGAACGTGCCTACGTTGGTTCTAGACGTCTCGCGCCAGCCGGAGAACTAACTAATCCTAGAAGGGAAAAGAAAGACCTTTCTTGCCTCCAGAGAAAAGACCCCAAAAGTTGGATACAAGCCCCCAACAAATAATAACGGTGAGGTAAGAGGAAAAGACAAACATAAGAATGAGCTAGGTATTTAGCAAAGAGAGGCCCACTAGCTAATAGCAGAATATAGTAAGATGACTTATATGGTCAGCAAAAACCCTATTAAGAATATCCACGCTGGATATTCAAGAACCCCCGAACTGTCTAACGGCCGGGGGGAGAACACTAACCCCCTAGAGCTTCCAGCAAGGTCAGAAATCACATTTAGTACAAGCTGGACAAAAATAGTAGCAAAGCAAGTAACTCAAAAAACAAAGAAGCAAGACTTAGCTTAATTTTGCAAGAGCCAGGACCAGCAGACAGGAGCAACAGATGGATCTGATTACAATGATGCCAGGCACTGGACTAAGGATCCAGGAAGTTAATATAGCGACACCCCTGGACTAACGACCCAGGTGAGTGCCAAACAGAAAAAAGACAATCCCAGAGTCATACCACTAGTGACCACAAGAGGGAGCCAAAAAGTCTAATTCACAACAGTACCCCCCCTTAAGGAGGGGTCACCGAACCCTCACCAAGACCACCAGGGTGATCAGGATGAGCAGCGTGAAAGGCACGAACTAAATCGGCCGCATGCACATCAGAGGCAACCACCCAGGAATTATCTTCCTGACCATAGCCCTTCCACTTGACCAGATACTGAAGCCTCCGCCTGGAGAGACGAGAATCCAAGATCTTCTCCACCACGTACTCCAACTGGCCCTCAACCAACAGCGGAGCAGGAGGCTCAACAGAAGGAACCACAGGTACAATGTACCGCCGCAACAAAGACCTATGGAACACGTTGTGAATGGCAAACGACACCGGAAGATCCAAGCGAAAGGACACAGGATTAAGGATTTCCAATATCTTGTAAGGACCGATGAAGTGAGGCTTAAATTTAGGAGAGGAGACCTTCATAGTAACAAATTGAGAAGACAGCCATACCAAATCCCCAACACGAAGTCGGGGACCCACACCGCGGCGGCGGTTGGCAAAATGCTGAGCCTTCTTTTGTGACAACTTTATGTTGTCCACCACATGATTCCAGATCTGCTGCAACCTATCCACCACAGAATCTACCCCAGGACAGTCAGAAGGCTCCACATGTCCCGAGGAAAAACGAGGATGGAAACCAGAGTTGCAGAAAAATGGCGAAACCAATGTAGCGGAACTAGCCCGATTATTAAGGGCAAACTCAGCCAACGGCAAGAAGGTCACCCAATCATCCTGATCCGCAGAAACAAAACACCTCAAATAAGCCTCCAGAGTCTGATTAGTTCGCTCCGTTTGTCCATTAGTCTGAGGATGAAAGGCAGACGAAAACGACAACTCAATGCCCATCCTAGCACAAAAGGATCGCCAGAACCTGGAAACAAACTGGGATCCTCTGTCAGACACAATATTCTCAGGAATGCCGTGTAAATGAACCACATTCTGAAAGAACACAGGAACCAGATCGGAAGAGGAAGGCAGCTTAGGCAAAGGTACCAAATGGACCATCTTAGAAAAGCGATCACATACCACCCAGATGACAGACATGCCCTGAGACACCGGGAGATCTGAAATGAAATCCATGGAAATGTGTGTCCAAGGCCTCTTCGGGACAGGCAAGGGCAAGAGCAACCCGCTGGCACGCGAACAGCAAGGCTTAGCTCGAGCACAAGTCCCACAGGACTGCACAAACAACCGCACATCCCGTGACAAGGAAGGCCACCAAAAGGACCTAGCTACCAGATCTCTGGTGCCAAAAATTCCCGGATGCCCTGCCAACACCGAGGAATGAACCTCGGAAATGACTCTGCTGGTCCACTTATCAGGAACAAACAGTCTGTCAGGTGGACAAGAGTCAGGTCTACCAGCCTGAAATCTCTGCAACACACGTCGCAAATCCGGAGAAATGGCTGACAAGATAACTCCCTCTTTAAGAATACCAACTGGTTCTGCGACTCCCGGAGAGTCAGGCACAAAGCTCCTTGAAAGAGCATCAGCCTTCACATTCTTTGAACCTGGTAAATATGAGACCACAAAGTCAAAACGGGAGAAAAACAATGACCAGCGGGCCTGTCTAGGATTCAGGCGTTTAGCAGACTCGAGATACATCAAATTTTTGTGATCAGTCAAGACCACCACACGATGCTTAGCACCCTCGAGCCAATGACGCCACTCCTCAAATGCCCACTTCATGGCCAACAACTCCCGATTGCCAACATCATAATTCCGCTCAGCAGGCGAAAACTTCCTCGAGAAAAAGGCACAAGGTCTCATCACAGAGCAACCAGGGCCTCTCTGCGACAAAACGGCCCCTGCCCCTATCTCAGAAGCATCCACTTCAACCTGAAAGGGAAGTGAGACATCAGGCTGGCACAAAACAGGCGCCGAAGTAAACCGGCGCTTCAACTCCTGGAAAGCCTCCACGGCTGCAGGAGCCCAGTTAGCAACATCAGAACCTTTCTTGGTCATATCCGTCAAAGGTTTAGCAATGCTAGAAAAATTAGCAATAAAACGACGGTAGAAGTTAGCAAAACCCAAGAACTTCTGAAGACTCTTAACTGACGTGGGTTGAGTCCAATCATGAATAGCACGGACCTTGACTGGGTCCATCTCCACCGCAGAAGGGGAAAAAATAAACCCCAAAGAGGGAACCTTCTGTACTCCAAAGAGACACTTTGAGCCCTTAACAAATAAAGCATTCTCACGCAAAACCTGAAACACCATCCTGACCTGCTCTACATGCGAGTCCCAGTCATCAGAAAAAACCAGAATATCATCCAGATAAACGATCATAAATTTATCCAAGTACTTCCGGAAAATATCATGTATAAAGGACTGAAACACTGAAGGAGCATTAGAGAGCCCAAAAGGCATCACCAAGTACTCAAAATGACCTTCGGGCGTATTAAACACGGTTTTCCATTCATCTCCTCGCTTAATGCGCACAAGGTTGTACGCACCACGAAGATCTATCTTGGTGAACCACTTGGCACCTTTAATTCAGGCAAACAAGTCTGACAACAGAGGCAAAGGATACTGAAATTTAACAGTGATTTTATTCAAAAGCCGATAGTCAATACAAGGTCTCAAAGATCCGTCCTTCTTGGCCACAAAAAAGAATCCCGCACCAAAAGGGGAAGAGGAAGGACGGATATGCCCCTTCTCCAGAGATTCCTTGATATACGAACGCATTGCGGTATGCTCAGGTACAGACAGATTAAATAGTCTTCCCTTAGGAAATTTGCTACCTGGAATCAAATCTATGGCACAGTCACAGTCCCTATGAGGAGGCAGAACACTGGACCTGGACTCGCTGAACACATCCTGATAATCAGACAACTACTCAGGAACTTCCGAAGGAGTAGAGGAAGCAATAGACACCGGCGGGGAATCACCATGAATACCCTGACAGCCCCAACTTGACACAGACATTGCCTTCCAATCCAAGACTGGATTCTGAGTCTGTAACCATGGCAACCCCAAAACGACCACATCATGCATTTTATGCAGAACAAGAAAACGAATCACCTCCCGATGTTCAGGAGTCATGCACATGGTTACCTGTGTCCAAAACTGCGGTTTATTTTCCGCCAATGGCGTAGCATCAATACCCCTCAGAGGGATAGGATTAACCAACGGCTCAAGAACAAAACCACAGCGCTTGGCAAATGACAGATCCATAAGACTCAGGGCAGCACCTGAATCCACAAACGCCATAACAGGGTAGGAGGACAATGAGCAAATTAAAGTCACAGACAAAATAAATTTAGGTTGCAAATTACCAATGGCGACAGGACTAACAACCCTAGTTAGGCGTTTAGAGCATGCTGATATAACATGTGTAGAATCACCACAGTAAAAACACAACCCATTCTGACGTCTATGATTTTTCCGCTCATTTCTGGTCTGAATTCTATCACATTGCATCAAATCAGGTGTTTGTTTAGACAACACCACCAGAGGATTAGCGGTTTTGCGCTCCCGCAAACACCGGTCAATTTGAATAGCCAGCGCCATGGAATCATTCAGACTTGTAGGAATGGAGAAACCCACCATCACATTGCTTAATGGCTTCAGAAAGGCCATTTCTGAAGTTTGCGGCCAGAGCACACTCATTCCACTGAGTAAGCACGGACCATTTCCGAAATTTTTGGCAATACACTTCAGCTTCATCCTGGCCCTGAGAAATAGCCAGCAAGGCTTTTTCTGCCTGAACCTCAAGATTGGGTTCCTCGTAAAGCAATCCGAGCGCCAGAAAAAACGCATCAATATTTGCCAATGCCGGATCTCCTGGCGCTAGCGAGAAGGCCCAATCCTGAGGGTCGCCCCGTAAAAAAGAGATAACAATTTTAACTTGCTGAACTGAGTCTCCAGATGAACGGGGTCTCAGGGATAGAAACAATTTACAATTATCCCTGAAATTCCTAAATTTAAATCGGTCTCCAGAAAACAGTTCAGGAATAGGTATTTTAGGTTCAGACATAGGACTACTGGTAACAAAATCTTGTATGCTTTGCACACAAGCAGCAAGCTGGTCCACACTTGTAATCAAGGTCTGGACATTCATGTCTGCAGCAAGCTCAAGCCACTCAGAGGTAAAGGGGAGGAAGAGAGGAAAAAAAAAAAAATCAGAATTTCCTTTCTTATATCCCACTTCTGCAATGCATTAAACATTCAATGTAGGCCTGGCATACTGTTATGACCCCAATGGCAGAGGGTCTCAGGAATAAATACCAAGTCTGCAAACACAAAAAACCAGCTCATAGGGCAGTGGTAACTGGGCTGACCATATATCTAATTCTAGCACCACAAATAGAAGTAGCCGGGGAACGTGCCTACGTTGGTTCTAGACGTCTCGCGCCAGCCGGAGAACTAACTAACCCTAGAAGGGAAAAGAAAGACCTTTCTTGCCTCCAGAGAAAAGACCCCAAAAGTTGGATACAAGCCCCCAACAAATAATAACGGTGAGGTAAGAGGAAAAGACAAACATAAGAATGAGCTAGGTATTTAGCAAAGAGAGGCCCACTAGCTAATAGCAGAATATAGTAAGATGACTTATATGGTCAGCAAAAACCCTATTAAAAATATCCACGCTGGATATTCAAGAACCCCCGAACCGTCTAACGGCCGGGCGGAGAACACCAGCCCCCTAGAGCTTCCAGCAAGGTCAGAAATCACATTTAGTACAAGCTGGGCAAAAATAGTAGCAAAGCAAGTAACTCAAAAAACAAAGAAGCAAGACTTAGCTTAATTTTGCAAGAGCCAGGACCAGCAGACAGGAGCAACAGAAGGATCTGATTACAACGATGCCAGGCACTGGACTAAGGATCCAGGAAGTTAATATAGCGACACCCCTGGACTAACGACCCAGGTGAGTGCCAAACAGAAAAAAGACAATCCCAGAGTCATACCACTAGTGACCACAAGAGGGAGCCAAAAAGTCTAATTCACAACAGAGACCGCAGCAGAGACGGATCGAGATTCCCCCTGTGCAGCAGAGGAAACTCGACTCCTAACATTACCCCCCTCCTAGAGCCCCCCCTCCTTGAGCCTCGCTACGCTCAAAAGCTGCAATGAGCAGCGGAGCCCGAATGTGCTCCACAGGGTCCCAGGTTCGATCCTCAGGACCGTGACCCTTCCAATCCACCAGATAAAATTTCTTGCCACCTTGCACCCCACGATAGCATTCACCTCAAACTCATCCGTAGATGAACCCGATGTCCCGGCAGATGACTCAGAAAACCGGGACAAAAGAACGGGCTTTAAGAGGGAAACGTGAAAGGTATCGGTGATACCAAGGCGTGGAGGAATAGCCAAACGGTAGACCACAGGGTTCACCTGTTCCAGAACCTTGAACGGACCAATGTAGCGAGGGGCAAACTTAGTGGACTCAACTCGCAGCCTGATGTTACGGGCGGAGAGCCACACTAAGTCGCCAGGAGCAAAGGTCGGAGCGGGGCGTCGGTGTGTATCAGCCGAGACCCTCATTCTCTCCTTGGAGGCCCGTATGGCATCCTGTGTGCGGTCTCAGATGTCACGTGCCTCCACCGCCCAGTCTGCCACCCTAGAATCGGTGGATGACACGGGCATGGGCACAGGGACACGCGGATGCTGGCCGTAATTAAGGAGAAAAGGAGTCTAACCAGTGGAATCGGCTACGGCATTATTCAAGGCAAACTCCGCCCAAGGTAGCAAAGATGCCCAGTCATCCTGCCTAGCAGAGACAAAATGTCGCAAGTATGTCACCAGAGTCTGATTTGTTCTCTCTACCAACCCATTCGTCTCGGGATGATATGCAGAGGAGAGATTCAGCTCTATGCAGAGTAAACGGCAGAGCTCTCTCCAAAACCGAGATGCAAACTGAGGACCCCGGTCGCTGACAACTTTATCAGGCATACCATGTAAGCGGAAAATATGCTTAATGAACAACGCCGCCAAGGCCCTTGCAGAAGGTAACCGTGGTAGTGGCACCAAATGCACCATTTTCGAGAAATGATCGGTGATGACCCAAATGATGGTACAGCCACGAGACTTGGGCAAACCCACCACAAAGTCCATCCCGACCATCTCCCAAGGCCTGTCTGCCACAGGCATGGGGTAAAGTAACCCGGCAGGCTGTTGCCGTGAAGACCGATTCTGGGCGCAGGAGACACACGCCCGAATATAGTCCCCGACGTCACGGGCCATATGCGGCCACCAGTACGTCCTCGCCAAAAGCTCAGATGTCCTCTTGATTCCAAAATGTCCACCCACTCTGGACGAGTGTGCCCTAGAGAGAACCTCCGGTCGCAAATTTGCTGGTACGAAAGTCTTGCCCGGGGGCACGGACTCAAGCGAAACCGGGGCCACAGTTCTCAGGCTCTCAGAGGGGACAATAAGCCGAGGCTCCTCATCCTCCTCCTCAGATGACACTACGGAGCGAGAGAGAGCATCGGCACGAGTGTTCCTCTCTCCAGAGAGAAAATGGAGAGTAAAATGGAACCGGGAGAAGAACAGGGACCATCTGGCCTGGCGAGAATTCAGCGGCTGGGCCGTCTGTATATACACCAAGTTTTTGTGGTCGGTGAATACTTGAAAGGGAAAGCGAGCTCCCTCCAAGAGGTGTCTCCACTCAGAAAAAGCCAACTTCATTGCTAGCAACTCCCTGTCCCCGATGGAATAATTCCTCTCCGCTGGTGTGAAGGTCTTGGAGAAGAAGAAGCAAGGATGCTTCCGACCTTGAGCATCCTTTTGGAAAAGGACTGCTCCAGCACCAACGGATGAGGCATCCACCTCCATAATAAATGGCTTATCTACATCGGGACGATGTAAAATGGGAGTGCTAGCAAAGTGTGACTTAATCGAAAGGAATGCCTTGGAGACATCCTCTGACCACAACTTGGGATTTGCTCCCTTCTTGGTGAGGGCAACCAAGGGAGCTACCAAAGTTGAAAAGTGTGGAATGAACTGGCGATAGTAATTGATGAACCCCATAAAGCGCTGCACCGCTTTAAGTGAATGGGGTTCCTGCCAGTCCATCCCAGCCTGTAGCTTGGCAGGATCCATAGCCAAACCCTGGGCAGAGATGATATAACCAAGGAATGGCAAGGACTCCTGCTCAAACACACACTTCTCCAATTTAGCGTAGAGGGAGTTTGCCCGTAAGAGGTCGAAGACTTTGCGAACATCTCTCCGGTGGGAGTCAATATCTGGAGAGTAGATGAGAATATCATCCAGATAGACTACGACCGAGGTGGTGAGCATCTCCCGGAAGATGTCGTTCACGAAGTCTTGGAAAACGGCTGGGGCATTACAGAGCCCAAAGGGCATCACCAGATATTCATAGTGCCCATCCCTGGTGTTAAAAGCCGTCTTCCACTCGTCCCCCTCACGGATGCGGATCAGGTTATAAGCACCCCGCAGATCTAATTTAGTAAAAACCTTTGCTCCCCGTAGCCTATCAAAAAGCTCAGATATCAGGGGTAGTGGGTACTTGTTTTTAACGGTGATGGCGTTAAGACCCCTGTAGTCAATGCATGGATGCAATTCTCCACTCTTCTTCTGTACGAAGAAGAACCCAGCCCCAGCAGGTGACACTGACTTCCTAATAAAACCTCTTGCCATATTTTCTTGGATATACTGAGACATTGCCTCCATCTCCGGGAGAGATAACGGATAGACTCGACCCCGGGGAGGCTCAGCTCCAGGTAAGAGATCGATAGGACAGTCATAGGGGAGGTGAGGCGGAAGGGTCTCCGCAGCCCTTTTGGAGAATACGTCCGCATGAGGCCAATAGTGCTTGGGGAGAGAGGAAAGATCTGCGGGTACCTCAGTTGTAGCAACCTGAACGCACTCCCTCTGACATCTACCCTCACAGGATTTACTCCATCCCAAAATTTTCCCTGAGGACCACTCTATATGAGGAGAATGAAAACGAAGCCAGGGTATCCCCAACAGGACCTCATCAACTCCCTAAGGAAGGACCAATAGGGAAATAATCTCCTGATGTGATGGAGATAACGAGAGAGTGAAAGGGATGGTTTGGTGTGTAATCTGTAAAGGTAGTGTCGACCCATTTACCACTCGAATGGTTATTGGCTTGGCGAGCATCACCAGGGGTATTGCGTGTCGCTGAGCGAAAGTGGAAGACATAAAATTACCCTCCGCTCCAGAGTCCACGCAAAACTCTACCATAAGAGTGGATGGGCCCATGGCAATTGTCCCCTTGAAAGACAATTTTGAGGTAAACGTCGCCGTGTCTAATGCACCTCCTCCAACTGCCACTAGACACTGACGTTTCCTCGACTGCTGCGGACACTTAGAGGCAAAATGTCCGGACTGCCGGCAAACATGACAGACCTTAGAGGCAAGAGCAGCCTGGGACTTAGACCCCGCTCGTGACCCCTCCATGGCCTCATGTGACTCAGGCGCCTGGACAGGAGATTCCAAAGGTCTGGCAAAGGTGGGAGCCAGCCGAAACCTCTGCTTACACTGGGCTCGCTCCAACCTTCGCTCGTGAAAACGAAGGTCTATGCGAGTTGATATGGATATGAGCTCCTCCAGTGTAGCGGGAATCTCCCTAGTGGCCAAAGCGTCCTTCACATGGTCAGCCAGCCCCCTCCAGAAGACTGGGATGAGGGTTTTATCAGACCACTCCAACTCAGACGCTAAGGTCTGGAAGAGAATGGCAAATTGACTGACCATGGTCGAACCCTGAGTCAATGCCAGCAGTTGGAGCGCCATATCATGGGTGACTTGAGGTCCTACGAAGACCTGCTCCAGAGTGTCCAGAAACCGAGGAACACTCTGCACCACATGATCATTGCGCTCCCACAGCGGCGTAGCCCACTCCAAAGCTCTGTCCGACAGAAGAGAAATTACAAATCCCACCTTTGCCCGCTCTGTGGGAAAACGTGCAGCCAGGAGCTCGAGATGAATACCGCACTGGCTCACGAATCCCCTACAGGAATTACTGTCCCCAGAGAATTTTTCAGGCAATGGAAGATGGGATAAGGTCGGGACAGAGGTGGCAGTGGGTAAAGCTGCTGCAGCCACGCTAGCAGCCTGAACAGCAATTGCGGTAACATCCACCGCCGAGGTTACACGCTCGAGAGACGCCAACCGGCCCTCCAGCAGCTGGATGTACCCCTGCAATCGCTGCTTGTCCGCCATTACTTAGCCAGATCCTGGTGCTAGTATAATGTTAGGGTTTGCGTAACGCACCAAATATATTTATTGAGGTGATTGGTGCGTTCGCAACCCGGGATCCACCGTGCAGGAATATCCTGCTGCTAAGTGGATGGCGGCGCTATATGGCGGTAATAACCAGCTCTGTTAGCTTCACAGAGTGGCCGAGAAGACAAAGCTCTGTGCCCTGTTAACTGTCACAGAGACACAGGCTAACTACCCAGACGCGAGCAGTCAGTGGTCATTCATGCATACTACTCTCCTCGCCGGAGGAGCCAGCATTCTAAGGGCTTGTTTCAGCCGGGTCCCTGAATACTCTCACACACAAACTCCTCGCCGGAGGTGCCAGCATTCTAGGGGCTCATTTCAGCCGGGTCCCTGAACACATTCACACAAATGACCACAATCGCGCAAAGTGTTGTGAATTTGCTTTTTGCTCCCTCTAGTGGTTACTAGTTTTTTGACTCTGGTTTTTCTGTCATTCCTTTTATCCGCACCTGGGTCGTTAGTTAGGGGTGTTGCTATATAAGCTCCCTGGACCTTCAGTTCAATGCCTGGCACCGTAGTTATCAGAGCTAGTCTGCTGTGCTCTTGTCTACTGATCCTGGTTCCAGTTATATCAGCTAAGTCTGCCTTTTGCTTTTTGCTATTTGTTTTGGTTTTGTATTTTTGTCCAGCTTGTTCCAAATCTATATCCTGACCTTTGCCGGAAGCTCTAGGGGGCTGGTGTTCTCCCCCCGGACCGTTAGACGGTTCGGGGGTTCTTGAATTTCCAGTGTGGATTTTGATAGGGTTTTTGTTGACCATATAAGTTACCTTTCTTTATTCTGCTATCAGTAAGCGGGCCTCTCTGTGCTAAACCTGGTTCATTTCTGTGTTTGTCATTTCCTCTTACCTCACCGTCATTATTTGTGGGGGGCTTCTATCCAGCTTTGGGGTCCCCTTCTCTGGAGGCAAGAAAGGTCTTTGTTTTCCTCTACTAGGGGTAGCTAGATTCTCCGGCTGGCGCGTGTCATCTAGAATCAACGTAGGAATGATCCCCGGCTACTTCTAGTGTTGGCGTTAGGAGTAGATATATGGTCAACCCAGTTACCACTGCCCTATGAGCTGGATTTTTGTATTCTGCAGACTTCCACGTTCCTCTGAGACCCTCGCCATTGGGGTCATAACAGTTTGCCAGGCCAGTATTAAATGTTTAATGCATTGCAGAAGAGGGATTATAAGAAAGAAGATTCTGAGTTTTTTTTTTTTCTTCTCCTTCCCCTTTACCTCAGAGTGGCTATGCTTGCTGCAGACATGAATGTCCAGACCTTGATTACAAGTGTGGACCAGCTGGCTACTCGTGTGCAGGGCATACAAGACTATGTTATCAGAAATCCTAGGTCAGAACCTAAAATACCGATTCCTGAACTGTTTTCCGGAGACAGGTTTAAGTTTAGGAATTTCGTGAATAATTGTAAATTGTTTTTGTCCTTGAGACCCTGTTCATCAGGAGATTCTGCTCAGCAAGTAAAAATTGTTATTTCGTTCTTACGGGGCGACCCTCAGGATTGGGCTTTTTCGCTGGCGCCAGGAGATCCGGCATTGGCTGATCTTGATGCGTTTTTTCTGGCGCTCGGTTTACTTTATGAGGAACCCAATCTTGAGATTCAGGCAGAAAAGGCCTTGCTGTCTATGTCTCAGGGGCAGGACGAGGCTGAAGTGTATTGCCAAAAATTTCGGAAATGGTCCGTGCTGACACATTGGAACGAGTGTGCACTGGCCGCTAATTTTAGAAATGGCCTTTCTGAAGCCATTAAGAATGTTATGGTGGGTTTTCCCATTCCCACAGGTCTGAATGATACTATGGCACTGGCTATTCAAATTGACCGGCGGTTGCGGGAGCGCAAAACCGCAAATTCCCTCATGGTGTTGTCTGAACAGACACCTAATTCGGTGCAATGTGATAGAAAAACCGCAAATTCCCTCATGGTGTTGTCTGAACAGACACCTGATTTAATGCAATGTGATAGAATCCTGACTAGAAATGAGCGGAAAATTCATAGACGCCGGAATGGCTTGTGCTACTACTGTGGTGATTCTACACATGTTATCTCAGCATGCTCTAAACGTATAGCTAAGGTTGTTAGTCCTGTCACCGTTGGTAATTTGCAACCTAAATTTATTCTGTCTGTAACTTTGATTTGCTCACTGTCATCTTATCCTGTCATGGCGTTTGTAGATTCAGGTGCTGCCCTGAGTCTCATGGATCTCTCATTTGCTAAGCGCTGTGGATTTACTCTTGAACCATTAGAAAATCCTATTCCTCTTAGGGGTATTGATGCTACACCATTGGCAGCAAATAAACCGCAGTATTGGACTCAGGTTACCATGTGCATGACTCCTGAACACCGCGAGGTGATACGTTTCCTGGTTTTACATAAAATGCATGATTTGGTCGTTTTAGGGCTGCCATGGTTACAGACCCATAATCCAGTCCTGGACTGGAAGGCTATGTCAGTCTCAAGTTGGGGCTGTCGTGGTATTCATGAGGATTCCCTGCCTGTGTCTATTGCTTCTTCTACGCCTTCGGAAGTTCCGGAGTATTTGTCTGATTATCAGGATGTCTTCAGTGAGTCTGAGTCCAGTGCACTGCCTCCTCATAGGGACTGTGACTGTGCTATAGATTTGATCCCAGGCAGTAAATTTCCTAAGGGAAGACTGTTTAATCTGTCGGTACCTGAACATACCGCTATGCGTTCATATATCAAGGAGTCTCTGGAAAAAGGACATATTCGTCCGTCTTCTTCCCCTCTTGGTGCGGGATTCTTTTTTGTGGCAAAAAAGGACGGATCTTTGAGACCTTGTATTGATTATCGGCTTTTAAATAAGATCACTGTCAAATTTCAGTATCCTTTACCGCTGTTGTCTGACTTGTTTGCCCGGATTAAGGGTGCCAAGTGGTTCACCAAGATAGACCTTCGTGGTGCGTACAACCTTGTGCGCATTAAGCAAGGTGATGAATGGAAAACCGCATTCAATACGCCCGAAGGTCATTTTGAGTACTTGGTGATGCCTTTTGGGCTCTCCAATGCGCCTTCAGTTTTTCAGTCCTTTATGCATGACATTTTCCGGAAGTATCTGGATAAATTTTTGATTGTTTATCTGGATGATATTTTGGTTTTTTCTGATAATTGGGATTCGCATGTGGAGCAGGTCAGGTTGGTCTTTAAAATTTTGCGTGAAAATTCTTTGTTTGTCAAGGGCTCAAAGTGTCTCTTTGGTGTACAGAAGGTTCCCTTTTTGGGGTTCATTTTTTCCCCTTCTGCTGTGGAGATGGACCCAGTCAAGGTCCGAGCTATTCTTGATTGGACTCAGCCCTCGTCAGTTAAGAGTCTTCAGAAGTTCTTGGGCTTCGCTAACTTCTACCGTCGTTTTATCGCTAATTTTTCTAGCATTGTGAAACCTTTGACGGATATGACCAAGAAGGGCTCCGATGTAGCTAACTGGGCTCCTGCTGCCGTGGAGGCTTTCCAGGAGTTGAAACGCCGGTTTACTTCGGCGCCTGTTTTGTGCCAGCCTGACGTCTCACTTCCCTTTCAGGTTGAGGTGGATGCTTCGGAGATTGGGGCAGGGGCCGTTTTGTCGCAGAGAGGCCCTGGTTGCTCTGTTATGAAACCTTGTGCCTTTTTCTCTAGGAAGTTTTCGCCTGCCGAGCGAAATTATGATGTGGGCAATCGGGAGTTGTTGGCCATGAAATGGGCATTTGAGGAGTGGCGTCATTGGCTCGAGGGTGCTAAGCATCGTGTGGTGGTCTTGACTGATCACAAAAATCTGATGTATCTCGAGTCTGCTAAACGCCTTAATCCGAGACAGGCCCGCTGGTCATTGTTTTTCTCCCGCTTTGATTTTGTTGTCTCGTATTTACCAGGTTCAAAGAATGTGAAGGCCGATGCTCTTTCTAGGAGCTTTGTGCCTGATGCTCCTGGAGTCGCTGATCCTGTTGGTATTCTTAAAGATGGAGTTATCTTGTCAGCTATTTCTCCGGATCTGCGACGTGTGTTGCAGAGATTTCAGGCTGATAGGCCTGAGTCTTGTCCACCTGACAGACTGTTTGTTCCGGATAAGTGGACCAGCAGAGTCATTTCCGAGGTTCATTCCTCGGTGTTGGCAGGTCACCCGGGAATTTTTGGCACCAGAGATCTGGTGGCCAGGTCCTTTTGGTGGCCTTCCTTGTCAAGGGATGTGCGGTCATTTGTGCAGTCCTGTGGGACTTGTGCTCGAGCTAAGCCTTGCTGTTCTCGTGCCAGCGGTTTGCTCTTGCCCTTGCCTGTCCCGAAGAGACCTTGGACACATATCTCCATGGATTTCATTTCTGATCTTCCGCTATCTCAGGGCATGTCCGTTATCTGGGTGATATGTGATCGCTTCTCCAAGATGGTCCATTTGGTTCCTTTGCCTAAGCTGCCTTCCTCTTCCGATCTGGTTCCTGTGTTTTTCCAGAACGTGGTTCGTTTGCACGGCATCCCTGAGAATATTGTGTCAGACAGAGGATCCCAGTTCGTTTCCAGGTTCTGGCGATCCTTTTGTAGTAGGATGGGCATTGATTTGTCGTTTTCGTCTGCTTTCCATCCTCAGACTAATGGACAGACGGAGCGAACCAATCAGACTTTGGAGGCTTATTTGAGGTGTTTTGTCTCTGCTGATCAGGACGATTGGGTGACATTCTTGCCGTTGGCTGAGTTTGCCCTTAATAATCGGGCTAGTTCCGCCACCTTGGTTTCGCCTTTTTTCTGCAACTCTGGTTTCCATCCTCGCTTTTCTTCGGGTCATGTGGAGCCTTCTGACTGTCCTGGGGTGGATTCTGTGGTGGATAGGTTGCAGCAGATCTGGAATCATGTGGTGGACAACTTGAAGTTGTCACAGGAGAAGGCTCAGCGCTTTGCCAACCGCCGCCGCGGTGTGGGTCCCCGACTACGCGTTGGGGATTTGGTGTGGCTTTCTTCCCGCTTTGTTCCTATGAAGGTCTCCTCTCCCAAATTTAAACCTCGTTTTATTGGGCCTTACAAGATATTGGAAATCCTTAATCCTGTATCTTTTCGTCTGGATCTTCCTGTGTCGTTTGCTATTCACAATGTATTTCATAGGTCCTTGTTGCGGCGGTACATTGTGCCTGTAGTTCCTTCTGCTGAGCCTCCTGCTCCGGTGTTGGTTGAGGGCGAGTTGGAGTACGTGGTGGAGAAGATCTTGGATTCTCGCCTCTCCAGGCGGAGGCTTCAGTACCTGGTCAAGTGGAAGGGCTATGGTCAGGAGGATAATTCCTGGGTGGTCGCCTCTGATGTTCATGCGGCCGATTTAGTTCGTGCCTTTCATGCCGCTCATCCTGATCGCCCTGGTGGTCGTGGTGAGGGTTCGGTGACCCCTCACTAAGGGGGGGGTACTGTTGTGAATTTGCTTTTTGCTCCCTCTAGTGGTTACTAGTTTTTTGACTCTGGTTTTTCTGTCATTCCTTTTATCCGCACCTGGGTCGTTAGTTAGGGGTGTTGCTATATAAGCTCCCTGGACCTTCAGTTCAATGCCTGGCACCGTAGTTATCAGAGCTAGTCTGCTGTGCTCTTGTCTACTGATCCTGGTTCCAGTTATATCAGCTAAGTCTGCCTTTTGCTTTTTGCTATTTGTTTTGGTTTTGTATTTTTGTCCAGCTTGTTCCAAATCTATATCCTGACCTTTGCCGGAAGCTCTAGGGGGCTGGTGTTCTCCCCCCGGACCGTTAGACGGTTCGGGGGTTCTTGAATTTCCAGTGTGGATTTTGATAGGGTTTTTGTTGACCATATAAGTTACCTTTCTTTATTCTGCTATCAGTAAGCGGGCCTCTCTGTGCTAAACCTGGTTCATTTCTGTGTTTGTCATTTCCTCTTACCTCACCGTCATTATTTGTGGGGGGCTTCTATCCAGCTTTGGGGTCCCCTTCTCTGGAGGCAAGAAAGGTCTTTGTTTTCCTCTACTAGGGGTAGCTAGATTCTCCGGCTGGCGCGTGTCATCTAGAATCAACGTAGGAATGATCCCCGGCTACTTCTAGTGTTGGCGTTAGGAGTAGATATATGGTCAACCCAGTTACCACTGCCCTATGAGCTGGATTTTTGTATTCTGCAGACTTCCACGTTCCTCTGAGACCCTCGCCATTGGGGTCATAACAGCAAAGCATGTAACGTATGAAGATACTAGCGCATGGCCGTGCGGCCATGCGAGCCTTAAATAGCTGCAGTACCAACAGGACCTTAAAGAAGAGGACCAATGAGAGATTGCCATACCTGAGCATGTGACCCTAGATCTCCACTGAGAGATCTTGCCCTGAGCATGCTCAGTGTGAGCAGAGCAGGACTTAGTCCAAGCACCTATAGGACCTTCCTGAAAGGACCAATGGACTTGGCTGCAGAAGCTGAACATGTGACCCCCTGATCTCCAGTGAGAGATCTTGCCCTGGGCATGCTCAGTATGTGCAAAGCAGGACTTAGTCCCAGAAAAGCCTGTTCGCCGTAGATCAGTGCAGGGTACAATAGTAGAGCCTGGAGAGGCAGCAATAACCCTTTGCACTGAATCAGACTCAGTGAGACGCTGGGACCGACGTCTCCACTGAGCAGGCTCCACTGCGGCTGATGGAGAATGGAAGACCGCAGCAGAGACGGATCGAGATTCCCCCTGTGCAGCAGAGGAAACTCGACTCCTAACACGAACCACATGCTGAAAAAACAACGAAACCAAATCTGAAGAGGAAGGCAATTTAGGCAAAGGCACCAAATGAACCATCTTAGAAAACCGGTCACAAACAACCCAGATAACCGACATCCTCTGGGAAACCGGAAGATCAGAAATAAAATCCATAGAAATATGCATCCAGGGCCTCTCAGGGACCGGCAATGGTGAAAGTAACCCACTAGAACGGGAGCAACAAGGCTTGGCCCGCGCACAAGTCCCACAGGACTGCACAAAAGAACGCACATCACGCGACAAGGAAGGCCACCAAAAGGACCTACCAACCAAATCTCTGGTACCAAAAATACCAGGATGACCAGCCAACACGGAACAGTGAACCTCAGAAATCATTCTACTAGTCCATCTGTCACAAACAATTTCCCCACAGGACAGCGATCAGGTCTGTCAGCCTGAAATTCCTGAAGAACCCGCCGTAAATCAGGGGAAATGGCAGAAAGGACCACCCCTTCTTTCAGAATGCCGATCGGTTCAAGGACCTCAGGAGAATCAGGCAAAAAACTCCTAGAAAGGGCATCAGCCTTAATATTCTTAGAACCCGGAAGATACAAAACCACGAAATCAAAACGGGAAAAAAACAAGGACCATCGAGCCTGTCTAGGACTCAGCCGTTTGGCAGACTCGAGGTAAATCAGATTCTTATGATCAGTCAGGACCACAATACGATGCTTAGCTCCCTCAAGCCAATGTTGCCATTCCTCAAACGCCCACTTCATAGCCAACAACTCCCGATTGCCGACATCATATTTGCGTTCAGCAGGCGAAAACTTGCGGGAGAAGAAGGCACACGGTTTCATCAAGGAACCCACAGAATCCCTCTGAGACAAAACGGCCCCTGCCCCAATCTCAGAGGCATCAATCTCAACCTGAAACGGAAGGGAAACATCCGGTTGGCGCAACACCGGAGCAGAAGTAAATCAGCATTTAAGCTCCTGAAAGGCAGAGACAGCCGCAGAGGACCAATTCGCCACATCAGCGCCTTTCTTCGTCAAATCGGTCAAGGGTTTAACCACGCTGGAGAAATTAGCAATGAAACGTCGATAAAAATTTGCAAAACCCAAAAATTTCTGAAGGCTCTTCACGGATGTGGGTTGAATCCAATCATAAATGGCCTGAACCTTAACCGGATCCATCTCCATAGATGAGGGAGAAAAAATGAAGCCCAAAAAAGAAACCTTCTGCACCCCAAAGAGGCACTTAGACCCCTTCACAAACAAAGCATTGTCGCGAAGAATCTGAAATACCTTCCTGACCTGTTCCACATGAGACTCCCAATCATCGGAAAAAATCAAAATATCATCCATGAGCTTGAAGGACTGCATCTATGCGGTTCAGCAATGATTCATACAATTTATTAATGAAGTCATCAGGAATAGCAAAGAATGAAGTCTTACATGCCTCCCAGAGTTCATCTAGATTCTTTGGTTTTGTCTTCCAAGCTTCCTCTTTCATCCTACCCCAAACATGCTCAATGTTGTTCATGTCTGGTGACTGGGCTGGCCAGTCCTTGAGCACCTCTTGATCTTTTTTGCCTGGAGGAACTTTGTTGTAGAGATGGATGTATGAGATGGAGCACCATCCTTCAGCAGAATTTGACCCCTTTTATGATTTGGAATATAAGAGGTAGCTAATACTTCTTGATATTTTAGGCTATTGATATTGCCTTCCACCTTGCAAATGTTTCGCACACCCCCATACTGAATGTAACCCCAGACCATGATCTTTCCACCACCAAATGCAACTGTTTTCTGGGTGCATTTTGGATCCATACGGGCTCCAGTAGGTCTCCTGCAGTATTTGCGGTGGCTGTGGTGCAATTCTACTGAATATTCACCAGAGAAATCCACCTTCTGCCACTTTTCCAGCATCCACCTGCTTAGCAGGCTGTCGGACTTTGCAAATGCCACACGGTTTTTAATTTGCCTTTTGTTTAGTGCTGGCTTCTGGCTGGCCATGGAGGCTATTTCAAGACAGAGTCCTACAAACTGTTCTAGTTGACACAGGGACTTCATGTGATCAAGCCTGTTGGAGCTCTGCTGCAGTGGAATAGGGGCTTGTTTTGGGTTTTCTAACCAACAAACGTTCCTCCTGAGCAGTTGTCTTGCGGGGTCTGCTGGACCTGAGCTTGTCAAACACATCTCCAGTCTCTTCAAATCTTTTTTTAATTTTTTGTACTTGACGCTGAGACACATTAAAAGGTGCCAGCCACCTCTGCAGTGGATCTAGTGTTCAGCCTCTTGATAATCCAGGCTTTGGTCACACAAAATATTAAATATGACTCTAATAGCACCACAACTTCATTCACCAATGTTATGCAACATATATTTGTATTTGAATTTAATTATTTGTTTGAATATCACATTACATTCTATGGGCGACAAAACTTTTGTCTTGCCAAAATCTGACCATTCTGTGTCCATTAAATGATTAATATTTCTGCATTTTCAAATGTATTGTCTAGTCTTCTGACCGAGCACTCCGCCTCCTAGTCACAGGTGTCTTGATTGCAGCAGGTCCAGTACCCCTCCACAGAGAAAGAGAATGTTAGTCTCATGAGAGGTTTTCATAGGTGCCCATTCACATGGAGACGTTTATTCTCAGCGAGGAAGGAAAGCGTAGGACCTGGTATAAGAGAGATGCCATAAAGTGGCTACCAGGTACACATAAAATTGGCCTTTTTTATGCGCTAAACGCTCTCATTTTTTCATATTTTTAGTGCAGTAATGCATGATTTGCGGCTGATAGACAGGCTGAATACATGTGGGAATTCCCTAACAAACAGGCAAAAACCCACATGTACTCAGGCTGTCTAGCAGCCGCAAATCATGAAGCTGCAGCTACGAAAACTAAATCTTCAAGCACTAACAAATACTCGAAGACCACTCGAACGTGCTTGGAGAAACCCGAGTAACAAGTACACTCGCTCATCACTATATAATACATATCCATCAACAGAAAAAAAAAAGTTATGAGTCTCGGAAAATGGTGTCATAAGAAAATATCCTTCAGTGTTGTCATACTGACCTGAAGGACATTGATACCAGGTTATTTTTACTATATAATGAATTTTATAGAGCTATACTGCACTGCTGCTGCTGGTGTCGACATTGCTGGCCCTTCACTGCCAGATATCTCCTTGCCTAACCTGCCACTGCCACTAGACAGCCAAACATATTTTCTGTGCTTGTCTGGTGAGTTGTATAGTTATACTGTTCTACAGCTGGGAAGCATACTATCTTGAGGGTACACACTGATTAAACAGCTCTCAAAATAGGGCTATTTTCTTGAATGGCTAGTTATCACTAGGTGTCACATTCAAAACAGCTAGCCTTTTTTTGCTACCTGAATAAAAGACAATGTTTGGACACCTTAATAAAAGACTTTGTAATAGTTTAGTCATTTTGAGAATCGAAAAGATGTTGTCAATCCTCAAAAAGACAATTTCTTTCACTCCTAGTTGAGAAGCCTATTATGTCTTCCCTTTGAAAACAGCATACCTTTCTCAGCTCTCTTATTAAAGGTGTACTTTTTGAATGGCGTGTGAAAAAGCTATCACTTTGACATGTAGCAAAGAAAGAAAGCAAGACTCAAGCTTCTTCTCATGCTCATTTTTCTTGCAACAAAGCGGTGTCATCCAGTGATGCCTGGTCAGTGTCATCAGGATAACCATTATCATTGTTATTCACAACTATTGCTTCTTGAACTCTACAAAAAGGGATAAGATTCATAATTCAATAAAACTTAACAAACTTTTATTTCATTGATTAAAACACAAATATTGAGGTTCTTAGACTAATCCTTGGTGAAACAGTAATGGCTAAACAATGCTATTTCTTAGCACAATAAATGTATCAGTTATGCAGAAAATCACATCATATTTAGTGGTTGCTCCTAGGAACATCTACAATCACATAATAGGTGCAGACCTGTGTATATACAGTACAGACCAAAAGTTTGGACACACCTTCTCATTTAAAGATGTTTCTGTATTTTCATGACTAAGAAAATTGTAAATTCACACTGAAGGCATCAAAACTATGAATTAACACATGTGGAATTATTTACTTAACAAAAAAGTGTGAAACAACTGAAAATATGTCTTACAGTTGTGGCCAAAAGTATTGACACCCCTGCAATTCTGTCAGATAATACTCAGTTTCTTCCTGAAAATGATTGCAAACACAAATTCTTTGTTATTATTATTTTCATTTAATTTGTCTTAAATGAAAAAACACAAAAAGATTTGTCCTAAAGCCAAATTGGATATAATTCCACACCAAACATAAAAAGTGGGTGGACAAAAGTATTGGCACTGTTCGAAAAATCATGTGATGCTTCTCTAATGTGTGTAATTAACAGCACCTGTAACTTACCTGTGGCACCTAACAGGTGTTGGCAATAACTAAATCACACTTGCAGCCAGTTGACATGGATTAAAGTTGACTCAACCTCTGTCCTGTGTCCTTGTGTGTACAACATTGAGCATGGAGAAAAGAAAGAAGACCAAAGAACTATCTGAGGACTTGAGAAACCAAATTGTGAGGAAGCATGAGCAATCTCAAGGCTACAAGTCCATCTCCAAAGACCTGAATGTTCCTATGTCTACTGTGCGCAGTGTCATCAAGAAGTTTAAAGCCCATGGCACTGTGGCTAACCTCCCTAGATGTGGATGGAAAATAAAAATTGACAAGAGATTTCAACGCAAGATTGTGCGGATGTTGGATAAAGAACCTCGACTAACATCCAAAGAAGTTCAAGCTGCCCTGCAGTCCGAGGGTACAACAGTGTCAACCCGTACTATCCGTCGGCGTCTGAATGAAAAGGGACTGTATGGTAGGAGACCCAGGAAGACCCCACTTCTTTCCCCGAGACATAAAAAAGCCAGGCTGGAGTTTGCCAAAACTTACCTGAAAAAGCCTAAACCGTTTTGGAAGAATTTTCTCTGGTCAGATGAGACAAAAGTAGAGCTTTTTGGGCAAAGGCATCAACATAGAGTTCACAGGAGAAAAAAGAGGCATTCAAAGAAAAGAACACGGTCCCTACAGTCAAACATGGCGGAGTTTCCCTGATGTTTTGGGGTTGCTTTGCTGCCTCTGGCACTGGTCTGCTTGACCATGTGCATGGCATTATGAAGTCTGAAGACTACCAACAAATTTTTCAGCATAATGTAGGGCCCAGTGTGAGAAAGCTGGGTCTCCCTCAGAGGTCATGGGTCTTCCAGCAGGACAATGACCCAAAAAAAACTTCAAAAGCACTAGAAAATGGTTTGAGAGAAAGCACTGGAGACTTCTAAGGTGGCCAGCAATGAGTCCAGACCTGAATCCCTTAGAACACCTGTGGAGAGATCTAAAAATGGCAGTTTGGGGAAGGCACACTTCAAATATCAGGGACCTGGAGCAGTTTTCCAAAGAAGAATGGTCTAAAATTGCAGCAGAGCATTGTAAGAAACTCATTGATGGTTACCGGAAGTGGTTGGTCGCAGTTCTTTTGGCTAAAGGCTGTGCAGCCAAGTATTAGGCTGAGGGTGCCAATACTTTTGTCTGGCCCATTTTTTTAGTTTTGTGTGAAATGATCAATGTTGTGCTTTTTGCTTCATTCTCTTTTGTTTTTGTTTTTTCATTTAAGACAAATTAAATGAAGATAATAATACCAAAGAATGTGTGATTGCAATCATTTTCAGGAAGAAACTGAGTATTATCTGACAGAATTGCAGGGGTGTCAATACTTTTGGCCACAACTGTATATTCTAGGTTCTTCAAAGTAGCCACCTTTTGCTTTGATGACTGCTTTGCACACTCTTGGCATTCTCTTGAAGAGCTTTAAGAGGTAGTCAACGGAACTGGTTTTCACTTCACAGGTGTGCCCTGTCAGGTTTAATAAGTGGCATTTCTTGCCTTATAAATAGGGTTGGGAAAATCAGTTGTGTTGAGCAGAAGTCTGGTGGATACACAGCTGATAGTCCTACTGAATAGACTGTAAGAATTTGTATTATGGTAAGAAAAAAACAGCTAATTAAAGAAAAACGAGTGGCTATCATTACTTCAAGAAATGAAGGTCGGTCAGTCTGAAAAATTGGGAAAACTTTGAAAGTGTCCCCAAGTGCAGTTGCAAAAACCATCAAGCGCTACAAAGAACCTGGCTCACATGAGGACCGCCCTAGGAAAGGAAGACCAAGAGTCACCTCTGCTTCTGAGGATAAGTTTATATGAGTCACCTGCCTCAGAAATCGCAGGTTAACAGCAGCTAAGAAAAGAGACCAGGTCAATGCCACACAAACTTCTAGGAGCAGACATCTCTACAACAACTGTTAAGAGGAGACTTTGTGCAGCAGGCCTTCATGGTAAAATAGCTGCTAGGAAACCACTGCTAAGGACAGGCACCAAACAGAGACTTGTTTGGGCAAAAGAACACAAGGAATGGACATTAGACTAGTGGAAATCTGTGCTTTGGTCTGATGAGTCCAAATTTGAGATCTTTGGTTCCAACCACTATGTCTTTGTGCGATGCAGAAAAGGTTAACAGATGGACTCTACATGCCTGGTTCCCATAGTGAAGCATGGAGGAGGAAGTGTGATGGTGTGGTGGTGCTTTCATGGTGACACTGTTGGGGATTTATTCAAAGTTGAAGGCATACTGAACCAGCATGGCTACCACAGCATCTTGCAGAGGCATGCTATTCCATCCGGTTTGCATTTAGTTGAACCATCATTTATTTTTCAACAGGACAATGATCCCAAACACACCTCAAGGCTGTGTAAGGGCTATTTGACCAAGAAGCAGAGTGATGGGGTGCTACGCCAGATGTCCTGGCCTCTGCAGTCACCAGACCTAAAACCAATCGAGATGCTTTGGGGTGAGCTGGACCGCAGAGTGAAGGCAAAAGTCCAACAAGTGCTAAGCATCTCTGGGAACTCTTTCAAGATTGTTAGAAGACCATTTCCGGTGACAACCTCTTGAAGCTCATCAAGAGAATGCTAAGAGTGTGCAAGGCAGTCATCAAAGCAAAAGGTGGCTACTTTGAAGAACCTAGAATATAAGACATATTTTCAGTTGTTTCATACTTTTTTGTTAAGTACGTTATTCCACATGTGTTAATTCATAGTTTTGATGCCTTCAGTGTAAACTTAAAATTTTCATAGTCATGAAAATACAGAAAAATCTTTAAATGAGAAGGTGTGTCCAAACTTTTGGTCTGTACTGTACATATAGAGTTATACTGTTAGTGACAGTAGCCACAGACGCACATATGATGCAAATGTATAAGCTTTACAGAGAATCACATGATGATAAGTGGTTGCTCCTTGTAGCCTCTACAACATGTAGATCTGAACAACCTACAATCTGTACTATTACAAACCTTATAGCACTATATGTATATACTCAAGCCTGCACCTTTTATGTGGTTGTAGATGTTACTTGCAGGAACCACTTAATTTTTGTAATTCTCTGTATAGCTGATACATTTGCATCAGATGTGCATCTGTGGGTACTATCACAAACAGTATATCTACAATGGGTAATCAACATATTGACAAAACATTGATTGTTCAATTAACCTGCTCCTTTGTCCCTCAAGGATAGCAGACCAGTAAGCTCTAGGTAATACAATAGGTAATGAGCAGCCATTCAACAAATCAGCAAACATCAATTTAGCCTATTCAATTCAATTCAAACTCATAGCAATAACTCATGTCCCTGGCCCTACTGAATATACATCTGGCATAATTAAGAATAAATGCTGTGTCGTCACATCCATCCCTGATTGTGAGATAAGGAAACAAGTGTACAATTCTTGTTGTCTTGCTTGTGTGCCAACTCAGCTCCGATCTGATCAAGCTGCTGGAGGTTCAGTCAGTGCCATATCACTTTCTGGACTGTGCTTCATTTATAAAAAAAATATGGCATGTGCTAAGCTTTACAGAAAAATACCCAGCTATCAACATTTCTCTCAGAATGGGTGCCTGCTCTGTGCTGCTCATGTGCAGGAAAATGCAAGTCTCTTTGCTTGGAATTGCACATTAAAGTACAGTACACTATAAAGACATCATGCAGAGTGGCAACAATGCATCACAACAATCAGTAGAGGTTGTAAAGTTTCCGAGTTTGGTCACTAGGTCTGGTTCCATAATCAGTTGGCAATTATCAACCTCTTCTTACGCCTCCTCCTCCTCAATAGACATCACCACATTGCATTTGCTCCCCACCCTCAAACTTTTCCTTTTTGTAATATAAAATGTTTTCAAGAAGCTTTTCAGTTTGTTAGCATGTCTGAGAAATGTTATACAGAGGATGAGTTGCTCATCTGCATAAAGTAGTAAGTATCACATAGAAGGACTCCTCATCTACTGCAACTGACCATTGTCATAATAATAATAATCTTTATTTTATATTGCGCTAACATATTTCACAGCACTTTACAGTTTTGCACACATTATCATCGTAGTCCCCAATGGGGCTCACAATCTAAATTCCCTATCAGTATGTCTTTTGAATGTGGGAGGAAACTCACGCAAACATGGGGAGAACATACAAGCTCCTTGCAGATGTTGTCCAAGGTGGAATTAGAACCCAGGACTCAAAAGCTGGAAGGCTGCAGTGCTAACCACTGAGCCATCGCGCTGCCCATAAGAGACAATGCCCAGAGCAGTGTGGCTGTCTTATGTTTGGTAAAATTAACTGTTGTTCTCTAGTAGAGATGAGCAAAATTGTTTGGAAAACGTTATCTAATATCAAATTCAGCTCTAACGTAGCTCACCCCTATTCATGTTCGGATTCCCAACCATTTTCTCTCAAAGTCGTCAAAATTCGGGGGCCGTTAGGTAAATGATCATGTTTCCAATACTGATTTTCTCAGGAATTAGGCTAGGAAAGTGGTGCTGTATGATAAGCGGGGGGATGTTTTGGATGAGTAGGTGGAAAGCAGCCAGAGGAGCGTCGGACTATTATTCTTTTTTTTTTTTAATTAACATAATGTGTGGAGATTCCAGCAGTTAATCAGGGCACAGAAACCATCCACAGTCAAGACAGAAGGGCTTCTGTTATTGGCTGCCAAAGTCACATGTCCCTTTCTATATAAAAAGTGGACATGCTGTTTTTGCACCATTTTGTCAGTGTAAGAGCGCAGAGAGCCTACACCTGCTGCTGCTGCAAGTAGTCAGATAGTTAGGTGGATTATTGTCAGTTAGTTCAGCTAGATAGGACCCTGTGTCAAATCAACCTTCTACCATCTAACTTGTTTGTGCTAATAGTGTGGTACAGTCAGGAGGTCAAATTTCTTAATCAAAATTGCTTGTGCTAATATTGTGGTGCAAGCACCAGGCCACATTTCATAATCAAAATGGTTTGGGCTAATAATCTGGTGTAGGCACCAGGCCACATTTAAAAATCAAAATTAATTGGGCTAATCCTCTGATGCAGGCACCATTCCACATTTCATAGTCAAAATTGTTTAGGCTAATAGTCTGGTGCCGGAACCAGACCATAATTCATAATCAAAATCATTTGGGCTAACATTATGGTGCAGGCACCAGTCCATATTTTATAATCAACATCGTTTGGACAGGAGACTCATCTAAATTGATTGGACTAAAACTCGTGCAGGCATCGGGCCACATTTCATAATCAAAATCACTTGGTCTAATATGATGATGCAGGCACCAGTCCACAGTTAATAATCAAAATTGTTTGGGCTAATACTGTGGTAAAGGCAGAAGGCCACATTTCCTAATCTAAATCATTTGTGCTAATACTCTGGTGCTGGCACCTGTCCACATTTCATAATAAAAGCTATTTGGGCTAATGCTATGGTGTAGGCACCATGTCACATTTCATAACCAAAATAGTTTAGGCTAATACTGTGGTGCAGGTGCCAGGCCACATGTAATAATATAAATCCTTTGTGCTAATTCGATATTTTTGTGAAAAAAAGTAAAATTTTCATTTTTTCCTTCCACATTGTTTTAATTCCGGTGAATCCCATAAAGGGTTTTTATACTCCTTGAATGTGGTTTTGAGAACTTTTATGTGTGTAGTTTTTAAAAAAAATTGAGAAATTGATGATAAACTTTTAACCCTTCTAACTTCCTAACAAAAAAAATGTTTAAAAAATGAAGCTGATGAGAAGTAGACACATGCTATTTATTAATGTTTTTTGTGATATAACAATCTGGTTTAAGGGCATGAAAATTAAAAGCTTGGAAATTGTAACATATTTTGCATTTTGTGTAAAAAAAACCCAAAAATTATATTTTCATAAATAAACACAAATCATATTGACCAAAATTTACAATTTATAATAACCTGAAGTACAACGTGTCAAGAAAAAAAATCTCAGAATCTCTGGGATACAGTGAAGCATTCCAGAGTTATATCATCATAATTTGATGCTGGTCGGAATTGAAAAAATTGGTCTTGTCAGGAAGGTTGACTATTGGATAGCCTTGCTTTTGGTCCCTCGCTATAAAAGCAAAATAAGGAATTTTTTTCCAGTTTTCAGAAAGTAATCAAAATCGGCATATTACTAGGATAATCTGTTTTCTCTGAACAGTAGTAAAGTCAACAATTCCCCATCTGTGCCAGCGCTAGGGCTAGAACAAGTATTTAAAAAATTAAACAGTCCAGTGTAGTACTTTAGTCCAAGGAAAGTACATTTAAAGCTCAACGTTTATTCTGTGATTTAAAATCTCCATAGTAGTCAAAGTAAGAGGGAGTCACAGAGGGGCTGACAGACAACAGAAAAAAACTACAGGTTTTTGATATGTGCCAATACCATGAGCTGGGACTTTAGTACTATACTGGACTTTTTCCTTTTTTATGCAAGCTCCTTAGGGTACGTGCCCACGATCAGGAAGAGCAGGGTTTTGGATGCAGCTCAACTGGTCGCAGCGAAAATACACTTAATCCAAAACGCTGCAACTTCCTGATCACGGGAACATAGCCTTAACAGGTCTTGTTCAGTTCTTATCCGTGCAATGAGTCCCAAGCTCTAGTCAGAGGACCGCCAGTTTGGTGAGCTGACAATACTTTCTTATTTTTATTTTCTACAGAACAAGTAGTTCGGTATATATGATGACATGATGAGTTAAAAGTTTTATCGGTCACCGTGTCAACCTGATTCACTTCAGCAAACAGACACACACAGGCTGAACAAGTTTAGTTCTAGGTGCAGTGTACTTTTTTCTGACAGATACCCTTAGCATGGACCTCATGGACTTCTGGATCTGCAGATGATAATTACTGTCTTGTCTATCCTAGAGTGTTCTGTTAGGGAGAGTATCCAGCATGACAGTTGGGCTTGTCATGCTTAAGCTATCCAGGTTAACCTTTACAAGATTAGAAAACCTTGAATTTGTCAAAATGAATTAAGCTTTGATCAGAGTTAGCTTTCAATCACCTGTGGCTGATGCCAAGGATCAGATCGATTGCACCCTTTGCCTGTCTATCCGTTGATCTCTACACAATTGTGCTGCTGCCAGTCCTGATTGCTCATGCTCAGCCAGGCATTTACTTACTGTCCATTATTTCATCCATACTGTGCTGCTGCTGTTGCTGCCAGGGCTGCCATTTCTGGCCCTACATTGACAAAAATCTTCTCTGCCACATCATGCTTTTATTTTTGTGTTGTTTTCTGCCGCATCCACTACTGTAAGGTTTCCTGATGTTCCATGGAGTCTGTTTTGCCCTTGTCCAAGATGGAGTCTGGTGCTTCACCCAGTCCTTAAACTTCCTGTCAGTTCTGTTATTTAAGTCCAGGTCTGGAGATACTCCTTGCTTGAGTATTTTGTTGCTGTTGGCTCCTGAGCTTCCTCCTGGCTTGCTTCTGTAGTTCCTTCTGCTGCTCGTTACTCTGTGGTTTTCTTCATCACTTCCAGCTGCCTTCAGTCATTTTTGCTGCTTCCTGATCCTGGCTGTGGTTACCTATTGTCCAGACTTGGGGTGTATACATTTCTGCTGTGGTCTGTAAGAATTTTTGACTTTATTATTTGATTATCAATTCTTGAACTGTGTCTGTGCGGGCTGCAATGCTGGACTTTAACGGGACTTCTTCTGCCCTAAAGAAGCACTCTGGACTACCTTCCCCTTGCTGTTCATCATATGGATATTTCTGGACTTCCATGAAAGGTGTTTGCTAGGGTTGAGTGACTTTCACTTTTTTAGGATCAAGTCGGGTTTCGCGAAACCTGACTTTGTCAAAAGTCGAGTCGAGTGAAATCGTCCGATTATCGCCAAAAGTCGGGGATCGACCGAAACACAAAACCCAATGCAAGTCAATGGGGAAGCATAGGCGGCAGTGAGTAGAGGCCAGGAAAACACCTACAGTGCCCATTTTAATGGCAAAAACATCCATTCTTGTTACTGAAGCTTGTCAATCTTAATTTACTTTATAATAATAGTTAGGCATTGGAAATTGGGGGTCATTTGGCTAAAGTTGTGGGGGGTAGGGCTGGTTCAAGTTTTTAGTGGGCCCAGGAAACGTGGACTACATCACGGCGGTGGAGCAGTAAGAGGTAAGTATTTCAACTTTGCAAGTGCTGTGATCCTGAGCAAGCAGGGGGCACACTCGTTCGCATTCGCACTGGCACAGGGCCCCTCAAAGTACGGCGGTGTGTTTGCACGGTGGGGGCGCCTCCCACCGGCAGCGACACTTTTGCGTACTCTGAGGGGCCCTGTGCCAGTGACGTCGCCAACGAGTATGCCCCCCCACCTGATGAAGGAACCTGCACTTTCATCTGCACCTTCCTCTTTGTCCCTGTGTAAGGTGGTATAGTATGCGGGAAGGGGAACCTGACTTTCAGCAGGGTCATATTGTGGCTGTGTAGCGTGCAAGGGGAATGTAGTGGTCTTTGTCAATGTACCACAAGACTCATCTAGCACTGTCTGGGCAATGGGCAGGATGAGGAGGAAACACAGATATTAACCCAAATAATAAAGTGGGCTAAATGCAGTTCAAAATTGGTAACAGGACTAACCAGGCGGCATTGCTTTGTTCAGTGGAGTAGAAAACCCAGGAGTGGTAGACACCGTTTTAAGGGCCCAACCACACTAGTATGCCCAATGCAGTTTAATATTAAAAATATAGGCCAAAAGTCTGAAGATTGAAGCTCAGGAAAATAACACAGGACAACACCAAGGTGCGGCAGACACTGTTACTAGGCCCAACCAAAGTAGTAGGCCAAATGCAGTTTAATATTTAAAATGTAGGCCGAGAGCCTGAAGATTGAAGCTCAGGAAAACAACACAGGAGAAAACCCAGGAGTGGCAGACACCGTTTTAAGGGCCCAACCAGACTAGTAGGCCCAATGCAGTTTAATATTAAAAATATAGGCCGAAAGCCTGAAGATTTAAGCTCAGGAAAACAACACAGGTGAAAACCCAGGAGCGGCAGACACCGTTTTAAGGGCCCAACCAGACTAGTAGGCCCAATGCAGTTTAATATTAAAAATATAGGCCGAAAGCCTGAAGATTGAAGCTCAGGAAAACAACACAGGAGAAAACCCAGGAGTGGCAGACACCGATTTAAGGGCCCAACCACACTACTAGGCCCAATGCAGTTTAATATTAAAAATATAGGCCGAAAGCCGGAAGATTGAAGCTCAGGAAAACAACACAGGAGAAAACCCAGGAGCGGCAGACACCGTTTTAAGGGCCCAACCAGACTAGTAGGCCCAATGCAGTTTAATATTAAAAATATAGGCCTAAAGCCTGAAGATTGAAGCTCAGGAAAACAACACAGGAGAAAACCCAGGAGCGGCAGACACCGTTTTAAGGGCCCAACCACACTAGTAGGCCCAATGCAGTTTAATATTAAAAATATAGGCCAAAAGCCTGAAGATTGAAGCTCAGGAAAATAACACAGGACAACACCAAGGTGCAGCAGACACCGTTACTAGGCCCAACCAAAGCAGTAGGCCAAATGCAGTTTAAAATTCCCTATAGGCCGAAAGCCTGAAGATTGAAGCTAAGCTTTATTCAGTGGAGGAGACAAGCAAGGAGTGGCAGACACCGTTACTAGGGCCCAACCAAACAAGTAGCCCAAATGCAGTTTAAAATTCCCTATAGGCTGAAAGCCTGAAGATTGAAGCTAAGCTTTATTCAGTGGAGGAGACAAGCAAGGAGTGGCAGACACCATTACTAGGGCCCAACCAAACAAGTAGCCCAAATGCAGTTTAAAATTCCCTATAGGCCGAAAGCCTGAAGATTGAAGCTAAGCTTTATTCAGTGGAGGAGACAAGCAAGGAGTGGCAGACACCGTTACTAGGGCCCAACCAAACAAGTAGCCCAAATGCAGTTTAAAATTCCCTATAGGCCGAAAGCCTGAAGATTGAAGCTAAGCTTTATTCAGTGGAGGAGACAAGCAAGGAGTGGCAGACACCGTTACTAGGGTCCAACCAAAGTAGTAGGCCCACTGCAGTGTTATATTAACAACTACTTAATGAGAGCCTTAAGATTGAAGCTCAGGCAAGTAAACCTGGAGAACACCTTGGAGAGGCAGACACTGTTAGTAGGCCCCAACCAAACTAGTAGGCCAACTGCAGTGTTATATTAACAACTAATTAATGAGAGCCTGAAGATTGAAGCTCAGCTCTGTTCAGTGGAGGAGACAAGCAAGGAGTGGCAGACACCGTTACTAGGCCCAACCAAAGTAATAGGCCAAATGCAGTTTAATATTTAAAATGTAGGCCGAAAGCCTGAAGATTAAAGCTAAGCCTTATTCAGTGGAGGAGACAAGCAAGGAGTGGCAGACACCGTTACTAGGCCCAACCAAAGTAATAGGCCAAATGCAGTTTAATATTTAAAATGTAGGCCGAAAGTCTGAAAATTGAAGCTCTGGAAAACCAAACACGAGAAAACCCTGGAGCGGCAGACACCATTACTAGGCCCACCCAAACTAGTAGCCCAAATGCAGTTTTAAATTCTAAATACAGGCGAGAGCCTGAAGATTGAAGCTCAGCTTTTTCAGTGGAGGACTGCGGGATTGAGTGGCGCAGACAGACAAAGGTAGTATGTGTTAAATAAAAAAGTTGTCTCTATGCAGTTTTAAATTGGTTACAGGGGTACACAGGCAGCATTGGTGTGTTCAGCGGAGGATGATTGCAAGGAGGAACCGCAGACAGACTTACTAGGCCTAAAATAAAAAAAGTAGGCTCTATGCAGGTTTAAATTGGTTACAGGGGTACACAGGCAGCATTGGTGTGGTCAGCGGAGGACGATTGCAAGGAGGGACCACTGACAGACTTCATAGGCCTAAAATAAAAAAGCAGGCTCTATGCAGTTTAAATTAGGCTACATGGGTACACAGGCAGCATTGGTGTGTTCAGTGGAGGACGATTGCAAGGAGGGACCACTGACAGACTTCATAGGCCTAAAATAAAAAAGCAGGCTCTATGCAGTTTAAATTAGGCTACAGGGGTACACAGGCAGCATTGGTGTGTTCAGCGGAGGACGATTGCAAGGAGGGACCGCAGACAGACTTCATAGGCCTAAAATAAAAAAGCAGGCTCTATGCAGTTTAAATTAGGCTACAGCGGTACACAGGCAGCATTGGTGTGTTCAGCGGAGGACGATTGCAAGGAGGGACCGCAGACAGACTTCCTAGGCCTAAAATGAAAAAGCAGGCTCTATGCAGTTTAAATTAGGCTACAGGGGTACACAGGCAGCATTGGTGTGGTCAGCGGAGGACGATTGCAAGGGGGGACCGCAGACGGACTTACTAGGCCTAAAATAAAAAAAGGAGGCTCTATGCAGGTTTAAATTGGTTACAGGGGTACACAGGCAGCATTGGTGTGGTCAGCGGAGTACGATTGCAAGGAGGGACCGCAGACAGACTTCCTATTCCTAAAATGAAAAAGCAGGCTCTATGCAGTTTAAATTAGGCTACAGGGGTACACAGGCAGCATTGGTGTGGTCAGCGGAGGACGATTGCAAGAGGGGACTGAAGACAGACTTACTAGGCCTAAAATAAAAAAGTAGGCTCTATGCAGGTTTAAATTGGTTACAGGGGTACACAGGCAGCATTGGTGGGGTCAGCGGAGGACGATTGCAAGGAGGGACCGCGGACAGACTTCCTAGGCCTAAAATGAAAAAGCAGGCTCTATGCAGTTTAAATTAGGCTACAGGGGTACACAGGCAGCATTGGTGTGTTCAGCGGAGGACGATTGCAAGGAGGGACCGCAAACAGACTTCCTAGGCCTAAAATAAAAAAGCAGGCTCTATGCATTTTAAATTAGGCTACAGGGGTACACAGGCAGCATTGGTGTGGTCAGCGGAGGACGATTGCACCGAGGGGCAGACACAGTTAGTAGGCCCAAAAAAGTAATAGGCAAAATGCAGTTAAAAATAGGTTACAGGAGTACGCAGGCGGCCTAGCTTTGTTCAGTGGAGGACAACTGTAAGGAGTGTCTGACACAGTTAGTAGGCCAAAATAATAAAGTGAGGTTAATGCCTGGCAAAAAAAAATAAAAAAAATAAACAGGAGGCATACCTAGGTACAGGGGTGGGCTCTGCTGACTTGCAGACAGTGGTAGTTGGTGCAAAGTATTAACTGGTGTAAATGTAGGGCAGGGCCCCTGAATATTTTTCTATCAACAATCATGTCAACAAATTGGTATTGGCAGTGCCATTGAAGGATTTAACAGCACAGACTAAACAGTGGTGGCGCAGTGAGAGGTAATTTTGCAAGTGGTAGAGCACTGTTTGAGCTGGGGTGGACACTCTCTCGTGGGCGGCGGTACTGGCCCAGGGCCCCTCATGTTACGACAGTGTGTCTGACGTTGGGTGTGCACCACCACCGCCAGAGACACTTCATTGTACTATGAGGGACCCTGTGCCAGTGCCGTCGCCCAAAAGTGGGCACACCCACCTGTTCAGCCAAACGGCACTCGCACGGGTGCTTGCGCCAAGTGGTGACCACGGCCCCGTGGAGGGAGTCAGCCCATTTAGGGAGGTGTAAAAAAGGCCTATGGTGGACATACAGCAGCTGCAAATGGAGAAATTGGAGCAGTCAGTAAGACGAGTCCAAAAGCAAGACCTTTTTACAGTAAAGCTAGGTGTCAGCAGGGAAAGGTGGAGCAAAATAATTAGAAATCCATGATTGGTTCATTTTAATGAAGGTTAGATCATCAACATTTTGGGTAGCCAGACGAGTCCTTTTTTCGGTCAGTATTGAACCAGCAGCACTAAATACTCTTTTTGATAGCACACTAGCAGCTGGGCAAGCGAGCTCCTGTAATGCATATTCTGCCAATTCAGGCCAGGTGTCTATTTTAGATGCCCAGTAATCAAAGGGGAATGATGTGTGAGGGAGAACATCGATAAGGGAGGAAAAATAGTTCGTAACCATACTGGACAAATGTTGTCTCCTGTCACTTTGAATTGATGCTGCAGTACCTGTCGTGTCTGCGGTCATTGCGAAATCACTCCACAACTTGGTCATAAAACCCCTCTGTCCAATGCCACTTCTGATTTGTGCCCCTCTAACACCTCTTGCATGTTGCCCCCTGCAGCTCGTGTGAGAACCATCACCGGCGCTGTGTGCTGGGAATGCCTGAACCAAATGGTCTATAAGAGTTGCTTGTTTGGTAGCCAATATTTGCTCAAGGTTCTCATGTGGCATGATATTTTGCAATTTCCCTTTATAGCGTGGATCCAGGAGGCAGGCCAACCAGTAATTGTCATCGGTCATCATTTTGATAATGCGGGGGTCCCTTTTTAGGATACGCAATGCATAATCAGCCATGTGGGCCAATGTTCTAGGTGTCAAATCAAAGCTTGTGCTCGTTTTGAGGAGCACTTTCTGGCAAATTCACATCACTTGTCTCCCGCAAAAAAAACCTGTACCTGACCTTGCACCACCAACACTTTCTGTTCCCCCCTGAGATGCTTCCTCCTCCCATAAATAATCATCCCCATCTTCCTCCTCTTCCTCCTCCTCTTCGTCCGCAACCTCGTCCCCGAGACTACCCTGAGCAGACAATGGCTGACTGTCATCAAGGCTTCCCTCCTCCTCAGCTGCAGACGCCTGCTCCTTAATGTGCGTCAAACTCATGCTTATGATGGCGTCGTCCGCACTCACCAGCCGTGTGCATTCCTCAAAACACTGAAGGACTTGACAGAGGTCTTGGAGCTTCGACCACTGCACAGCAGACAACTCCATGTCTGCCATCCAACTGTCTGCCCGTGTATATGTGTATTCTCTCACAAATACATGACAGCACACCTCTGTTCGCACAGCCTCTGAAGCATGTGCAGTGTAGAGTTCCACCTTGTAGCAATGTCGATTATTAGGCGGTGCTGGGGAAGCTTTAACGATCGCTGATGGTTCTGCATACGGCTGGAGTGTACGGGCAAATAGCGGATGTGAGAGCAAAGTCGTCGCACCTTGAGGAGCAGGGCTGGTAACCCTGGATAACATTTCAGGAAGCACTGCACCACCAGGTTCAAGGTGTGAGCCAGGCAAGGTATGTGTTTCAGTTCTGAAAGGGCTATGGCAGCCATAAAATTCCTCCCGTTATCACTGACTACCTTGCCTGCCTCAAGATGTACACTGCCCAGCCATGACTGAGTTTCTTGCTGCAAGAACTCGGCCAGAACTTCCGCGGTGTGTCTGTTGTCACCCAAGCACTTCATTTCCAACACAGCCTACTGACGCTTACCACTAGCTGTTCCATAATGGGACACCTCATGTGCAACAGTGGCAGCTGCGGATGGAGTGGTCGTGCGACTGCGCTCTGTGGATGAGCTTTCGCTTTGGCTGGAAGAGGAGGAGGAGGGGTGGCGAATGCCTACAGCCAACTGTTTCTTAGACCGTGGGCTAGGCAGAACTGTCCCACTGTGGCTGTCCCCTGTGGACCCTGCATCCACCACATTAACCCAGTGTGCAGTGATGGACACGTAACATCCCTGACCATGCCTACTGGTCCATGCATCAGTTGTGAGGTGCACCTTTCTACTGACTGATTCCCTCAGTACATGAAGAATGCGGTCTTTGACATGCTGGTGGAGGGTTGGGATGGCTTTTCTCGAAAAGAAATGTCGAGTGGGTAGCTCACAGCATGGTACTGCATAGGCCATCAAGGCTTTGAAAGCTTCACTTTCAACCAAGCAGTAGGGCATCATCTCTAACGATATAAGTCTAGCAATGTGGGCGTTCAAACCCTGTGTACGCGGATGAGAGGGTGAGTACTTTCTTTTCCTATTGAGAGTCTCTTGGAGGGTGAGCTGGACTGGCGAGGTGCATATGGTGGGACTTGCGGTGGTGGTGGTGGTGGACATGGCGGATTAAGAGAGGGTTGGTGATGGTATTCTCGATGTAGGCCTACATGCTGTGTTTCCTACCAATAAACTTCTGATTCCCTGACTGCTTTGCCCTAGCGACGACACCTCCACATTTGCTGCTGTTGTTTTTCTAACCGGTGGGCTTACAGTAAAGGAAGGAATGTAGCATTGCTGACTAGCTTCATTGTGAGCGGGTGCAACAACGTTACGGGACGTTTGGTAGCTTGTCCAGGATTGCAAGTGCATGGTGGTTAAATGTCGACGCATGCAAGTTGTATTTAAACTTTTGACATTCTGACCTCTGCTAAATGTCCTTGAGCGTTTCTTACAGATCACTTTGCACTGATCATTCGGATCTTGGTTAAAAAATTGCCAGACTGCAGTCTTCCTACTATTGAATACCTTTTCAGGCATTGCACACTGTGCTACTTTAACCGGATGGCCACGCTGTCCGAAAAATGGTTTTGGTTTTGCCAAACTTTTTTGGCTAGAGACGGGCCTGCCAGATGAATGCAAATGTGATGTAGATGGCTGCTGCCGATCCTCCTCCTCCGCTTCTGAGCTACTGCCAGCAGCACCCTCTTCCCCCAATGGCTGCCAATCTGGGTCAACAACTGGGTCATCTATCACCTCCTCTTCCATCTCATGTTCAGCTATCTCTGTGTCACCGTGTAAGGTGCTATAACGTTTGGGAATGGGCACCATCGTCTCATCAGGATCAGTTTCTGGCTCAGTACACTGCGAGGGCAATGTAGTGATGTAAGTCGATGAAACAGCATGACAATCTAGCTGTAGCTGTGCATCAGTGCACTCCATGTCCGAATCATCTTCTAGTGGGCTGTTAACTATTTCCCTTTCTAACCCAGGCACGGTATGTGTAAAGAGCTCCATGGAGTAAACTGTTACTGTTACGCCTGACGCATCCTTCACTGTTGTTTTGGGGGAAGGACACAAGGAATCAACTTTTTCCTGACCGGGAGCATCCACCGACGACTGGCTACTTTTCAATTTTGAACTATCCAAAGAGGAGGCGAAAGAGCTAGAGGCAGAGTCAGCAAGGAAAGCCAAGACTTTTTCCTGCTGCTCCGGCTTTAACAGCGGTTTTCCTACTCCCAGAAAAGGTAGCGTTCGAGGCCTTTTGTAGCTGGACGATGACGCTGGCTCAACAACTCGAGACTTAGGTGCTATTTTGATTTTCCCTCTACCACCCGATGCTCCAGCAGCGCCACCACCACCACCATCAGCATTACCAGATGGCAATGACCGCCCACGGCCACGACCTCTTCCACCAGCCTACCTCATTCTTGGGAAAATGTAACCAAACTAACAACCGTTATATGGTACTGAAAAACAAGGTAGAAGGTGTATGTTAACTTGTTGTAAATATAAATCTCACTTTTTATGTGTGGGTGAGTGCTGAATAAATCAGGCCCAATGTATGACAGTATAGTTTCTGTGGCACAAAATGACTGACAGAGATACCACAGACACGACTGGCACAGATGCACAGATTTGGCAATATTATTCTCCCTTTATTTTTATTTTTTTATATGGGAGACTAGTGAATAAATCAAGCCCAATGTATGACAGTATAGTTTCTGTGGCTGAAAATGACTGACAGAGATACCACAGACACGACTGGCACAGATGCACAGATTTGGCAATATTATTCTCCCTTTATTTTTATTTTTTTTATATGGGAGACTAGTGAATAAATCAGGCCCAATGTATGACAGTATAGTTTCTGTGGCACAAAATGACTGACAGAGATACCACAGACACGACTGGCACAGATGCACAGATTTGGCAATATTATTCTCTCTTTATTTTTATTTTTTTATATGGGAGACTAGTGAATAAATCAGGCCCAATGTATGACAGTATAGTTTCTGTGGCACAAAATGACTGACAGAGATACCACAGACAGGATTGGCACAGATGCACAGATTTGGCAATATTATTCTCCCTTTATTTTTATTTTTTTTTTATATGGGAGACTAGTGAATAAATCAGGCCCAATGTATGACAGTATAGTTTCTGTGGCTGAAAATGACTGACAGAGATACCACAGACACGACTGGCACAGATGCACAGATTTGGCAATATTATTCTCCCTTTATTTTTATTTTTTTTATATGGGAGGCTAGTGAATAAATCAGGCCAATGTATGACAGTATAGTTTCTGTGGCTGAAAATGACTGACAGAGATACCACAGACACGACTGGCACAGATGCACAGATTTGGCAATATTATTCTCCCTTTATTTTTATTTTTTTATATGGGAGACTAGTGAATAAATCAGGCCCAATGTATGACAGTATAGTTTCTGTGGCACAAAATGACTGACAGATATACCACAGACAGGATTGGCACAGATGCACAGATTTGGCAATATTATTCTCCCTTTATTTTTACTTTTTGGGGGGAGACTAGTGAATAAATCAGGCCCACTATATTACAGTATAGTTTCTGTGGCACAAAATGACTGACAGAGATACCACAGACAGCACTGGCGCAGATGCACTGATTGGCAATATTGATCTCCCTTTTCAGGTGTGGGACAGTGCAGAAAAATACAGGCCCACTGTTTTACACTACACAGTTTCAGGGGTTGAAAGTGGCTGGAAGATATATACAAAAAAATAAAAGGGACTGTACTAAAATTACTATCTCCCTACAATAATCTCTGAAAAGTATGGCAGGCAGCAATAAAAAGGACAGCTGCACACAAAATGTGTGGACAAACAAACAAGATAGCTGTGCAGAAAGGAAGGAGCAACAGGATTTGTGCTTTTAAAAAAGCAGTTGGTTGGCACAGCGGTGTACAAACACCAATGCAGCTATCAGGGAGCCTTCTAGGGCAGCCCAATAAGCTACAGAGCTGATGAAGAGAAATCTAGCCTCCACTGTCCCTGCAAAGAAAAGGTGGTGTTGGACAGTGGAAATCGCTACAGCACAAACAGTTTGGGGGTTAATGTACCCTGCCTAAAGCTATCCCTGCTTCTGACGAAGCTGCAGCAACCTCTCCCTATGCTGAGATCGGCAGAAGTAAGATGGCGGTTGGCGTGCATGCCCCTTTATAGCTCCTGTGACGCCACAGAAAGCAAGCCAATCACTGTCATGCCCTTCTCTAAGATGGTGGGGACCGAGACCTATGTCATCACTCTGCCCACACTCTGCGTCCACCTTCATTGGCTGAGAAAAGGCGCTGAAAGCGTCATACAAAACGCGAGTTTGGTGCGAAGATCGCCGACCGTGTGGCCGATACCAAGTGATCGGGTCGGGTTTCACGAAACCCGACTTTGCCAAAAGTCGGCGACTTTTGAAAATGTTCGATCCATTTCACTCAACCCTAGTGTTGGCTCCATCGTCTGCATATTTATGGGCTCCCACGTATAAGTGCCAGTTGCACTCTTCTTTATATTACTGGACTGGACTTGCTTGTATTAGCGATCGCACTCCGCTAACATAGTTGCTGGACATTTCCGTGTGTGCTGTTGGCACTTCGCTGCAATTTCAGAATTGTCTCTGTTAGTTTATGTTATACTTCTCGCTTGTTAATACAGTTTATTTGTCTGAGCTTTGGTCTCAGATTCATTTTACTCTACGCAATCAGATTCCATAAGTACCTACATTATTTTTACAACTGCACTGCCATGCCATGTGTTATCAATAAAGGTTAATTTTTGAATTACTTGGTTAGCAAAAGAAAGGCTTTTGATGCTCCCCAATGAGGTATCATTTTTGCAGCATCCCTTGTGAAAAGGCCATTGCAAGGCAAGGTAAGGCGGGCTTCAGTCCCCAAAAGTGAATAATTTTTAGACTATTTTTACAAATTAAGAAGCATAAACAGACCGTCAGTGAAATGTGTTACCAGGCTGTTGGTTGCTACCTGTTAATATCTGTTTACCTATACCCAGCTTTTGTTTAAAGAGATAGTGATTTGATTACATTAAAAAACTCAAAAAGGGTTCATTTCAGTGCTAGGAGACCTCAAAGTGTTACTCATTTCTTTTTTGTGCAATTGGAGGCTTTGTGTTATTGAGATTTGCGGTGAATTGATGTGCTGTAAATTTAGTTTTTTAGGAAAAACAAGTCTGACCCAGCGAAGTCCAATTTTAAAAATATTTGATCATCTCTAAAAGCCATTGCCTCCTCTCTTTACAAATAGTAAACTAATTGCTGATAAAAAGGCACAATTTTTGGAAGACTTGTTAAAAAGCTATAACTTCTTCATTTAAAAAGCAACAAACCAGTTGCTACTCCACAAACGGTGATATTTTTTGTACCACTTCTTGACAAAATTCCATGGCTTCCACCTATTTATAATGACCAAGCAAGTCTATCAGTGTAGTGTGTTATTATGTAGGGTGTTGTTTACCACCATTTACCATTCATTTACTCATAGCCATATCAGTTTTTGTGTTAAAGAGCTCTAAAAGGTGTTCAATACAAGCATAATGTAAAGCCACTCTGTATTTAACAGCATTACAGCTCTAAAGGCTGAGTCACACATAACGATATCATTAACGATATCGTTGCAACGTCACGCTTTTGGTGACAGCAACGATCCCGCTAACGATCTCGTTATGTGTGACAGCGACCAACAATCAGGCCCCCTCCCTGCTGGAGATCGTTGGTCGATGAGAATGATCAGGACCTTTTTTTGGTCGCTGATCACCCGCTGTCATCGCTGGATCGGCGTGTGTGACGCCGATCCAGCGATGTGTTCACTTGTAACCAGGGTAAATATAGGGTTACTAAGCGCAGGGCCGCGCTTAGTAACCCAATATTTACCCTGGTTTCCATTGTAAAAGTAAAAAAAAAACAGTACATACTCACATTCTGATGTCTGTCACGTCCCCCGGCGTCCACAGGGTTAAAACTGCTTTCGGCAGGAGCGCTGCTAATATGCACGCGCTGTTGCCGAGAGCTTCCCTGCACTGACTGTGTCAGCGCCGGCCGTAAAGCAGAGCACAGCGGTGACGTCACCGCTGTTACTGCCGGCGCTGACACATTCAGTGCAGGGAAGCTTTCGGCAGCAGCGCGTGCATATTAGCAGCGCTCTTGCCGAAAGCAGTTTTAACCCTGTGGATGCCGGCGGGGGACGTGACAGACATCAGAATGTGAGTATGTAGTGTTTTGGGTTTTTTTACTTTTACAATGGTAACCAGGGTAAATATCGGGTTACTAAGTGCGGCCCTGCACTTAGTAACCCGATGTTTACCCTGGTTACCCGGGTGCTGCAGGGGGACTTCGGCATCATTGAAGACAGTTTCAACGATGCCGAAGTTGTTCCCCTGATCGTTGGTCGCTGGAGAGAGCTGTCTGTGTGACAGCTCCCCAGCGACCACACAACGACTTACCAACGATCACGGCCAGGTCGTATTGCTGGTCGTGATCGTTGTTAAGTCATTTAGTGTAACGGTACCTTTACATTTACTCTTTGACTCATATACAAGGATTTAGATTAACACAGGGTCCATGGGTTGAGTCACCAAAGTAGCTCCTGACTTGTCTGGCAGACTGACAAGTAAGAACCATATTTGGATAAGAGATAAAAAATGAAAGGCAGAAGAATAGTCAGATAATGACCCAAGGTCTGAAACTGGAATCAGCACTCGCACAACATGAGGATAGAACAAGGGCGTGGACAAGGAAAAGCAGGATTTATAACTGGCGCTGGTAAACTAGCATTTCTAGTTATATAGTGAGCAGACCTGCCCAGGGCTTGCAACAGAGAGTTAATGCAAAACCAAAGATAAGAATTAACCTCCAAGCTACCTGCCTAGATGACACAATAGGCACTAGAGAATTAAACATCAATTGGCAATAAAAGCGGAAACAGAAACAGAAGAGCAGGTACCAAGATTGTTACACATATAGTCACCTGAAAGTTGAAGACTTTGCAGTTTTGCAATTCATGAGTGAATTTGCAGGAAATCAAAATTTGGGGAATAATTTGACAAAGCTGGAGAAGTCGAATTACATTCTCTAGTAATGACATTTGAGGAAAGACTGTTAGATAGAAGAAAAATATTGTAATGATGATCATAACTTTTATGTTGATAATAAACATTTTAAGAAAGAGAAGGATAATAAAAGACAGAGCACATAAAAGAAAAAGAGTAAAATAGAACATAACGTAAAGAACATCAAAATTCTAGTCTCGAAATGCAATGTAGAATGAGAAATACAAAGACACATGAAAGATGTAGCTTTTGTGAGAAACACAACCATTTGTCAAAAAATTACACAACTTGTAATTTTCCCTTTAGCCTGTAATTTGTGTTTTATTTTGGCTTTAATCTTCTTACTATTTCAGGGATATTTGCAAGCTGTTAGATCAATATTTCACAGCTCAGATTTGTTCCTAATCATGCAGAGACATGAATAATTACAGCAGCCCCTGCAGTGAATGATAGCATACAGTATGTTCTATTTGTTGACATCCTTCATCTGCTAATTGTTAGTTACAATCTTAAATTATGGTGTAAAGATCAATAAATCCAGTGTTACTAACATCAAGTAGTCATAAAATTAGGCAGAGGAGAACTGGGAAATGGTAAATCAGCAACTGTATGTAACATTTCTAGAGTTATATTTGGATGCAGTATTGAGATTTGAATACCTTCAAAAAACTTATGTTTGTGTCAAGTGCGTTCAGAATTTCTGCCAATCAATGACACCACATATACTGAAAATTATATGTCTTGTCTGTACACATACTGGGTAAGGATTTACAGTAAACAGTGTAAATGTGACACTGCAGTAATATTGGAAAATATCAACTTTAGAAATGAAATTGCTAAATAAATAATTAGGAAGCGGATAAAAAGATTAACACAAAGTTAATGCTGAGTAAAATAAAATAAATATACAGGTGCTTCTCACAAAATCAAAATATCATCAAAAATTTAATTTATTTTAGTCCTTCAAATCAAAAAGTGAATCTCATATATTAGCTAGAGTCATTACAAACAGAGTGATCTATTTCATGTGTTTATTTCTGTTAATGTTGACGATTATGGCTTACAGTCAATGAAAACCCAAAAGTCATTATCCCATTAAATAGAAATACTTTATAAAACAAGCCTGAAAAATTATTTTTACATCCGAAATGTTGGCCTACTGAAATGTATGTTCAGTAAGTGCACTTAATACTTGGTTGGAGCTCCTTTAGCATCAATTACTGCATCAACGTGGTGTGGCATGGAGGAGATCAGCCTGTGGCACTGCTGAGGTGTTATGGAAGCCCAGGTTGCTTTGATAGCAGCCTTCAGCTCTTCTGCATTGTGAAGTCTGGTGTCTCTCATCTTCCTCTTGACAATACCCCTATGGGCTTAAGGTCAGGCGAGTTTGCTGACCAATCAAACATAGTAATACTGTTGTTTTTAAACCAGGTATTGGTACTTTTGGCTGTGTGGATAGGTGCCATGTCCTGCTGAAGAATTAAGTTTCCATCTCCAAAAAGCTTGTCGGCAGAGGGAAGCATGAAGTGCTCTAAAATTTCCTGATTGATGGCTGCGCTAACTTTGGACTTGATAAAATACAGTGTAACACCAGCAGATCTGACTTACAGTCCATTTACACTTTAAGACTAACCTTTTTGACAGGAGACCTTATGACTAGTGTTGAGCGATACCGTCCGATACTTGAAAGTATCGGTATCGGAAAGTATCGGCCGATACCGGCAAAATATCGGATCCAATCCGATACCGATACCCGATACCAATACAAGTCAATGGGACTCAGGTATCGGACGGTATTCCTGATGGTTCCCAGGGTCTGAAGGAGAGGAAACTCTCCTTCAGGCCCTGGGAACCATATAAATGTGTAAAATAAAGAATTAAAATAAAAAATATCGCTATACTCACCTGTCCGACGCAGCCGGGACCTCGGCGATTGTAAGCGGCAGCGTTGTTTCTTTAAAATTCGCGCTTTTACTTGCTTACGTGAATTCCCGGCTTCTGATTGGTCAGGGCGGCCATGTTGCCGGGACTCGGACCAATCACAGCAAGCCGTGACGAAATTACGTCACGGCTTGCTGTGATTGGTCCGCGTCCCGGCAATATGGCGCCGTGACCAATCACAAGCCGTGACGTCACGGGAGGCTGGACACGCGCGCTTTTCAAAATAAGCGCGTGTCCAGCCTCCCGTGACGTCACGGCTTGTGATTGGTTAATGGCGGCCATGTTCCTGGGACGCGGACCAATCACAGCAAGCCGTGACGTAATTTCGTCACGGCTTGCTGTGATTGGTCCGCATCCCGGCAATATGGCGCCGTGACCAATCACAAGCCGTGACGTCACGGGAGGCTGGACACGCGCGCTTTTCAAAATAAGCGCGTGTCCAGCCTCCCGTGACGTCACGGGAGGCTGGACACGCGCGCTTTTCAAAATAAGCGCGTGTCCAGCCTCCCGTGACGTCACGGCTTGTGATTGGTTAATGGCGGCCATGTTGCCGGGACGCGGACCAATCACAGCAAGCCGTGACGTAATTTCGTCACGGCTTGCTGTGATTGGTCCGAGTCCCGGCAACATGGCCGCCCTGACCAATCAGAAGCCGGGAATTCACGTAAGCAAGTAAAAGCGCGAATTTTAAAGAAACAACGCTGCCGCTTACAATCTCCGAGGTCCCGGCTGCGTCGGACAGGTGAGTATAGCGATTTTTTTTATTTTAATTCTTTCTTTTACACCTTTTTACATTAATGTTGTTTCGATACCGATATCCGATATTACAAAAATATCGGATCTCGGTATCGGAAATTCCGATACAGCAAGTATCGGCCGATACCCGATACTTGCAGCATCGGAATGCTCAACACTACTTATGACATAGATTCCAGATGCTCCTTTCTGGCACATAATGTAATACTGGACAATGATGTACAACGGCAATAGACATGTGAAGTTCCATTATCTCCTTTTCCGAGGATTTGACTTCTCGCTTATCTACACTCCAGGATTAACTTTCCTGACAGGAGACTTTGTGTCATAGATTCCAGATGCTCTTTTTTGTATAAGATGTAATGAATCCCAATTAATGGGTCCTCCAAAGTTGGAGATTTTTTCCAGTATATGTAGTTTATGCTTGTATGAGACATGTGCAGGGTATTTCCTCTTTTCTCTAAAATTGACCAAAAGGCTAGGTTGCTACATCAGACCTGTTTTTAATTTTATTGAATTTTCAGTACTTATAATACAAAATAACTATGCTGAATAAAATCACATTCATCCTAGATGTCTTTTGTTGCCACAATTATTTTACAGGATTTTGAATTTAAAAATTGACCGCTAGAGCTAGACCTGGTTTTATATTGGATATGCTATCAATTATAGTGCATTTTCTGTGTCTTTAAAATAACGATGTTAAATGAAATTTCATATATTCTAGACTATCTCATTATATAAGTGTAAGACAAGCTACATGTTGGATATCATGACTAAGGGTGCTTGGTCACCAGAAACGCATTGAAATCGCATTTTATTCTTTGTTATTGCTGAAGTTTTTATCCTCCACCGAGCACATTTTCTAAGTGAAGACAGAAAAGTTTTTTTCACTATCTCGTTGAGCTGGATTCCTCATCTTTTTTTTTATTCCTCCACACACTGACACAACGGTTCCGTTTTCCGAGAGTCCAAGGATGTCGATTATGATGATCTGGACTTTGTTTGATTTTGTTTACTAGTGTCTCCGTGCATGCCTAGACACCTATTGCTTACTTATTGTTGTCAAGAGGATTTCCTATTTTATTAAAACATCAGCATAACTGACTTTGGCTTGGCAATTTGGATGTGTCTATTAGACAAAGCAAAGCAGCAAAGTTGTTTGCATTGTCAGCAACTGAGGAAGCTTCTGTGTCCGGTAACATAGACACATTGCCTGATAAACTACTATCTTTCATGCTTAAAGAAAATCGCATATGGTGGGACCTCAGCTCATTGAAAAACTATAAAGAAAAAAATGTCATTCCAAGGGGCTTGGGACTAAAGAAAATCCCCAGCACTGTCTAGTTGGATACATTTGTTCAGGAATGGAACACAATACTATCAGAAGGTTCCTTGAAATTGATTTCTTTGATAATACAATATGAAGAGACTGCTTTAAAAGAATTACAAAAAGACATTGAGACTATAACAAAAGATGTTAAAGAAAAGATGACATCTGTACTGTTTGATGAGTTTTCAAACACAAGTAATACTAAAATTTCCAAGGCAGAAGAAAAAATTATGGACATGAAAAAACGTAAATTAGATCGTGACTTGTATGACTATGCCAATGAACAAGTATATGAATGGGGCAGGTGGGACAAAGCGGATAAATCCCAGAAATCAATCATAAAAACCCTTACACACTGCACTAATGGAAATTGCATCAGATTGGACACTTCCACCAGAGTTACAGAAGATTCAGACTCAGAACCGATGCAGGAATCAAAAAACTCTTGCTTCAGAAAAAACAAGCCTCCACCAATAAACAAGAAAAGGTTTATAGGAGAAAAGGAAGGAAACATCAATGTAAACAAAAACACTCTGAGATATCATCTCAGACATCATCGTTAGGACATTTTGATGTTGTCAACCTCTTCTATTGCCCTCACAGAGGATCAAAACAAACTTTTATCTTATGGACTTAATTTTGTACCAAGCTGCAATTTTGATATTTTTTCTACCATTTGCAACATAAATAGATTTAATAGAAACATTGCTCTCAAATTGCATTTTAACCCCTTAAGCCCCAAGGGTGGTTTGCACGTTAATGACCGGGCCAATTTTTACAATTCTGACCACTGTCCCTTTATGAGGTTATAACTCTGGAACGCTTCAACGGATCTTGACGATTCTGACATTGTTTTCTCGTGACATACTGTACTTCATGATAGTGGAAAAAATTTCTTCGATATAACTTGCGTTTATTTGTGAAAAAAAATAAATTTGGTGAAAATGTAGAAAATTTCGCAATTTTCCAACTTTGAATTTTTATGCCCTTAAATAACAGAGATATGTCACAAAAAATACTTAATAGGTAACATTTCCCACATGTCTACTTTACATCAGCACAATTTAGGAATCAAAATTTTTTTTGTTAGGGAGTTATAAGGGTTAAAATTCGACCAGCAATTTCTCATTTTTACAACACCAATATTTTTTAGGGACCACATCACATTTGAAGTCATTTTGAGGGGTCTATATAATAGAAAATAACCAAGTGTGACACGATTCTAAAAACTGCACCCCTCAAGGTGCTCAAAACCACATTCAGGGCTGTCCCACATGTCCAGATAATTCCGGTACCGGAATAAATCGGTACCGGAGTTATCCGTGTCCGTGTGCCTGGGAACTCACGTAGGCCATACGTGCGGCACACGTGTGCCGCCCGTATGGCGAGTGGGTACCACACGGAGCGTGTGGTACCCACGCGTGTGGTACCCTGCATCGCGCTGAAGCCGCGATTCATATCTTCCCTGCAGCACCGTTTGCTGCAGAGAAAATATGAAGAATAGTGTTTAAAATAAAGATCTATGTGTCCGCCGCCCTCCCACCCCCTGTGCGCCCCCCCGCTGTTCTGAAAATACTTACCTGCCTCCCTCGCTGCTTCCTGGTCTGGCCGCGGCTTCTAGTGTATGCGGTCACGTGGGGCCGATCATTTACAGTCATGAATATGTGGCTCCACCATAGGGGCGGAGCTGACTATTCATGATTGTAAATGAGCGGCCCCACGTGACCGCATACAGTAGGAGGCGCGGGGCAGAGAGGAAGGAGTGACAGCCAACGTGGGAGCGGGTGAGTATTTTCTGAACAGCGGGGGGGCGCACAGGGGGTGGGAGGGCGGCGGACACATAGATCTTTATTTTAAACACTATTATTCATATTTTCTCTGCAGCAAACGCTGCTACAGGGAACATATGAATCGCGGCTTCAGCACCATGTGGGGGGGACAGCGCTTACTGTAGCGCTGTCTCCTGCACGCACACGGACCCCAGACGGAGAATGTCCGTGTGAGGTCAGTGTTTTACACGGACCCATTGACTCTATTGGGTCCGTGTAATACGTGCGCTCCCACGAACACTGACATGTCTCCGTGTTTGGCACACGGAGACACGGTCCGCAAAAAATCAATGACATCTGAACAGATGCATTGACTTTTATGGGTCTACGTGTGTCAGTGTCTCCGGTACGTGAGGAAACTGTCACCTCACGTACCGGAGCCACTGACGTGTGAAACCGGCCTCAAGAAGTTTATTAACTCTTCAGGTGTTTCACAGGAATTTTTGGAATGTTTTAAAAAAATGAACATTTAACTTTTTTCACAAAAAATGTATTCAGCTCCAATTTGTTTTATTTTGCCAAGGGTAACAGGAGAGAATGGATCATAAAAGTTGTTGCACAATTTGTCCTGAGTACGCCGACATTGCGTTGCTCCAAGGGTCTCAGGGAAGCCCGCAGGGAGCCCCCTCCCCGCGCGATGCTTCCCTTTACCGCTGGAACACTGCGATCATGTTTGATCGCAGTGTGCCGGGGGTTAATGTGCCGGGAGTGGTCTGTGACCACTCTTGGCACACAGTGCCGGATGTCAGCTGCGATAGTCAGCTGACACCCGGCCGCGATCGGCCGCACTCCCCCTGTGAGCGCGGCCGATCGCAATGAACCACTATCCCGTCGGTGGGCATACGAGCCCACCCCACCTTGACGGGGATAGTACATCTAATGTCCCTAAAATGTCCCTAAAAAATCAATTTTTTAAATTTCATAGAAAAAAATAAAATTTGCTTCCAAACTTTCAATTCTTTTAAAAACTTAAAATTAAAAGATATTGGGCAAATTATCCTGATATTAAATAGATATATTGTAAATTAAATGTATTTACTTTTTTGTGTGGTATAAATATGTGGCTAAAAAAATATGTGATGTGAAAGTTTGAAAACTTCTAAAATTTTGCCAAATTTCTGATATTTTTATGTAAAAAAAAGCCTAACCTTTTTGACCAAAATGTATAACTAATGAAAACTGCAAAGTGGCATAAAAAAACATTCTCTTAATCAATGAGATATGTTGAAACATTCCGGAGTTATCACTACATAAAGTGACATGTGAGTTTTGACAATTGGGGATAAAATTAAAGGGGATTTCTGTTGTTAGAAAAAAAAAATCTTTACTCATTCTACTCTAATCTAGAGCTGAGTCACCATCACTGCTACCAATGTTTTTAATCATCAACATCAACAACACTCCTGCCAATCAGTGAATGGCTCATAAGCTTACTAATTGGCTGCAGCGCAAACAATAGCAAACACTAAACACTTAACTACTGAGCACTGTAGCCAGTGAAGGTAAGTAAAGCAGTTTTGGGGATATTGATTTTCTGAAAACAGAAAACCCCTTTAATAACGTGTGTATAAAACTTTCTTTCCTCCTTCGACTGTCACTGTGCCGTATTCAGATTTCTCTATATCCTTGACTTAGAAAAAGTGGAGCTGTAACTGTTACTTTGACAATGGATTACTTTACTTATCAGACGACCTATTTAGCTCTTCCCTGGCTAACCTACTTCTTACTTACCATATATGTCAATATACAAGACTGTGTAAAAGACTTTTCAGTTCTAACACTGGCTGAATATAGGGATTTACAAGGTAACGAATTTTGAGGTGCCTGGCACAAGTTTTAACAAGAGAAGGTTTTAATCAGTAAGTCTATGTTTAACATATCTTATATGTTTTACCAGAAGACTTGTGTGGGAGCAGGTCCTGAGACCCCCAATAATTGCTCAAAAGATCTCTAAGAAGTTCTCAGCTTGAGACAGTAGTACACAGTGCAAGGAGCGAGAGGCTTTTTGCTGCATCAGTACTCTGCCACGTGTAGACTCCTGTGCTCTTTTGATTGATCGGTAGGGGTCTTGGAATTTGAAAAAATGCAATCTACAGGCAATTAAAGTGGCTAAGAAATACAAAATAATGTATTAAATGTTTACTCTCTCTTTAATAGAGGAGTCTATTGCAAATGGAGTTCTTAAAGGGAACTTATTGCCATGTTTTTGCTATGTAAACTGAGAGCAGCGTGGTGTAGAGGCAGAAATTCTGATTCTAGCAATGTGTCACTTACTGGGCTCAGTTTTGATGTTTCAATAAAATCAGTGTTTATCAGCAGAAGATTATCACTAGGGGACTAAGTGTCTCATGTCATGCCTCCTGGTCCAAACCCCTCCTTCACCACTGATTGGCTGCTTACTGTGTACACTGCTTATCAGTGTTGTGAGTGGGGTTATACTGCGCTCAGCATTTGAGCTCTGCTAGATCTGCAACAGAGAAACTGTGATGCTATCACAACTGCTGCACTCAGTAAACTAAGTGATGCATTGCTGGAATAAGGCTCTCTGTCCCTATCTCATGCTGCTTTTAGAGTATATAGAAAAACTTGCTGATATAAACCCTTTAAATTAAATATTATTAACGGCCTCAGGGTGTTGGGTACAGTAAAGAAAAAAGAAAAATACTTACTTTCTGGACCAGTGCCCGCAGCTCTGCCAACAGCCCTGTGTCACACACCCTAGATTTATGCATGGTTTAAAACTGTTTTCTATTGCAGAAATATATGGTATTCTGGCAAGGAGAATATGGTGCTCAATTTGGGGTCCAGTTCATGAAAATAATGAGTAAATCTCGGCACTCAATTTTGCAGTAAATCAACAAAAAGTTTTTAATGGTAATCCAAAATAATATTTTAGTGTTTCCATCGTAATCAGGACCTATCCCACATTTTACAATTTACTGAACTTGATAAGATGAGACAAAGGATTTGTGGATATAGTCCGCTCTGCCGATAATGATGTAAAGTCAAGGTGTTCAAATACACAAAAGTGGTTTAATTTAACGGGTTTCAAGGTTCAAATAATCTCTTCCTCAGGACATAACCACAAGTGTACCATATGGTTATGTCCTGAGGAAGAAGTCATTGAATGAAATGTGTTTCCATAAGACCCTATTGAGTTGATTTCTCCTACAGTTTATTCCTAATTTAATGAAATTGAGCTGTCCAGTAAACTTATGTTTGTTTAAATGAACTTGGTGTCCCCTCTTTTGTGTGTGTAGGCTCCTGATGATGAAAGCCTGAGGCCAACAAGTGAGTGTGGTGAGGCATCCCACACCTACAGCACACTGAGACTGTTACACAGGTTTCCTGCAAAGTGCCAGGGTGCTATAGAGCAGAAGTTCAGCCATGGCTACCACCCATGGTCACTGTACAGAGCCTTCACAATTTTTTTATGGTTGGAGGCAGCATCGGACTGGAGCATCTTTGGCCCACCAGAGAAATCCATTCTTGGGGCCCACTATGTAGCTACATAGAAATAAATACAAGACCACCAATTGTGCTTTAAAAAGCGCTAATATCCAGGTATAATATAAGGTAGTACACATCTTAATTACGTAGCAGGGGTTGGGGTAGGCTCCCTCATAGAATATAATGTAGCCCTCTCATAGTATAATGTAGCCCCCTCATAGAATATAATGTAGCCCCCTCATAGAATATAATGCAGCCCCCCACATGATATAATGTAGCCCCATCAGAGTACAATGCAACCCCCTCATGACGTATAATGCATTCCCCAAAATAATATAATGTACCCCCCTCATAGGGTATAATGTAGTCCCCTTATAGGGTATAATGCAGCCCCTTCATAGGGTATAATGCAGCTTCCTGCATTGGGTATAATGCGGCCTCCCCCCACAGAATATAATGCAGCCTCCCCTCATAGGGTATAATGCAGCCTCCTCCCCTCACAGTGTATAATGCACCCTCCCCTCACAGGGTATAATGCACCCTCCCCTCATAGGGTATAATGCAGCCTTCCCTCATAGGGTCCTCCATTGTTGCTTTGAACTATATCGGCATCTATGATGCCGATACAGTTGAACAAGGTGTGCAGCAGGGTTCCTAGGCAGCTGCTGGCCCTGTATGCCAGCAGATGTGAGTGCCTGGGTCCACAGAGAATCCTCCGATTCTCTGGTGGGCCTGTCCGACCCTGGTTGGAGGAGTAGTGTTCCTTTAGCTCAGACAAAATGATAAAGTTTCATCCAATCAAACAGTGCAAGCTTCAGTGGTCACATTACATTGTCTATGCTATTCAGGTGACTGGCACGAACACAGTGTTGAGATGAAAAGATGTTTTTTAGCTTTATTCAGCAATCTGCGGCACTAGATACAGTGTTGTTCTGTAGTGCACAACCATTTAAAGACAGCAACTAAACTTTTTCTTATTACCCTCCAGGTATTACAAAATACTAATGCAGTTCACAACCTGTTTATGCTTCCTTCTCTTCCAAAGACTATGCTATAGTGCCCTTTTTCATGGTCTGTCTATGACTCCACTCTCTACTTAGGAATTCAAATAGTGGAATTCTGCTAATCTGATTATTTGTTACAAGAATTTGGATCTTGGCTGAGTAGCAATTGAAAGCAGCTTCTAAAAGAGCATGTACTGGCCATGTGAAACAGTAGTTCGCCAAGAATTACGCAAAAAGGATGATGAAGTAACTTACACAAATTCATAAAATTGCAATGCCAGAAGAACAATTAAATAAAAAACAGCTTAGTTTAATATTTAAAGATCATTTACAGTATTTACATTTTTTGCTAGAAAGCTTTCCAGTACCACTAATCTTATGTGCTTCATTAAGCTTGAACCACAACACTAATTGTACCACATGGAAACATTACTACTATAATTACGTGCCTCATTGAAGAAACTTAAAGGAGTTTTCTACTACTGAACTGTGAAGGTTGTAATCGATCTGCAGCCACTAATTAGCTGCAACACTACCAAGAGACACAGTGTCAATGTCATTGGAACACAGGTTGTCCAGTAGTGGACAACACTTTCATTTTCTCCAAAGAACCATTCGAACTTAGTGATTAAGTTTCCATGAGTTACAATAAGCTTTTGTGTCCAATCTCAATGAGGCACACAAGTGTAGTGGTACTCACTAAAAATCACAATATTAGGGATTATCAAAAATTGTAAAATGTAAATTTACGTAGTTTAACAAATATTCTTTTGACTTGCCGGTTATGATTGGCTGCACACTACAAAGTGCAAAGGGTCTAATTTCCCTGCAAATATTTATGTACATTCTGAGGTCTCCTAGGACAGGTGTCCGACTCCATTCAAGCTCTAAAATACAAACATAGCATTAGTAATGTTAAAGTGACCGCATTATAGAAATTGATGCTAAAATGGTAGTAATCAAAAAGTAATTTAATAACCCTGGGCACTGATAGACTGTTCATCTTGTTTCAAATTTAAAAAATGGTCCAAAACTATCCGTCTTAGTCATTTGTGATCATGAAGACTGTTTTAGGTAGAAAACTTATTGTGTCGCTGGCAGAGGTAACAACATCCTGTTGTGACTGAGAAGAAGGCTGTGCCATGTATCTTATAACACCCTCTGCTTCCTGCCAACTAATATGTTTGCGGAGACAAATAAGACCAATTGTGACTTGTGTTTAGAAGTCCTATTACCCTGACAGCTGGTGCCAGTGGTTACAGTAATGTTTCTGTTGTGGCTCCACTCTTAGCTGTGGTATGTTTTTTTGTCTTTTATACAAAATCAATTATTTAACCCTTACCAAAAAGGATGCAACAAGAAATACTTGGAAGGTAGCCATACATGCAGAAAGCAAACTATAGCGACAGTCCGCAGCATTGATATGATATGGCATGTATATTTGTCAAAATGAACTAGTAAAACTGGTGTGCAAAAACAAGACACGCACAGTTAAATATCTACAATCTGTTTTTTATATTTGTTCAAAAAAATTCCAGCCACTTCCCAAAAATAATGAAATAAGTAATGCTGGGTAGGTACATATCCAAAAATAATGCACCAGCAAAATGGCACTGTATTTGTACAGATGTAAAATTGACTATTTTTTGCTTAAATTTAATCCTTCACAAAAAGAATTGCAAAAGAAATTGAAAAAAAAAGTACAGTCTTTTTTCTTCTGTTGCATGACAAATGATGACAAAATGTGGACTTATAAACTAAATGCACTGGGATGAATGCTATTTACACCATGATCAACAACACTGAGTTTGGCAATGCTGTTATCATTCCCCATCGATTGAATCTCAATATTAGGGCTCGTACAGACGACCAAATTATTGGTCCGAGTGTAATCTGGGGAAACATCCGATTGTACTTGAATGAATGTTAGTCTATGGGCCGTGCATATGCTCGATTTTTCCTTTGACAGAGTCTGTTCGAGGAAAAAAATTGCTGCATGTCCAAGTTTGACCCAATATTCAGATTGCACTTTGCCATGTAAGTCTATGTATGGGTGGAAATCATAGGACTGGTCTCTGATGACATTGGAATGCAGTCCAATTTCTTTCTACGCATTTACAAAATGGAGAAGATGAAGAAATTGTGTTCTCCATCTGCTCCTCACAGTATTTTCTGATTCTCCTCATCTGAGAGAATCTGATCACACTAAGCTGACAGTCTGATCAAACTATGATCGATGTTTGATCCGAGTGTCATTTGCAAAATCGGCCAAATTCAGAAATTCAGAAGAGACAATCTACGACTATCTGTAGAAAACTGCTACACTACATCTTTTGCAGTGTTGCAGTTGTACAAAATATTACTGACTGGAGTATTAATTAATGGAAATTAATCTAAAAGTATGGATGTGACAGTAATAGTGATAGGTTATTTAACTGTAAAGCAATATGGGGAAGCTCCATGGTCACACCCAAAATTATTTGTGCCTTCTATTGTATGTCCGTCATAATCCTATGCAATGCGCAGGCATTTCTTTGATGATTCGCACCATTTAATCACAAATTCTTCAAATTTGCCGAGACATGAAAATTTCCCTCAATTTGTCACTAATTAAATTTCCATCAAATTAATTTGCTCACCTCTACAGTAAAAAAAAAAAATAGATCCTGTAAATGATTTAAACATTTTAAAGAATAACTAAACAATTTTTTATACTTAGTCATCCTACAGGCATTGCAGAGTTATGCATTTGTGTCATATACTTCATTATCCTAAATTATTTCCACTCATACATGTGTTGTTTCACATGGCCTTTGCATGGCTCTTTTGAAGCTACTTTCAACTGCTGCTCAGTTAAGAGCCATACTCAATTTACAAGCAATCACAGTGGGATTATTCCTCTGTCAGAAAATTCCTTTTTAGCTGACCACACCACAACCCTAGCTCATTTTATTTCCCAGCCAGTGCCTGATAATCGCCCACTAAACTAAATACTTCAGTCACTACTAGGGTCACCGTGTTTACATCAGCTATGTATGTGTTTATTTGGTGATACGCCAGATTTGCACCCCTCAGGTTTGTCACTGTGTGTAAATGGTCCTAAAACAAGGCAGTATAGTTAGTCTAGGACAAACCAATCTTCTTCTAAATATGGTACCCATTTTATTTTTCAATGTATGTCCACTTTATTTTACATGTTCAGATATTTTTAAAATGTTGATAGGAGGAGTAATAATTCATGAATGTAAACATACAGGTCTATTGATTTTGGAGGATACATACACTGTTAAAGAATCTTTTCAATATCGCTCCTTTATCTATGCAAATTTAGACAGACTATAAATGCAAGGGAATTCTTTTCTATCAAGAAAATGGTACAGTTTAAAGCACATCTCCACCTCCAGGCATTTCTTCACCTTGTGCATATTCCCCATGCATATTATTCAGTACACTAGTTAATCAGAACCACTCATGTTAATTAACCTTTATCCGATTTGTCCTAAAAAAAATTCACATTCACAAAATAGCCTGGCCGTGGAGGTCCAACTTGCATGGATAATTGGGCTGCCAGCATTTGAAGTCATTACCTAGTTCATAATCCTACATTACATTGACCTTATTAAGTCTGCATTTATGCTCATTTGGATATAATTAAATGGCTCTGACATATTGCTCTTTCAGCTTATGTCACACAAGATTTGCAAACAAAGCGGTAAATACCTGAACTACATAGGCAATTACTGAGCACCTTCATCTGCAGATGCTGTAATTATTAATACTGACTGCACAGCACTTGACTAACACCAATTCTACACTGACTATTTTATAGGGTTATCAAACAAAAAAAATTCCACATAAATTACGGTTATTTAAAGAACATATATAATCCAACAGTGTGACCCAGCCTTGTCAAATTGCCAGAAAAACACTAATAACCAACAGAATCAGTGTGCTCGTTTAAAAAAGTTACAATATTTTATTATGCATTTTTCTAAAAAACACACATATAAGCAATATAACAAAAATCAAAAAGTTGCCTTTTGTGTGAGGGAAGGCATGACAATCACCGCATGTTATTATATTGGCATAAATGCCCACATAAATTCTAGCTGGATTACATCCATTTGGTATGTGGACATAAATTGTCCATCAACTACAAAAAGAAACCCTAATGCACAAGTTCTAGATTGAATTAATTCTCCAAAAAAGGATTAAGATCATCATTACAGATTTATTGATCCTCAAACCATTTCATAAAAGTAATTGTCAATGAGGTGCTAAATTTAGCCTTAATTGCACAGCCCTGAGTGTTACGGGTCGGGTTCCCTCCTTTGCACAGCGAGAATCTCGGTCCATCTCCCATTCTTCTCCTGCCGCAGTGGAGCCTGCTCGGCGGAGACGTCGGTCCCAGCGTCTCGCTCAGTCTGACTCTGTGCTAAGAGTTACTGCTGCCTTTCCTGCTTCTGCCATTGAAGTCGGTGCTGGGCAGCGGTGAGCAGATGCTTCTGGGTCTAAGTCCTGCTTTGCTCGTTCTGAGCATGCCCAGAGTAAGATCTATCAGTGGATATCAAGGGTCACATGATCTGATACTGCAGCTAAGGTCATTGGCTCCTTCAGGAAGGTCCTGTAGGTGCTCATGCTCTGGTGCAGCTTCTCATTGGTCCTTCTAGGAAGGTCCTGTATGTGCTGCAGCTATTTAAGGTTCGCATGACCGCACGGCCATGCGCTAGTATTGTTCTTTGCTAAGTGCTTTGCGCCAGTGTGGTCAGGGACCCGGCTGAAATAAGCCCCTAGAATGCTGGCACCTCCGGCGAGGAGTTTGTGTTTGAATGTGTTCAGGGACCCGGCTGAAATAAGCCCCTAGAATGCTGGCACTTCCGGTGAGGAGTTTTGTGTGCATGCGTGACCACTGACTGCTCTCTGTGTGGGCAGTTAGCCTGTGCCTCTGTGAAGCCTAACAGGGCACAATGCTTTTCTTTCATGACTACTCGGTGAAGTAACTGAGTTAGTCCATACCGCCATATCGTGCCGCCGTTGCTAGCAGCAGGTACTCCTGCACGGTGGACCCCGGGCTGCGAATGCACCAATATCAATAAAAACATCTCTATTTATTCGGTGCGTTCCGCTAGCCATAACATAATACTAGCGCCAGGGTCTGGCTAGTTAATGGCGGACATACAGCAAACTTTGCGGTATATCCAGCAGCTGGGGGGTAGGTTGGCGGCTCTCGAGAGCTCAACCCCAGCTGTGGATGTTACCGCAGTTGCTGTACAGGCTGCTAGCGTGGCTGCAGCTACCTTGTCCTCTGCCACCCCTGTTCCGACATTATCTCGCCTCCCGCTGCCAGAAAAATTTTCTGGAGACAGCAAATCTTGTAGGGGTTTCATGAGTCAGTGCTCTATTCATCTCGAGCTCCTGGCTGCACGTTTCCCTAGTGAGCGGGCTAAGGTGGGATTTATTCTGTCTCTCTTGTCGAACAGGGCATTGGAGTGGGCTACGCCGCTGTGGGAGCGTGGCGATCATGTGGTGCAGAGTGCTCCACGGTTCCTGAGCACTCTGAAACAGGTCTTTTTAGGACCTCAAGTCACCCATGACACGGCGCTCCAACTGCTGGAATTAACTCAGGGTGAGTCCATGGTCAGCCATTTTGCCATCCGATTTTGGACTCTGGCTTCTGAGCTGGAGTGGTCGGATAAAGCCCTTATCCCCATATTTTGGAGGGGCCTGGCTGATCGCGTTAAGGACGCTCTGCCACTAGGGAGATTCCTGCCACAATGGAGGAGTTAATATCGGGGTCTACTCGAATTGACCTCCATTTTAACGAGCGGAGTTTAGAGCGAGCCCAGTGTATGCAGAGGTTTCGGCTGGCTCCCACCTTCGCCAAACCTCTCGAATCTCCAGTTATGGTACCTGAGTCATATGAGGCCATGGAAGTGTCAAGAGCGGGTTCTATGTCCCGGACTGCTCGTGCACTCCAGGTTTGTCATGTTTGCCAGCAGTCAGGACATCTTGCCACCAGATGTTCTCAGCGGTCGAGGAAACGTCAGCGTCTAGTGGTAGTAGGTGGAGGTACACTAGACACGGCGACGTTTGCCTCCAAATTGTCCTTTAAGGGGACAATTATTATTGGCTCATCCTCCCACTCGGTAGAGCTCTGCGTGGATTCTGGGGCAGAGGGCAATTTTATGTCTTCTGCCTTCGCCCAACGTCACGCAGTACCCCTGGTTATGCTTGCTCAACCAGTGATGGTACGAGTGGTGAATGAGTGGACACTGCCCTCACAGATAACACACCAGACTATCCCTTTTACTCTGTCCATGTCGCCATCCCATCAGGAGATTATATCTCTGCTCGTCATTCCTGAGGGAATTGATGAGGTCCTGTTGGGGATACCTTGGTTACGGTACTACTCTCCTCATATCGAGTGGTCCTCAGGCAGAATTTTGGGATAGGGTGAATCTTGTGGGGGTAGGTGTCAGAGGGAGTGCGTTCAGGTTGCTACTACAGAGTTACCCACAGATCTATCCTCTCTCCCCAAGCAGTATTGGCCTTATGCGGACGTGTTCTCCAAAAAGGCGTCTGAGACCATTCCGCCCCATCGCCCCTATGACTGTCCTATTGATCTCTTGCCTGGTGCTGAGCCTCCTCGGGTCGAGTTTATCCATTATCTCTCCCGGAGACAGATGCAATGTCTCAGTACATTCAAGAGAATCTGGCAAGAGGGTTCATCAGGAAGTCAGTGTCACCTGCTGGGGCTGGGTTCTTCTTCGTGCAGAAGAAGAATGGGGAACTGCGTCCATGCATAGAATACAGGGGTCTTAATGCCATCACCATTAAGAATAAGTACCCTTTGCCCTTGATATCTGTGCTCTTCGATAGGCTTTGGGGAGCAAGGGTGTTTACTAAACTAGATCTGCGGGGTGCTTACAACCTGATTCGCATCCGTGAGGGGGGCGAATGGAAGACGGCTTTTAACACCAGGGATGGGCCCTTCAGGCTCTTTAATGCCCCAGCCGTTTTCCAAGACTTTGTGAATGACATCTTCCGGGATATGCTCACCACCTTGGTCGTAGTCTATCTGGATGATATTCTCATCTACTCTCCAGATATTGACTCCCACCGGAGAGATGTTTGCAAAGTCTTCGACCTCCTACGGGCAAACTTCCTCTATGCCAAGTTGGAGAAGTGTGTGTTTGAGCAAGAGTCCTTACCTTTCCTGGGCTATATCATCTCCGCCCAGGGATTGGCCATGGATCCTGCCAAACTACAGGCTGTGATGACTGGCAGGAACCCCATTCTCTTAAAGCGGTGCAGCGCTTTTTGGGGTTCATAAATTATTAACGTCAGTTTATTCCGCACTTCTCGACTTTGGAAGCTCCCTTGGTTGCCCTCACCAAGAAGGGAGCAAATCCCAAATTGTGGTCTGTGGAGGTCTCCAAGGCCTTTAACTCCATAAAGTCTCACTTCGCTAGCGCTCCCATCCTACATCGCCCCGATGTAGATAGGCCATTTATCATGGAGGTGGATGCCTCATCTGTTGGTGCTGGAGCAGTCCTCTTCCAAAAGGATGCTCAAGGTCGGAAGCATCCTTGCTTCTTCTTTTCTAAGACCTTCTCACCAGCAGAGAGGAATTATTCCATCGGGGACAGGGAGTTGCTAGCCATGAAGTTGGCGTTCTCAGAGTGGAGACATCTCTTGGAGGGAGCTCATTTTCCCTTCCAAGTCTACACAGATCACAAAAATTTGGTGTACCTGCAGACATCCCAGCGGTTAAATTCTCGCCAGGCCAGATGGTCCTTGCTCTTCTCCCAGTTTCATTTCACCCTCCATTTCCTTTCTGGGGAGAAGAACATTCATGCCGATGCACCCTCTCGCGCTGTTGTGTCATCTGTGGATGAGGAAGAGGAGCCTCAGCTTATTGTCCCCACCAAGAGCCTGAGAACTGTGGCCCCAGTTTCGCTAGAGTCTGTGCCTCCGGACAAGACGTTTGTACCATCCGGTTTGCATCCGGAGGTTCTCTCTTGGGCACACTGTTATGATCCGGTGGTAGGATCTCAAAACTGACCTGATACATATAACCAGAATGTTAGGACAAGTTCTGGGGATGTGGAAGCTATACTGACCGCAATCCTGATCCTATCCAATACACTAAAGGCAGCCGTGGAGCGTTACCTAAAAACCTAGACGCCTCTTCACAGCCTGAGAAACTGACTGCCCCTAGAGAGAAAGCAAAGACCTCACTTGCCTCAGAGAAATAACCCCAAAGTTATAGACAGCCCCCCACAAATAATAACGGTGAGTTAAGGGGAAAATACAAATGTAGAAATGAAACAGGTTTAGCAAATGAGGCCCGCTAACACTAGATAGACAGAAAATAGATAGGAATCTGTGCGGTCAGTACAAAAACTGTCAAAAATAAACCACACAGAGAATACAAGAACCCCCACACCGACTCACGATGTGAGGGGCACACTCTGCACCCCAGAACTAACCAGCAAGCAAAAAATCACATAAAGCAATCTGGACTGAACTCATCATATACTGAGAAACGTTTTCAAGGAAATAATGAGCAAAATGAACAAGCAAACTTAGCTTCTCCAGCAGGAGACTGGTCACAAGGAATATTCAGGAGAGCTGAGAATCAGGACTGAATACACCGACAGCAGGCAACAAATGAAGGTCCAGGTGAGTTAAATAGGCCCAGCAAAGAAGGAAATGAAGCAGCTGAGCCCAGCCATATCGCTAAAGGCCACCAGAGGGAGCCCAAGAACAAACTCACACAGTACCACTCATGACCACAGGAGGGAGCCCGAGAACGGAATTCACAACAGCACACTCATCCAGGGTGGGTGGACATTTTGGTTCCAAAAGGACATCTGAGTTACTGGCGAGGACATACTGGTGACCACATATGGCTCGTGATGTCGCAGACTATGTTCGGGCGTGTGTCTCCTGCGCCAAAAATAAGTCTCCTCGACAATGGCCAGCTGGATTATTATATCCTCTGCCGGTGGCAGATAGGCCCTGGGCGATGGTCGGGATGGACTTTGTGGTGGGTTTGCCTAAGTCTCGTGGCTGTACCGTCATTTGGGTTATCACCGATCATTTTTCTAAAATGGTGCACTTGGTGCCACTTCCACGGCTACCTTCTGCACGGGCCTTGGCAGCGTTGTTTATTAAACACATCTTCTGCCTAAACGGTATGCCAGACAAAATTGTCAGTGACCGGGGTCCCCAGTTTGCATCTCGGTTCTGGAGAGAGCTTTGTCATCTTCTCAGTATTGAGTTAAATCTCTCTTCTGCTTATCATCCCGAGACGAATGGGTTGGTAGAGAGGGCCAACCAGACCTCGGTCACATATCTGCAACATTTTGTCTCAGCCAGGCAGGATGACTGGGCATCCTTGCTATTGTGGGCATAGTTTGCACTGAACAACGCTGTAGCCGACTCCACTGGACAGATGCCATTCCTCCTTAATTATGGTCAGCATCGGCGGGTACCTGTGCCCATGCCCGTGTCTTCCGCCGACTCCAGGGTGGCAGACTGGGCTGTGGAGGCACGGGACATTTGGGACCGCACTCAGGATGCCATTCGGGCCTCCAAGGAGAGAATGAGGTCTTCCGACGATGCACATCGGCGCCCCACTCCGACCTTTGCTCCCGGCGATTTAGTGTGGCTCTCCGCCCGTAACATCAGGCTGCTTGTTGAGTCCACTAAGTTTGCTCCTCGCTACTTGGGTCCCTTCAAGGTCCTCGAACAGGTTAATCCTGTGGTCTACCATCTAGCTCTTCCTCTACACCTAGGTATCACCGACACCTTTCATGTGTCCTTCCTTAAGCCCGTATACATGTCCCGGTTTTCTGAGTCATCTGCCGGGACATCGGGTTGGTCTACAGACGATTATGAGGTGAACGCTATTTTGGGGTACAAGGTGGTTCGTGGCAAAAAAATTTATTTGTTGGACTGGAAGGGTTACGGTCCTGAGGATAGGTCCTGGGAGCCTGCTGAGAGTATTCGGGCTCCGCAGCTCATTGCTGCCTTCGAACGTAGCAAGGCCCAAGGAGGGGGGGTAATGTTAGGGGTCGAGATCCCTCCTCTGCACAGGGAGAATCTCGGTCCATCTCCGCTGCGGTCTCCCATGCTTCTCCTGCCACAGTGGAGCCTGCTCAGCAGAGACGTCAGTCCCAGCGTCTCGCTCAGTCTGACTCTGTGCTAAGAGTTACTGCTGCCTTTCCTGCTCCTGCTATTGAAGTTGGTGCTGGGCAGCAGCGAGCAGACGCTTCTGGGTCTAAGTCCTGCTTTGCTCATTCTGAGCATGCCCAGAGTAAGATCTCTCAGTGGATATCGAGGGTCACATGATCTGATACTGCAGCTAAGGTCATTGGCTCCTTCAGGAAGGTCCTGTAGGTGCTCACGCTCTGGTGTAGCTTCTCATTGGTCCTTCTAGGAAGGTCCTGTACGTGCTGCAGCTATTTAAGGTTCGCATGACGCACAGCCATGCGCTAGTATTGTTCTTTGTTAAGTTCTTTGCGCCAGTGTGGTCACAAGAGTATGTGTTCAGGGACCCGGCTGAAATAAGCCCCTAGAATGCTGGCACCTCTGGCGAGGAGTTTTGTGTGCATGCGTGATCACTGACTGCTCTCTGTGTGGGCAGTTAGCCTGTGCATCTGTGAAGCCTAACAGGGCATGGTGCTTTTCTTTCATGACTACTCGGTGAAGTAACTGAGTTAGTCCATACCGCCATATCGTGCCGCCGTTGCTAGCAGCAGGTACTCCTGCTCGGTGGACCCCGGGCTGCGAATGCACCAATATCAATAAAAACATCTCTATTTATTCGGTGTGTTCCGCTAGCCATAACACTGAGTTTGTGTAAAAATTGTTTTCATAAACATAAAAAAATTGTTGGATATATAAAAAATAGTATACATCTAGGTGTATACAGGTACGCGCTAGATAATAGCAGATAAAAATAAATGACCTGTATAATAAAATGAACTTGAACACCAAAATATATACAGTTATATGAAAAAGTTTGGGCACCCCTATTAATCTTAGGCTTAATGTTTTCTAAAAATTGTTTTTTTTGCAACCGCTATTTCAGTTTCATATATCTAATAACTGTTGGACTGCCTGAGTAGATTTGGAGCGGTGTTTTGGATCATTGTCTTGCTGAAAGATCCATCCCCTGCGTAACTTCAACTTTGTCACTGATTCATGAACATTATTGTCAAGAATCTGCTGATACTGAGAGGAATCCATCCAACTTTAACAAGATTCCTGGTGCCGGCATTGGCCACACAGCCCCAAAGCATGATGGAACCTCCACCAAACTTTATTGTGGGTAGCAAGTGTTTTTCTTGGAATGCTGTGTTTTTTTTTTTTGTCACCATACATAACGCCTTTTCGTATGACCAAACAACTCAATCTTGTTTTCATTAGTCCACAGGACCTTCTTCCAAAAAGAAATTGGCTTCTCCAAATGTGCTTTTGCATACCTCAGCCGACTCTGTTTGTGGCGTGCTTGCAGAAATGGCTTCTTTCGCATCACTCTCCCATACAGCTTCTCCTTGTGCAAAGTGCGTTGTATAGTTGACCGATGCACAGTGACACCATCTGCAGCAAGTTGATGCTGCAGCTCTCTGGAGGTGGTCTGAGGATTATCCTTGATTGATCTCACCATTCTTCTTCTCTGCCTTTCTGATGTTTTTCTTGGCCTGCCACTTCTGGCCTTAACAAGAACTGTCCCTGTGTTCTTCCATTTCCTTACTATGTTCCTCACAGTGGAAACTGACAGGTTAAATCTCTGAGACAGCTTTTTGTATCCTTCTCCTGAACAACTATTTTGAATAATCTTTGTTTTCAGATCATTTGACAGTTGTTTTGAGGAGCCCATGATGCCACTCTTCAGAGAAGATTCAAACAGGAGAACAACTTGCAAGTGGCCACTTTAAGTAGCTTTTCTCTTGATTGCATACACCTGGCTATGAAGTTCAAAGCTCAATGAGGTTACAAAACCAAAAAAAGTGCTTTAGTAAGTCAGTAAAAAGTAGGTAGGATTATTTAAAACAAGAAAATGATAAGGGTGCCCATACTTATGCACCTGTCAAATTTAGTTTGAATGCAGATTGCACATTTTCTGTTAGTACAAAAAACCTCATTTCAAGGCAGAAACATTACTGTGTCCAAGAATTAATAGATCTATGAATCTGAAATAGCTGTTGCAAAAAAAACTATTTTTATAAAACATTAAGCTTAAGATTAATAGGGGTGCCCAAACTTTTTCATATAACTGTATACTGGTGCAATATCTTAGTAAATGTCAATTAACACGGGTACCATCCTAATGGGTGCCAATAGCATAAAAAAGGATTAGATGAGGGCTACATACAAGTCTTCCTACCTCCAGTGATGAATCTTTAGAGAACTGTAGAGCTGTAGTACTGCTGCCGTGGTTCCAGAAGAATCCAAATAAACAGATAAAAGTCCAAGCAAGTGGCTGCTCCGGCCGGTAGCAGCCACCTTAAACTAACCTCTGGGTAGGAGCGGGATCCTGTAGAGCCAGACGCCGCGAGGAGTAGGAACGGTAAGTCCGGATGGTGCGCAGGATCTTCGTGACGTAACAGATCACGTGACCGCTACACAAGCCCGAGAGTGAGTACGGAGTGCAGTGAGGATCTATCTACCTACGCGTTTCGGAGATGACTGTCTCCTTCCTCAGGGATGATCCCTGCTCCGTACTATTACAAATAGTTTGACACGTCACTCCTTAGTAGGGTTGAGCGACTTTCATTTTTTTAAGATCGAGTCGGGTTTTGTGAAACCCGACTTTGTCCAGAGTCGAGTCGAGTGCAGTCGGCCGATTATCGCTAAAAGTCGGGGATCGACCGAAACACGAAACCCAATGCAAGTCAATGGGGAAGCATAGTCGGCAGTGAGTGGAGGCCAGGAAAACACCTACAGTGCCCATTTTAATGCCAAAAACATCCATTCTTGTTTCTGAAGCTTGTCAATCTTAATTAACTTTATAATAATAGTTGGGCATAGGAAATTGGGGGTCATTTGGCAAAAGTTGTGGGGGGTAGGGCTGGTTCAAGGTTTTAGTGGGCCCAGGAAACGTGGACTACGTCACGGTGGTGGAGCAGGGAGAGGTAAGTATTTCAACGTTGCAAGTGCTGTGATTCTGAGCAAGCAGGGGGGGCCCACTCGTTCGCATTGGCACTGGCACAGGGCCCCTCAAAGTATGGCGGTGTGTTTGCATGGCGGGGGCGCCTCCCACCAGCAGCGACACTTTTGCGTACTCTGAGGGGCCCTGTGCCAGTGACGTCCCCAACGAGTATGCCCCCCCCCACCTGATGAAGGAACCTGCACTTTCATCTGCACCTTCCTCTTTGTCCCTGTGTAAGGTGGTATAACATGCGGGAAGGGGAACCTTACTTTCAGCAGGGTCAGATTCTGGCTGTGTAGAGTGCAAGGGGAATGTAGTGGTCTAGGTCAATGTACCAGCAGACTCATATAGCAGTGGCTGGGCAATGGGCAGGATGAGGAGGAAACAGATATAGGGGCAAAGAATAAAGTAGGCTAAATGCAGTTAAAAATTGGTAACAGGACTAAACAGGCGGCATTGCTTTGTTCAGTGGAGTAGCAAACCCAAGAGCAGCAGACACTGTTTCAAGGGCCCAACCACACTAGTAGGCCAAATGCAGTTTAATATCTGATAGTATAGGCCGAAAGCCAGAAGGTAGAAGCTCAGCTTTATTCAGTTGAGGACAACACCAGGCAGGGGCAAACACCGTTAGTAGGCCGGAACCACCAATTTTTTAAAAAACAGCAGTTAATCAGAGCCAGAAGGTAGAAGCTCAGCTTTATTCAGTTGAGGACAACACCAGGCAGGGGCAGACACCATTAGTAGGCCGGAACCACCAATTTTTTAAAAAACAGCAGTTAATCAGAGCCAGAAGGTAGAAGCTCAGCTTTATTCAGTTGAGGACAACACCAGGCAGGGGCAGACACCGTTAGTAGGCCGGAACCACCAATTTTTTAAAAAACAGCAGTTAATCAGAGCCAGAAGGTAGAAGCTCAGCTTTATTCAGTTGAGGACAACACCAGAAAGGGGCAGACACCGTTAGTAGGCCGGAAACACCAATTTTTTAAAAAACAGCAGTTAATCAGAGCCAGAAGGTAGAAGCTCAGCTTTATTCAGTTGAGGACAACACCAGAAAGGGGCAGACACCGTTAGTAGGCCGGAAACACCAATTTTTTAAAAAACAGCAGTTAATCAGAGCCAGAAGGTAGAAGCTCAGCTTTATTAAGTTGAGGACAACTTGAATTAGGGACTGCAGACAGACTTACCAGGCTGTCCCCTGTGTGGACCATGCATCCAATACATTAACCCATTGCGCCACAAAGGACACGTAACCTTCCGTGGCCATGCCTACCGCTCCATGTGTCTGTTGTCAGGTGTACCTTTGGACTCACAGATTGACAGAATGAAAGGACAATGTGGTCTTTAACATGCTGGTGGAGGGGTGGGATGGCTTTTCTCGCAAAAGAATAGTCAACTGGGTAGCTCATAGCGTGGTACAGCGTAGTCCATCATGGCTTTATTAATATTAAATAAAATAAAAAAATAGGCTCTATGCACTGTAAAATAGGTTCCAGGGGTACACGGGCAGCAGTGGTCTGGTCAGTGGAGGCCTAGTGGAAGGAGGGACCGCAGACAGGCTTCAAAGGCCTAACATAATAAAATGGGCTGGCTGTAGGAACTGTAAAATAGGTTCCAGGGGTACACGGGCAGCAGTGGTCTGGTCAGTGGAGGCCTAGTGGAAGGAGGGACCGCAGACAGGCTTCGAAGGCCTAACATAATAAAATGGGCTGGCTGTAGGCACTGTAACATAGGTTCCAGGGGTACACGGGCAGCAGTGGTCTGGTCAGTGGAGGCCTAGTGGAAGGAGGGACCGCAGACAGGCTTCGAAGGCCTAACATAATAAAATGGGCTGGCTGTAGGCACTGTAAAATAGGTTCCAGGGGTACACGGGCAGCAGTGGTCTGGTCAGTGGAGGCCTAGTGGAAGGAGGGACCGCAGACAGGCTTCGAAGGCCTAACATAATAAAATGGGCTGGCTGTAGGCACTGTAACATAGGTTCCAGGGGTACACGGGCAGCAGTGGTCTGGTCAGTGGAGGCCTAGTGGAAGGATGGACCGCAGACAGGCTTCGAAGGCCTAACATAATAAAATGGGCTGGCTGTAGGCACTGTAACATAGGTTCCAGGGGTACACGGGCAGCAGTGGTCAGGTGAGTGGAGGCCTAGTGGAAGGAGGGACCGCAGACAGGCTTCGAAGGCCTAACATAATAAAATGGGCTGGCTGTAGGCACTGTAACATAGGTTCCAGGGGTACACGGGCAGCAGTGGTCTGGTCAGTGGAGGCCTAGTGGAAGGAGGGACCGCAGACAGGCTTCGAAGGCCTAACATAATAAAATGGGCTGGCTGTAGGCACTGTAACATAGGTTCCAGGGGTACACGGGCAGCAGTGGTCAGGTGAGTGGAGGCCTAGTGGAAGGAGGGACCGCAGAAAGGCTTCGAAGGCCTAACACAATAAAATGGGCTGGCTGTAGGCACTGTAACATAGGTTCCAGGGGTACACGGGCAGCAGTGGTCTGGTCAGTGGAGGCCTAGTGGAAGGAGGGACCGCAGACAGGCTTCGAAGGCCTAACATAATAAAATGGGCTGGCTGTAGGCACTGTAACATAGGTTCCAGGGGTACACGGGCAGCAGTGGTCTGGTCAGTGGAGGCCTAGTGGAAGGAGGGACCGCAGACAGGCTTCGAAGGCCTAACATAATAAAATGGGCTGGCTGTAGGCACTGTAAAATAGGTTCCAGGGGTACACGGGCAGCAGTGGTCTGGTCAACGGAGGCCGATTGTAATGAGTGTCTGCCAGTTAGTAGTCCAAAACAACAAATAAATGTGAATGTCTCGCATTAAAACAAAACAAAAACACTAAAGGGTGCAATAATTAGGTTCAGGGGTGGGATCCTCTGCGTTGTTTCAGACCTACAAATTTAGCGCAAAGTATTTACTGTGGTAAATAGAGGACACTGCACCTGACTATGTTAAGTACCATCATACATGTCAACACAATGGTATTGTCAGTGGCAGGTATGGAAGGATGTCAGCGCATAGACTAAACATTGGTGGTAGTGTGAGAGATAACTGTGGAAGTGGTAGAGCAATGTTTGACCTGTGGGTGGGTGAACTCTCTTGTGGCCGGCGGTACAGGCCCAGGGCCCCTCATGTTACAACAGTGTGTCTGACGTTGGGTGCGCACCACCACCGCCAGAGACACTTTATTGTACTATGAGGGACCCAGTAGCAATGCCGTCGACCAAAAGCGAGCACACCCACCTCTTCAGACAAGCAGCAGTCTCACGGGTGCTTGCGCCAAGTCGCAATACCACGGCCCCGTGTGGGGAGTTAGGCCATTTAGGGAGGTGTAAACATGTCGTATGCTGGACAATCAGCTGCAGCAAATTAGACATTAGAAAAGTAATTCACAGTAGTCCACAGGCAAGAGCTTTTCATAGGAAAGCTAGGTGTCGGCCGGGCAAGGTGGGGCAAAAGATTTCGAAATCCAGTTGTGGTTCATTTTAATGAATGTTAGATCATCAACATTTTGGGTAGCCAGACGAGTCCTTTTTTCGGTTAATATTGAACCTGCAGCACTGAATACTCTTTCTGATAGGACACTTGCTGCCGGGCAAGCAAGCTCCTGCAATGCATATTCTGCCAATTCTGGCCAGGTGTCTAATTTTGATGCCCAGTAATCAAATGGGAATGACGGTTGAGGGAGAACATCGATAAGGGATGAAAAATAGTTAGTAACCATACTGGACAAATGTTGTCTCCTGTCACTTTCAATTGATGCAGCAGTACCTGTCCTGTCTGCGGTCATAGCAAAATCACTCCACAACCTGGTCAGAAAACCCCTCTGTCCAACGCCACTTCTGATGTGTGCACTAGGGTTGAGCGACTTTCATTTTTTTAAGATCGAGTAGGGTTTTGGGAAACCCGATTTTGTCCAGAGTCGAGTCGAGTGCAGTCGGCCGATTATCGCTAAAAGTCGGGGATCGACCGAAACACGAAACCCAATGCAAGTCAATGGGGAAGCATAGTCGGCAGTGAGTGGAGGCCAGGAAAACACCTACAGTGCCCATTTTAATGCCAAAAACATCCATTCTTGTTTCTGAAGCTTGCCAATCTTAATTAACTGTATAATAATAGTTGGGCATAGGGAATTGGGGGAAAGTTGTGGGGGGAGTAGGGCTGGCTCAAGTTTTTCGTGGGCCCAGGAAATGCGGACTACGTCACGGCGGTGTTGCAGGGAAAGGTAAGTATTTAAAAGTTGCAAGTGCTGTGATCCTGAGCAAGCAGGGGGGGCCCACTCGTTCGCATTGCCACTGGCACAGGGCCCCTCAAAGTACGGCGGTGTGTTTGCATGGCGGGGGCGCCTCCCACCAGCAGCGACACTTTTGCGTACTCTGAGGGGCCCTGTGCCAGTGACGTCGCCAACGAGTATGCCCCCCCACCTGATGAAGGAACCTGCACTTTCATCTGCACCTTCCTCTTTGTCCCTGTGTAAGGTGGTATAACATGCGGGAAGGGGAACCTTACTTTCAGCAGGGACAGATTCTGGCTGTGTAGAGTACAAGGGGAATGTAGTGGTCTAGGTCAATGTACCAGCAGACTCATTTAGCAGTGGCTGGGCAATGGGCAGGATGAGGAGGAAACAGATATAGGGCCAAAGAATAAAGTAGGCTACATGCAGTTCAAAATTGGTAACAGGACTAAACAGGCGGCATTGCTTTGTTCAGTGGAGTAGCAAACCCAAGAGCAGCAGACACTGTTTCAAGGGCCTAACCACACTAGTAGGCCAAATGCAGTTTAATATCTGATAGTATAGGGCGAAAGCCAGAATGTGGAAGCTCAGCTTTGTTCAGTTGAGGACAACACCAGGGAGGGGCAGACACCTTTAGTAGGCCGGAAAAGCCTATTGCATTTTTTAAAATGGTAATTTGGAGCAGAAGGTTGAAGCTCAGCTTTATTTAGTTGAGGGCAACACCAGGGAGGGGCAGAAGCCGTTAGTAGGCCCTAACCACCATTTTTTTTTTTTTTAAAACCACTTAATGAGAGCCGGAAGGTTGAAGCTCAGCTTTATTTAGTTGAGGACAACACCAGGGAGGGGCAGAAGCCGTTAGTAGGCCCTAACCACCATTTTTTTTTTTTAAACCACATAATGAGAGCCGGAAGGTTGAAGCTCAGCTTTATTTAGTTGAGGACAACACCAGGGAGGGGCAGAAGCCGTTAGTAGGCCCTAACCACCATTTTTTTTTTTTAAACCACATAATGAGAGCCGGAAGGTTGAAGCTCAGCTTTATTTAGTTGAGGACAACACCAGGGAGGGGCAGAAGCCGTTAGTAGGCCCTAACCACCATTTTTTTTTTTAAAACCACATAATGAGAGCCGGAAGGTTGAAGCTCAGCTTTATTTAGTTGAGGGCAACACCAGGGAGGGGCAGAAGCCGTTAGTAGGCCCTAACCAAAGTTGAAGGCCAAATGCAGTTTAATTTCTGATACTATAGGCCGAAAGCCAGAAGGTGGAAGTTCCGATTTAGACAGTGGAGGACAATTTGAATTAGGGACTGCAGACAGACTTAGTAGGCTGTCCCCTGTGGACCATGCATCCACCACATTAACCCATTGCGCCGTAATGGACACGTAATCTTCCGTGGCCATGCCTACAGGTCCATGCGTCTGTTGTCAGGTGCACCTTTGTACTCACAGATTGCCAGAGTGCATGGACAATGCGGTCTTCTACATGCTGGTGGAGGGTTGGGATGGCTTTTCTCGCAAAAGAAGTGTCGACTGGTTAGCTTGTAGCGTGGTACAGCGTAGTCCATCATGGCCTTATTAATAGTAAATAAAATATATAACTAGGCTCTATGAACTTTTAAATAGGTTCCAGGGGTACACGGGCAGCATTGGTGTGGTCAGTGGAGGAGTATTGCAAGTAGGGGCTGCAGACAGGCTATCAAAGGCCTAAAATAACAAACAGTAGGCAGTCATGGCAGTTTTACATCGGTTACATGGATACACAGGCAGCTAGGTGGTGAGTGGAGGAGTATTTAAAGTAAGGACCGCAGACAGGCTATCAAAGGCCTAACATAACAAACAATAGGCTCATGGCAGTTTTACAGCGGTTACATGGATACACGGGCAGGCAGCTTGGTGGTGAGTGGAGGAGTATTTAAAGTATGGACCGCAGACAGGCTTCGAAGGCCTAACACAATAAAATGGGCTGGCTGTAGGCACTTTAAAATTGGTTCCAGGGGTACACGGGCAGCAGTGGTCTGGTCAGTGGAGGCCTAGTGGAAGTATGGACCGCAGACAGGCTTCGAAGGCCTAACACAATAAAATGGGCTGGCTGTAGGCACTTTAAAATTGGTTCCAGGGGTACACGGGCAGCAGTGGTCTGGTCAGTGGAGGCCTAGTGGAAGTATGGACCGCAGACAGGCTTCGAAGGCCTAACACAATAAAATGGGCTGGCTGTAGGCACTTTAAAATTGGTTCCAGGGGTACACGGGCAGCAGTGGTCTGGTCAGTGGAGGCCTAGTGGAAGGAGGGACCGCAGACAGGCTTCGAAGGCCTAACACAATAAAATGGGCTGGCTGTAGGCACTTTAAAATTGGTTCCAGGGGTACACGGGCAGCAGTGGTCTGGTCAGTGGAGGCCTAGTGGAAGTATGGACCGCAGACAGGCTTCGAAGGCCTAACACAATAAAATGGGCTGGCTGTAGGCACTTTAAAATTGGTTCCAGGGGTACACGGGCAGCAGTGGTCTGGTCAGTGGAGGCCTAGTGGAAGTATGGACCGCAGACAGGCTTCGAAGGCCTAACACAATAAAATGGGCTGGCTGTAGGCACTTTAAAATTGGTTCCAGGGGTACACGGGCAGCAGTGGTCTGGTCAGTGGAGGCCTAGTGGAAGGAGGGACCGCAGACAGGCTTCGAAGGCCTAACACAATAAAATGGGCTGGCTGTAGGCACTTTAAAATTGGTTCCAGGGGTACACGGGCAGCAGTGGTCTGGTCAGTGGAGGACTAGTGGAAGTATGGACCGCAGACAGGCTTCGAAGGCCTAACACAATAAAATGGGCTGGCTGTAGGCACTTTAAAATTGGTTCCAGGGGTACACGGGCAGCAGTGGTCTGGTCAGTGGAGGCCTAGTGGAAGTATGGACCGCAGACAGGCTTCGAAGGCCTAACACAATAAAATGGGCTGGCTGTAGGCACTTTAAAATTGGTTCCAGGGGTACACGGGCAGCAGTGGTCTGGTCAGTGGAGGACTAGTGGAAGTATGGACCGCAGACAGGCTTCGAAGGCCTAACACAATAAAATGGGCTGGCTGTAGGCACTTTAAAATTGGTTCCAGGGGTACACGGGCAGCAGTGGTCTGGTCAGTGGAGGACTAGTGGAAGGAGGGAGCGCAGAAAGGCTTCAAAGGCCTAACATAACAAACAATAGGCTCATGGCAGTTTTACAGCGGTTACATGGATACACGGGCAGGCAGCTTGGTGGTGGTGAGTGGAGGAGTATTTAAAGTAGGGACCGCAGACAGGCTATCAAAGGCCTAACATAAAAAAACAATAGGCTCATGGCAGTTTCACAGCGGTTACATGGATACACGGGCAGGCAGCTTGGTGGTGGTGAGTGGAGGAGTATTTAAAGTAGGGACCGCAGACAGGCTATCAAAGGCCTAACATAACAAACAATAGGCTCATGGCAGTTTTACAGCGGTTACATGGATACACGGGCAGGCAGCTTGGTGCTGAGTGGAGGAGTATTTAAAGTATGGACCGCAGACAGGCTTCGAAGGCCTAACACAATAAAATGGGCTGGCTGTAGGCACTTTAAAATTGGTTCCAGGGGTACACGGGCAGCAGTGGTCTGGTCAGTGGAGGCCTAGTGGAAGGAGGGACCGCAGACAGGCTTCGAAGGCCTAACACAATAAAATGGGCTGGCTGTAGGCACTTTAAAATTGGTTCCAGGGGTACACGGGCAGCAGTGGTCTGGTCAGTGGAGGCCTAGTGGAAGGAGGGACCGCAGACAGGCTTCGAAGGCCTAACACAATAAAATGGGCTGGCTGTAGGCACTTTAAAATTGGTTCCAGGGGTACACGGGCAGCAGTGGTCTGGTCAGTGGAGGACTAGTGGAAGGAGGGAGCGCAGAAAGGCTTCAAAGGCCTAAAATAACAAACAATAGGCTCATGGCAGTTTTACAGCGGTTACATGGATACACGGGCAGGCAGCTTGGTGGTCAGTGGAGGAGTAGGGACCGCAGACAGGCTATCAAAGGCCTAAAATAACAAACAATAGGCTCATGGCAGTTTTACAGCGGTTACATGGATACACGGGCAGGCAGCTTGGTGCTGAGTGGAGGAGTAGTGCAAGGAGTGTCTGTCCCAGTACTCCCAAAATATAAATAGATGTTAATGTCTCGCAAAACAACCAAAACAAAAAAAAAGATGGCATACTTAGGTACAGGGGTGGGCTCATCTGCTGTGTTTCTGACATAGTAATTTGGCAGTAACTATTTAATGGTGCCAATATAGGACACAGACACAGACTACTTTAAGTTGCATCATAGATGTCTACAAATTTGTATTGTCAGTGCCAGACATTGAATGATGTCAGCGAATAGACTAAAGATTGGTGGAGCTGTGCGACATAATTTTGCACGTAGTAGAGCCCAGTTTGAGCTGGGGTAGGGGGGAACTCTCTTGAGGCCGGCGGGACCGCCCCAGGGCCACTCATGTTACAACGGTGTGTCTGACGTTGGGTGCGCACCACCACCGCCAGAGACACTACATTGTACTATGAGGGACCCAGTAGCAATGCCGTCAACCAAAAGCGAGCACACCCACCTCTTCAGACAAACAGCAGTCTCACGGGTGCTTGCGCCAAGTCGCGATACCACGGCCCCGTGTGGGGAGTTTGGCCATTTAGGGAGGTGTAAACATGTCGTATGCTGTACAATCTGCAGCAGCAAATTAGACATTAGAAAAGTAATTCACAGGCAAGAGCTTTTCATAGGAAAGCTAGGTGTCGGCCGGGCAAGGTGGGGCAAAAGATTTTGAAATCCAGTTGTGGTTCATTTTAATGAATGTTAGATCGTCAACATTTTGGGTAGCCAGACGAGTCCTTTTTTCGGTTAATATTGACCCTGCAGCACTGAATACTCTTTCTGATAGGACACTTGCTGCCGGGCAAGCAAGCTCCTGCAATGCATATTCTGCCAATTCTGGCCAGGTGTCTAATTTGGAGGCCCAGTAATCAAATGGGAATGACGGTTGAGGGAGAACATCGATAAGGGATGAAAAATAGTTAGTAACCATACTGGACAAATGTTGTCTCCTGTCACTTTCAATTGATGCAGCAGTACCTGTCCTGTCTGCGGTCATAGCAAAATCACTCCACAACCTGGTCAGAAAACCCCTCTGTCCAACGCCACTTCTGATGTGTGCACCCCTAACACTCCTAGTCTGCTGCCCCCTGGAGCTCGTGTGAGAACGATCACGTGCGCTGTGTGCTGGGAATGCCTGAAGCAAACGGTCAACAAGAGTTGATTGTTTGGTTGCTAATATTAGTTCCAAGTTCTCATGTGGCATAATATTTTGCAATTTGCCTTTATAGCGTGGATCAAGGAGGCAGGCCAACCAGTAATCGTCATCGTTCATCATTTTCGTAATGCGTGTGTCCCTTTGTAGGATACGTAAGGCATAATCCGCCATGTGGGCCAAAGTTCCACTTGTCAAATCTCCGGTTGTGATTGGTTGAGGGGCAGTTGCAGGCAAATCTACGTCACTTGTGTCCCTCAAAAAACCAGAACCCGGCCGTGACACGCAACCAATTTCCTGTGCCCCCGTGAAAGTTTCCGCATTAAAAATATACTCATCCCCATCATCCTCCTCGTCCTCCACCTCCTCTTCGCCCGCTACCTCGTCCTGTACACTGCCCTGACCAGACAATGGCTGACTGTCATCAAGGCTTCCCTCTTCCTCTGGTGCAGACGCCTGCTCCTTTATGTGCGTCAAACTTTGCATCAGCAGACGCATTAGGGGGATGCTCATGCTTATTACGGCGTTGTCTGCACTAACCAGCCGTGTGCATTCCTCAAAACACTGAAGGACTTGACACATGTCTTGTATCTTCGACCACTGCACACCTGACAACTCCATGTCTGCCATCCTACTGCCTGCCCGTGTATCCTCCCACAAATAAATAACAGCACGCCTCTGTTCGCACAGTCTCTGAAGCATGTGCAGTGTTGAGTTCCACCTTGTTGCAACGTCTATGATTAGGCGATGCTGGGGAAGGTTCAAAGACCGCTGATAGGTCTGCATACGGCTGGCGTGTACAGGCGAACGTCGGATATGTGAGCAAAGTGCACGCACTTTGAGGAGCAGGTCGGAGAACCCAGGATAAGTTTTCAATAAGCACTGCACCACCAGGTTTAAGGTGTGAGCCAGGCAAGGAATGTGTTTCAGTTGGGAAAGGGAGATGGCAGCCATGAAATTCCTTCCGTTATCACTCACTACCTTGCCTGCCTCAAGATCTACTGTGCCCAGCCACGACTGCGTTTCTTGTTGCAAGAACTCGGACAGAACTTCCGCGGTGTGTCTGTTGTCGCCCAAACACTTCATAGCCAATACAGCCTGCTGACGCTTGGCAGTAGCTGGCCCATAATGGGACAACTGGTGTGCAACAGTGTCATCTGCCGATGGAGTGGTTGGCCGACTGCGTTCTGTGGAAGAGCTGTAGCTTCTGCAGGAGGACGAGGAGGAGGAGGAGGGGGTGCGAACGCCTACAGCCAACTGTTTCCTAGACCGTGGGCTAGGCACAACTGTCCCTAAATTGATGTCGCCTGTGGACCCTGCATCCACCACATTCACCCAGTGTGCCGTGATGGACACATAACGTCCCTGGCCATGCCTACTGGTCCATGCATCTGTAGTCAGGTGCACCTTTGTACTCACAGATTGCCTGAGTGCATGGACGATGCGCTGTTTAACATGCTGGTGCAGGGCTGGGATGGCTTTTCTGGAAAAAAAGTGTCGACTGGGTAGCTCGTATCGTGGTTCAGCGTACTCCATCAGGGCTTTGAAAGCTTCGCTTTCAACTAACCGGTAGGGCATCATCTCTAACGAGATTAGTCTAGCTATGTGGGCGTTAAAACCCTGTGTACGCGGATGCGAGGATAAGTACTTCCTTTTTCTAACCAGAGTCTCATGTAGGGTGAGCTGGACTGGAGAGCTGTAGATCGTGGAACTTTCGGGTGTGCCGGTGGACATGGCAGACTGAGAGACGGTTGGAGACGGTATTGTTTCCGCCGGTGCCCTACATGCAATATTTCCTCCTACAAAACTGGTGATTCCCTGACCCTGACTGCTTTTGGCTGGCAAAGAAACCTGCACAGATACTGCCGGTGGTGCGGAAAATGGTGGCCTTACAGTGACGGAAGGGATGTTGCGTTGCTGACTAGCTTCATTGGCCGAGGGTGCTACAACCTTGAGGGACGTTTGGTAGTTAGTCCAGGCTTGAGAATGCATGGTGGTTAAGTGTCTATGCATGCAACTAGTATTTAGACTTTTCAGATTCTGACCTCTGCTTAAGCTAGTTGAACATTTTTGACAGATGACTTTGCGCTGATCAGTTGGATGTTGTTTAAAAAAATGCCAGACTGCACTCTTCCTAGACTCTGATCCCTTTTCAGGGATTGCAGACTGAGCTTTAACCGGATGGCAACGCTGTGCTCCAACAGGTTTTGGCTTTGACACGCGTTTTGGTCCAGATACGGGCCCGGCAGATGGAACCTGTTGCGATGTTGATGCCTGCTGCGGCCCCTCCTCCACCTCCGCTTCTGAACTACTGCCGCCTGCACCCTGTTCCCCCAATGGCTGCCAATCGGGGTCAATAACTGGGTCATCTATTACCTCCTCTTCGAGCTCGTGTGCAACTTCGTCTGTGTCACTGTGTCGGTCGGTGGTATAGCGTTCGTGGCGGGGCAACATAGTCTCATCAGGGTCTGATTGTGGATCTGTACCCTGAGAGGGCAATGTGGTGGTCTGAGTCAAAGGAGCAGCATAGTACTCTGGCTGTGGCTGTGCATCAGTGCACTCCATGTCAGAATATACTTGTAATGGGCATGGCCTGTTAAATGTTTCACTTTCTAAGCCAGGGACGGTATGTGTAAAGAGCTCCATGGAGTGACCCGTTGTGTCGCCTGCTGCATCCTTCTCTCTTGTTGTAGTTTTTGCTGAGGAGGACAAGGAAGCGACTTGTCCCTGACCGTGAACATCCACAAGCGACGCGCTGCTTTTACATTTACCAGTTTCGGAAGAGGAGGCAAAAGAGCTAGAGGCTGAGTCTGCAATGTAAGCCAAAACTTGCTGTTGCTGCTCCGCCTTTAAAAGCGGTTTTCCTACTCCCAGAAAAGAGAGCGTTCGAGGCCTTGTGTAGCCTGACGACGAAACTGGCTCCACAGCTCCAGACTTAGGTGGAATATTTTTATCCCCACGACCACCTGATGCTCCACTACCACTACCATCATTACCAGCTGACAATGAACGCCCACGACGACCTCTTGCACCAGACTTCCTCATTGTTTTAAAATCTTAACCAAAGTAACTTTATTTGTTGCTATCAAACAACTTACACGGTGAGCTATAACTTCAGTATGATTTCAATATCCCTTAACAGGTTGGTGAGACCACAAGGAAAATCAGGCACAATGTTACACACTCTGTTTTCTGTGGCACAAAATCACAGAGATGACACACACGCAGGACTGTCACTCAAGCACTAATGTCAATATTAATCTCCCACCTAATTTATTTATTTTTTTTTCTCAGGGAGACTTTAGAAACCAAATAATATTAAAAAAAAAAAAAAAAAAGGCTTTCTATGGCCCACAATTAGAGAGAGAGAGGTGGCACAACCAGGAGTCAAGACTGGCGCACAAGCTGAAAGGGCAATATTACTCTCCCACTGTTTTTTATGTTTTTTTTGTTTTTTTCAGGGAGACTTTAGAAACCAAATAATATTAAAAAAACCAAAAAAAAAAAAGGCTTTCTATGGCCCACTGAATGAGAGGGAGAGAGGTGGCACACCCAGGAGTCAAGACTGGCACACAAGCTGAAAGGGCAATATTACTCTCCCACTGTTTTTTTATGTATTTTTTGTTTTTTCAGGGAGACTTTAGAAACCAAATAATATTAAAAAAAAAAAAAAAAAAAAAAAAATAGGCTTGCTATAGCCCACTGAATGAGAGATAGCACACACAGCAGTGGCACACAAGCCCTGACTGAGGCCAATATTTTTCTCCCACTGATTGATGTAGTGTTTTTGTGTTGAGGTAGAATTTAGAACACAAATCACGGAAAAAATAAATAGGCTTTCTATGGCCCACTGAATGAAAGGGAGAGAGGTGGCACACCCAGGAGTCAAGACTGGCACACAAGCTGAAAGGGCAATATTACTCTCCCACTGTTTTTTTATGTATTTTTTGTTTTTTCAGGGAGACTTTAGAAACCCAATAATATTTAAAAAAAAAAATAAATAGGCTTTCTATGGCCCACTGAATGAGAGGGAGAGAGGTGGCACACCCAGGAGTCAAGACTGGCACACAAGCTGAAAGGGCAATATTACTCTCCCACTGTTTTTTTAGGTTTTTTTTTTTTTTTCAGGGAGAATTAGAAACCAAATAATATTAAAAAAAAAAAAAATAGGCTTTCTATGGCCCACTGAATGAAAGGGAGAGAGGTGGCACACCCAGGAGTCAAGACTGGCACACAAGCTGAAAGGGCAATATTACTCTCCCACTGTTTTTTTATGTATTTTTTGTTTTTTCAGGGAGACTTTAGAAACCCAATAATATTTTAAAAAAAAAATAAATAGGCTTTCTATGGCCCACTGAATGAGAGGGAGAGAGGTGGCACACCCAGGAGTCAAGACTGGCACACAAGCTGAAAGGGCAATATTACTCTCCCACTGTTTTTTTAGGTTTTTTTTTTTTTTTCAGGGAGAATTAGAAACCAAATAATATTAAAAAAAAAAAAATAGGCTTTCTATGGCCCACTGAATGAAAGGGAGAGAGGTGGCACACCCAGGAGTCAAGACTGGCACACAAGCTGAAAGGGCAATATTACTCTCCCACTGTTTTTTTATGTATTTTTTGTTTTTTCAGGGAGACTTTAGAAACCGAATAATATTTAAAAAAAAAAATAAATAGGCTTTCTATGGCCCACTGAATGAGAGGGAGAGAGGTGGCACACCCAGGAGTCAAGACTGGCACACAAGCTGAAAGGGCAATATTACTCTCCCACTGTTTTTTTAGGTTTTTTTTTTTTTTCAGGGAGACTTTAGAAACCAAATAATATTAAAAAAAAAAAAAAAAAAAAAAAATAGGCTTGCTATAGCCCACTGAATGAGAGATAGCACACACAGCAGTGGCACACAAGCCCTGACTGAGGCCAATATTTTTCTCCCACTGATTGATGTAGTGTTTTTGTGTTGAGGTAGAATTTAGAACACAAATCACGGAAAAAATAAATAGGCTTTCTATGGCCCACTGAATGAAAGGGAGAGAGGTGGCACACCCAGGAGTCAAGACTGGCACACAAGCTGAAAGGGCAATATTACTCTCCCACTGTTTTTTTATGTATTTTTTGTTTTTTCAGGGAGACTTTAGAAACCCAATAATATTTTAAAAAAAAAAAAAGGCTTTCTATGGCCCACAATTAGAGAGAGAGAGGTGGCACAACCAGGAGTCAAGACTGGCGCACAAGCTGAAAGGGCAATATTACTCTCCCACTGTTTTTTATGTTTTTTTTTGTTTTTTTCAGGGAGACTTTAGAAACCAAATAATATTAAAAAAACCAAAAAAAAAAAAGGCTTTCTATGGCCCACTGAATGAGAGGGAGAGAGGTGGCACACCCAGGAGTCAAGACTGGCACACAAGCTGAAAGGGCAATATTACTCTCCCACTGTTTTTTTATGTATTTTTTGTTTTTTTCAGGGAGACTTTAGAAACCCAATAATATTTAAAAAAAAAAATAAATAGGCTTTCTATGGCCCACTGAATGAGAGGGAGAGAGGTGGCACACCCAGGAGTCAAGACTGGCACACAAGCTGAAAGGGCAATATTACTCTCCCACTGTTTTTTTAGGTTTTTTTTTTTTTTCAGGGAGACTTTTGAAACCAAATAATATTAAAAAAAAAAAAAAAAAAAAAATATAGGCTTGCTATAGCCCACTGAATGAGAGATAGCGCACACACAGCAGTGGCACACAAGCCCTGACTGAGGCCAATATTTTTCTCCCACTGATTGATGTAGTGTTTCTGTGTTGAGGTAGATTTTAGAACACAAATCACGGAAAAAATAAATAGGCTTTCTATGGCCCACTCAGTGAGAGATGGCACACACAGGGATGGCACTGTAGCAGAAATGCCAATCTTAATCTCCCCCAAAAAAAAATCAAAAAAAAAAAAAAAACTGTCCTACAATTACTATCTCCCTGCAGTAATGTAAGCCAGGTATGGCAGGCAGCAATAGGAGTGGACTGATGCACAAATTAAATAAAAAGTGTGGACAAACAAAAAAGATAGCTGTGCAGAAAGGAAGGAACAAGAGGATATGTGCTTTGAAAAAAGCAGTTGGTTTCCACAGTGGCGTACACACAGCAATACAGCTATCACGGAGCCTTCTAGGGCAGCCCAATGAGCTACAGCGCTGAGGGGAAAAAAAAAAAAAAATAGCTTCCACTGTTCCTGCACACCGAAGGTGGTGTTGGACAGTGGAAATCGCTGCAGCACAAGCGGTTTGGTGGTTAGTGGACCCTGCCTAACGCTCTCCCTGCTTCTGATGAAGCGGCAGCAACCTGTCCCTAAGCTCAGATCAGCAGCAGTAAGATGGCGGTCGGCGGGAACGCCCCTTTATAGCCCCTGTGACGCCGCAGACAGCAAGCCAATCACTGCAATGCCCTTCTCTAAGATGGTGGGGACCAGGATCTATGTCATCACGCTGCCCACACTCTGCGTTCACCTTCATTGGCTGAGAAATGGCGCTTTTCGCGTCATTGAAACGCGACTTTGGCGCGAAAGTCGCGTACCGCATGGCCGACAAGCACAGGGGTCGGATCGGGTTTCATGAGACGCCGACTTAGCCAAAAGTCGGCGACTTTTGAAAATGATCGACCCGTTTCGCTCAACCCTAGTGTGCACCCCTAACACTCCTAGTCTGCTGCCCCCTGGAGCTCGTGTGAGAACGATCACGTGCGCTGTGTGCTGGGAATGCCTGAAGCAAACGGTCAGCAAGAGTTGATTGTTTGGATGCTAATATTAGTTCCAAGTTCTCATGTGGCATAATATTTTGCAATTTGCCTTTATAGCGTGGATCAAGGAGGCAGGCCAACCAGTAATCGTCATCGTTCATCATTTTCGTAATGCGTGTGTCCCTTTTTAGGATACGTAAGGCATAATCTGCCATGTGGGCCAAAGTTCCAGTTGTCAAATCTCCGGTTGTGATTGGTTGAGGGGCAGTTTCAGGCAAATCTACGTCACTTGTGTCCCTCAAAAAACCAGAACCCGGCCTTGCCACGCAACCAATTTGCAGTGCCCCCGGGAAAGCTTCCGCATTAAAAATATACTCATCCCCATCATCCTCCTCGTCCTCCACCTCCTCTTCGCCCGCTACCTCGTCCTGTACACTGCCCTGACCAGACAATGGCTGACTGTCATCAAGGCTTTCCTCTTCCTCTGGTGCAGACGCCTGATCCTTTATGTGCGTCAAACTTTGCATCAGCAGACACATTAGGGGGATGCTCATGCTTATTATGGCGTTGTCTGCACTAACCAGCCGTGTGCATTCCTCAAAACACTGAAGGACTTGACACATGTCTTGTATGTTCGACCACTGCACACCTGACAACTCCATGTCTGCCATCCTACTGCCTGCCCTTGTATGTGTATCCTCCCACAAAAACATAACAGCCCGCCTCTGTTGGCACAGTCTCTGAAGCATGTGCAGTGTTGAGTTCCACCTTGTTGCAACGTCTATGATTAGGCGATGCTGGGGAAGGTTCAAAGACCGCTGATAGGTCTGCATACGGCTGGAGTGTACAGGCGAACATCGGATATGTGAGCAAAGTCCACGCACTTTGAGGAGCAGGTCGGAGAACCCAGGATAAGTTTTCAATAAGCACTGCACCACCAGGTTTAAGGTGTGAGCCAGGCAAGGAATGTGTTTCAGTTGGGAAAGGGAGATGGCAGCCATGAAATTCCTTCCGTTATCACTCACTACCTTGCCTGCCTCAAGATCTACTGTGCCCAGCCACGAATGCGTTTCTTGTTGCAAGAACTCAGACAGAAATTCCGCGGTGTGTCTGTTGTCGCCCAAACACTTCATAGCCAATACAGCCTGCTGACGCTTGCCAGTAGCTGGCCCATAATGGGACAACTGGTGTGCAACAGTGTCATCTGCCGATGGAGTGGTTGGCCGACTGCGGTCTGTGGAAGAGCTGTAGCTTCTGCAGGAGGACGAGGAGGAGGAGGAGGAGGAGGAGGGGGTGCGAACGCCTTCAGCCAACTGTTTCCTACACCGTGTGCTAGGCACAACTGTCCCGAAATTGATGTCCCCTGTGGACCCTGCATCCACCACATTCACCCAGTGTGCCGTGATGGACACATAACGTCCCTGGCCATGCCTACTGGTCCATGCATCTGTAGTCAGGTGCACCTTTGTACTCACAGATTGCCTGAGTGCATGGACGATGCGCTGTTTAACATGCTGGTGCAGGGCTGGGATGGCTTTTCTGGAAAAAAGTGTCGACTGGGTAGCTCGTATCGTGGTTCAGCGTACTCCATCAGGGCTTTGAAAGCTTTGCTTTCAACTAACCGGTAGGGCATAATCTCTAACGAGATTAGTCTAGCTATGTGGGCGTTAAAACCCTGTGTACGCGGATGCGAGGATAAGTACTTCCTTTTTCTAACCAGAGTCTCATGTAGTGTGAGCTGGACTGGAGAGCTGGAGATCGTGGAACTTTCGGGTGTGCCGGTGGACATGGCAGACTGAGAGACGGTTGGAGACGGTATTGTTTCCGCCGGTGCCCTAGATGCAATATTTCCTCCTACAAAACTGGTGATTCCCTGACCCTGACTGCTTTTGGCTGGCAAAGAAACCTGCACAGATACTGCCGGTGGTGCGGAAAATGGCGGCCTTACAGTGCCGGAAGGGATGTTGCGTTGCTGATTAGCTTTATTGGCCGAGGGTGCTACAACCTTAAGGGACGTTTGGTAGTTAGTCCAGGCTTGAAAATGCATGGTGGTTAAGTGTCTATGCATGCAACTAGTATTGAGACTTTTCAGATTCTGACCTCTGCTTAAGCTAGTTGAACATTTTTGACAGATGACTTTGCGCTGATCAATTGGATGTTGTTTAAAAAAATGCCAGACTGCACTGTTCCTAGCATCGGATCCCTTTTCAGGGATTGCAGACTGAGCTTTAACCGGATGGCCACGCTGTCCTCCAACAGGTTTTGGCTTTGACACGCGTTTTGGGCCAGATACGGGCCCGGCAGATGGAACCTGTTGCGATGTTGATGCCTGCTGCGGCCCCTCCTCCACCTCCGCATCTGAACTACTGCCGCCTGCACCCTGTTCCCCCAATGGATGCCAATCGGGGTCAACAACTGGGTCATCTATTACCTCCTCTTCGAGCTTGTGTGCAACTTCGTCTGTGTCACTGTGTCGGTCGGTGGTATAGCGTTCGTGGCGGGGCAACATAGTCTCATCAGGGTCTGATTGTGGATCAGTACCCTGAGAGGGCAATGTTGTGGTCTGAGTCAAAGGAGCAGCATAGTACTCTGGCTGTGGCTGTGCATCAGTGCACTCCATGTCAGAATCTACTTGTAATGGGCATGGCCTGTTAAGTGTTTCACTTTCTAAGCCAGGGACGGTATGTGTAAAGAGCTCCATGGAGTAACCCGTTGTGTCGCCTGCTGCATCCTTCTCTCTTGTTGCTGAAGAGGACAAGGAAGCGACTTGTCCCTGACCGTGAACATCCACAAGCGATGCGCTGCTTTTACATTTACCAGTTTCAGAAGAGGAGGCAAAAGAGCTAGAGGCTGAGTCTGCAATGTAAGCCAAAACTTGCTGTTGCTGCTCCGGCTTTAAAAGCGGTTTTCCTGCTCCCAGAAAAGAGAGCGTTCGAGGCCTTGTGTAGCCAGATGACGAAACTGGCTCCACAGCTCCAGACTTAGGTGGAATATTTTTATCCCCACGACCACCTGATGCTCCACTACCACTACCATCATTACCAGCTGACAATGAATGCCCACGGCCACGACCTCTTGCACCAGACTTCCTCATTGTTTTAAAAACTTAACCAAAGTAACTTTATTTGTTGCTGTCAAACAACTTACACGGTGAGCTATAACTTCAGTATGATTTCAATATCCCTTAACAGGTTGGAGAGACCACAAGGAAAATCAGGCACAATGATACACACTCTGTTTTCTGTGGCACCAAATCACAGAGATGCCACACACGCAGGACTGTCACTCAAGCACAAATGTCAATATTAATCTCCCACTGTTTTTTTATTTTTTTATTTTTTTTCAGGGAGACTTTAGAAACCAAATAAGATAAAATGATTTTTTCAGGGACAATTTAGAAACCAAATAATAAAAAAAAAGGCTTTCTATGGCCCACTGAGTGAGAGATGGCACACACAGGAGTCAGGAGTGGCACACAAGCCCTGAGGCCAATATTTTTCTCCCACTGATTGATGTAGTGATTTTTTTCAGGTAGATTTTAGAACCCAAATCAAGCAAAAAAATTAATAGGCTTTCTATGGCCCACTGAGTGAGAGATGGCACACACAGGAGTCAGGAGTGGCACACAAGCCCTGACTGAGGCCCATATTTTTCTCCCACTGATTGATGTAGTGATTTTTTTAAAGGTAGATTTTAGAACCCAAATCAAGCAAAAAAATAAATAGGCTTTCTATGGCCCACAATTTGAGAGAGAGAGATGGCACACCCAGGAGTCAAGACTGGCACACAAGCCGAAAGGGCAATATTAATCTCCCACTGTTTTATTTATTTTTTTTTTTCAGGGAGACTTTAGAAACCAAATAAGATAAAATGATTTTTTCAGGGACAATTTAGAAACCAAATAATAATAAAAAAAAAAAATGCTTTCTATGGCCCGCTGAGTGAGAGATGGCACACACAGGAGTCAGGAGTGGCACACAAGCCCTGACTGAGGCCAATATTTTTCTCCCACTGATTGATGTAGTGATTTTTTTAAAGGTAGATTTTAGAACCCAAATCAAGCAAAAAAATAAATAGGCTTTCTATGGCCCACAATTTGAGAGAGAGAGATGGCACACCCAGGAGTCAAGACTGGCACACAAGCAGAAAGGGCAATATTAATCTCCCACTGTTTTTTTATTTTTTATTTTTTTTCAGGGAGACTTTAGAAACCAAATAAGATAAAATGATTTTTTCAGGGACAATTTAGAAACCAAATAATAATAAAAAAAAGGCTTTCTATGGCCCACTGAGTGAGAGATGGCACACACAGGAGTCAGGAGTGGCACACAAGCCCTGACTGAGGCCAATATTTTTCTCCCACTGATTGATGTAGTGATTTTTTTAAAGGTAGATTTTAGAACCCAAATCAAGCAAAAAAATAAATAGGCTTTCTATGGCCCACAATTTGAGAGAGAGAGATGGCACACCCAGGAGTCAAGACTCGCACACAAGCAGAAAGGGCAATATTAATCTCCCACTGTTTTATTTTTTTTTTTTTTCAGGGAGACTTTAGAAACCAAATAAGATAAAATGATTTTTTCAGGGACAATTTAGAAACCAAATAATAATAATAAAAAAAAAAGGCTTTCTATGGCCCACTGAGTGAGAGATGGCACACACAGGAGTCAGGAGTGGCACACAAGCCCTGAGGCCAATATTTTTCTCCCACTGATTGATGTAGTGATTTTTTTAAAGGTAGATTTTAGAACCCAAATCAAGCAAAAAAATAAATAGGCTTTCTATGGCCCACTGAGTGAGAGATGGCACACACAGGAGTCAGGAGTGGCACACAAGCCCTGACTGAGGCCAATATTTTTCTCCCACTGATTGATGTAGTGATTTTTTTAAAGGTAGATTTTAGAACCCAAATCAAGCAAAAAAATTAATAGGCTTTCTATGGCCCACAATTTGAGAGAGAGAGATGGCACACCCAGGAGTCAAGACTGGCACACAAGCAGAAAGGGCAATATTAATCTCCCACTATTTTAATTTTTTTTTTCAGGGAGACTTTAGAAACCAAATAAGATAAAATGATTTTTTCAGGGACAATTTAGAAACCAAATAATAATAAAAAATAAAAGGCTTTCTATGGCCCACTGAGTGAGAGATGGCACACACAGGAGTCAGGAGTGGCACACAAGCCCTGAGGCCAATATTTTTCTCCCACTGATTGATGTAGTGATTTTTTTAAAGGTAGATTTTAGAACCCAAATCAAGCAAAAAAATAAATAGGCTTTCTATGGCCCACTGAGTGAGAGATGGCACACACAGGAGTCAGGAGTGGCACACAAGCCCTGACTGAGGCCAATATTTTTCTCCCACTGATTGATGTAGTGATTTTTTTAAAGGTAGATTTTAGAACCCAAATCAAGCAAAAAATAAATAGGCTTTCTATGGCCCACAATTTGAGAGAGAGAGATGGCACACCCAGGAGTCAAGACTGGCACACAAGCAGAAAGGGCAATATTAATCTCCCACTGTTTTAATTTTTTTTTTTTCAGGGAGACTTTAGAAACCAAATAAGATAAAATGATTTTTTCAGGGACAATTTAGAAACCAAATAATAATTAAAAAAAAGGCTTTCTATGGCCCACTGAGTGAGAGATGGCACACACAGGAGTCAGGAGTGGCACACAAGCCCTGACTGAGGCCAATATTTTTCTCCCACTGATTGATGTAGTGATTTTTTTAAAGGTAGATTTTAGAACCCAAATCAAGCAAAAAAATAAATAGGCTTTCTATGGCCCACAATTTGAGAAAGAGAGATGGCACACCCAGGAGTCAAGACTGGCACACAAGCAGAAAGGGCAATATTAATCTCCCACTGTTTTATTTTTTTATTTTTTTTCAGGGAGACTTTAGAAACCAAATAAGATAAAATGATTTTTTCAGCGACAATTTAGAAACCAAATATTTTAAAAAAAAATAAATAGGCTTTCGATGGCCCACTGAGTGAGAGATGGCACACACAGGAGTCAGGAGTGGCACACAAGCCCTGACTGAGGCCAATATTTTTCTCCCACTGATTGATGTAGTGATTTTTTTAAAGGTAGATTTTAGAACCCAAATCAAGCAAAAAAATAAATAGGCTTTCTATGGCCCACAATTTGAGAGAGAGAGATGGCACACACAGGAGTCAAGACTGCCACACAAGCAGAAAGGGCAATATTAATCTCCCACTGTTTTAATTATTATTTTTTTTTTTTCAGGGAGACTTTAGAAACCAAATAAGATAAAATGATTTTTTCAGGGACAATTTAGAAACCAATTATTAAAAAAAAAAATAGGCTTTCTATGGCCCACTGAGTGAGAGATGGCACACACAGGAGTCAGGAGTGGCACACAAGCCCTGACTGAGGCCAATATTTTTCTCCCACTGATTGATGTAGTGATTTTTTTAAAGGTAGATTTTAGAACCCAAATCAAGCAAAAAAATAAATAGGCTTTCTATGGCCCACTGAGTGAGAGATAGCACACACAGGATTCAGGAGTGTCACACAAGCCCTGACTGAGGCCAATATTTTTCTCCCACTGATTGATGTAGTGATTTTTTTAAAGGTAGATTTTAGAACCCAAATCAAGCAAAAAATAAATAGGCTTTCTATGGCCCACTGAGTGAGAGATAGCACACACAGGATTCAGGAGTGTCACACAAGCCCTGACTGAGGCCAATATTTTTCTCCCACTGATTGATGTAGTGATTTTTTTAAAGGTAGATTTTAGAACCCAAATCAAGCAAAAAAATAAATAGGCTTTCTATGGCCCACTGAGTGAGAGATGGCACACACAGGAGTCAGGAGTGGCACACAAGCCCTGACTGAGGCCAATATTTTTCTCCCACTGATTGATGTAGTGATATTTTTAAAGGTAGATTTTAGAACCCAAATCAAGCAAAAAATAAATAGGCTTTCTATGGCCCACAATTTGAGAGAGAGATGGCACACCCAGGAGTCAAGACTGGCACACAAGCAGAAAGGGCAATATTAATCTCCCACTGTTTTAATTTTTTTTTTTTTCAGGGAGACTTTAGAAACCAAATAAGATAAAATGATTTTTTCAGGGACAATTTAGAAACCAAATAATAATTAAAAAAAGGCTTTCTATGGCCCACTGAGTGAGAGATGGCACACACAGGAGTCAGGAGTGGCACACAAGCCCTGACTGAGGCCAATATTTTTCTCCCACTGATTGATGTAGTGATTTTTTTAAAGGTAGATTTTAGAACCCAAATCAAGCAAAAAAATAAATAGGCTTTCTATGGCCCACAATTTGAGAAAGATAGATGGCACACCCAGGAGTCAAGACTGGCACACAAGCAGAAAGGGCAATATTAATCTCCCACTGTTTTATTTTTTTATTTTTTTTCAGGGAGACTTTAGAAACCAAATAAGATAAAATGATTTTTTTCAGCGACAATTTAGAAACCAAATATTTAAAAAAAAAATAAATAGGCTTTCTATGGCCCACTGAGTGAGAGATGGCACACACAGGAGTCAGGAGTGGCACACAAGCCCTGACTGAGGCCAATATTTTTCTCCCACTGATTGATGTAGTGATTTTTTTAAAGGTAGATTTTAGAACCCAAATCAAGCAAAAAAATAAATAGGCTTTCTATGGCCCACAATTTGAGAGAGAGAGATGGCACACACAGGAGTCAAGACTGGCACACAAGCAGAAAGGGCAATATTAATCTCCCACTGTTTTAATTTTTTTTTTTTCAGGGAGACTTTAGAAACCAAATAAGATAAAATGATTTTTTCAGGGACAATTTAGAAACCAATTATTAAAAAAAAAAATAGGCTTTCTATGGCCCACTGAGTGAGAGATGGCACACACAGGAGTCAGGAGTGGCACACAAGCCCTGACTGAGGCCAATATTTTTCTCCCACTGATTGATGTAGTGATTTTTTAAAAGGTAGATTTTAGAACCCAAATCAAGCTAAAAAAATAAATAGGCTTTCTATGGCCCACTGAGTGAGAGATAGCACACACAGGAGTCAGGAGTGTCACACAAGCCCTGACTGAGGCCAGTATTTTTCTCCCACTGATTGATGTAGTGATTTTTTTAAAGGTAGATTTTAGAACCCAAATCAAGCAAAAAAATAAATAGGCTTTCTATGGCCCACTGAGTGAGAGATGGCACACACAGGAGTCAGGAGTGGCACACAAGCCCTGACTGAGGCCAATATTTTTCTCCCACTGATTGATGTAGTGATTTTTTTAAAGGTAGATTTTAGAACCCAAATCAAGCAAAAAAATAAATAGGCTTTCTATGGCCCACAATTTGAGAGAGAGAGATGGCACACCCAGGAGTCAAGACTGGCACACAAGCAGAAAGGGCAATATTAATCTCCCACTGTTTTTTTATTTATTTTTTTTTTCAGGGAGACTTTAGAAACCAAATAAGATAAAATGATTTTTTCAGGGACAATTTAGAAACCAAATAATAATAATAAAAAAGGCTTTCTATGGCCCACTGAGTGAGAGATGGCACACACAGGAGTCAGGAGTGGCACACAAGCCCTGACTGAGGCCAATATTTTTCTCCCACTGATTGATGTAGTGATTTTTTTAAAGGTAGATTTTAGAACCCAAATCAAGCAAAAAAATAAATAGGCTTTCTATGGCCCACTGAGTGAGAGATGGCACACACAGGAGTCAGGAGTGGCACACAAGCCCTGACTGAGGCCAATATTTTTCTCCCACTGATTGATGTAGTGATTTTTTTAAAGGTAGATTTTAGAACCCAAATCAAGCAAAAAAATAAATAGGCTTTCTATGGCCCACTGAGTGAGAGATGGCACACACAGGAGTCAGGAGTGGCACACAAGCCCTGAGGCCAATATTTTTCTCCCACTGATTGATGTAGTGATTTTTTTAAAGGTAGATTTTAGAACCCAGATCAAGCAAAAAAATAAATAGGCTTTCTATGGCCCACTGAGTGAGAGATGTCACACACAGGAGTCAGGAGTGGCACACAAGCCCTGACTGAGGCCAATATTTTTCTCCCACTGATTGATGTAGTGATTTTTTTAAAGGTAGATTTTAGAACCCAAATCAAGCAAAAAGTTAATAGGCTTTCTATGGCCCACAATTTGAGAGAGAGAGATGGCACACCCAGGAGTCAAGACTGGCAAACAAGCAGAAAGGGCAATATTAATCTCCCACTGTTTTAATTTTTTTTTTCAGGGAGACTTTAGAAACCAAATAAGATAAAATGATTTTTTCAGGGACAATTTAGAAACCAAATAATAAAAAAAAGGCTTTCTATGGCCCACTGAGTGATAGATGGCACACACAGGAGTCAGGAGTGGCACACAAGCCCTGAGGCCAATATTTTTCTCCCACTGATTGATGTAGTGATTTTTTTAAAGGTAGATTTTAGAACCCAAATCAAGCAAAAAAATAAATAGGCTTTCTATGGCCCACAATTTGAGAGAGAGAGATGGCACACCCAGGAGTCAAGACTGGCACACAAGCAGAAAGGGCAATATTAATCTCCCACTTTTTTAATTTTTTTTTTTTTTTCAGGGAGACTTTAGAAACCAAATAAGATAAAATGATTTTTTCAGGGACAATTTAGAAACCAAATATTTAAAAAAAAAAAAATAGGCTTTCTATGGCCCACTGAGTGAGAGATGGCACACACAGGAGTCAGGAGTGGCACACAAGCCCTGACTGAGGCCAATATTTTTCTCCCACTGATTGATGTAGTGATTTTTTTAAAGGTAGATTTTAGAACCCAAATCAAGCAAAAAAATAAATAGGCTTTCTATGGCCCACTGAGTGAGAGATGGCACACACAGGAGTCAGGAGTGGCACACAAGCCCTGACTGAGGCCAATATTTTTCTCCCACTGATTGATGTAGTGATTTTTTTAAAGGTAGATTTTAGAACCCAAATCAAGCAAAAAAATAAATAGGCTTTCTATGGCCCACAATTTGAGAGAGAGAGAGATGGCACACCCAGGAGTCAAGACTGGCACACAAGCAGAAAGGGCAATATTAATCTCCCACTGTTTTTTTATTTATTTTTTTTTTCAGGGAGACTTTAGAAACCAAATAAGATAAAATGATTTTTTCAGGGACAATTTAGAAACCAAATAATAATAAAAAAAAAGGCTTTCTATGGCCCACTGAGTGAGAGATGGCACACACAGGAGTCAGGAGTGGCACACAAGCCCTGACTGAGGCCAATATTTTTCTCCCACTGATTGATGTAGTGATTTTTTTAAAGGTAGATTTTAGAACCCAAATCAAGCAAAAAAATAAATAGGCTTTCTATGGCCCACAATTTGAGAGAGAGAGATGGCACACCCAGGAGTCAAGACTCGCACACAAGCAGAAAGGGCAATATTAATCTCCCACTGTTTTATTTTTTTTTTTTTCAGGGAGACTTTAGAAACCAAATAAGATAAAATGATTTTTTCAGGGACAATTTAGAAACCAAATAATAATAATAAAAAAAAAGGCTTTCTATGGCCCACTGAGTGAGAGATGGCACACACAGGAGTCAGGAGTGGCACACAAGCCCTGAGGCCAATATTTTTCTCCCACTGATTGATGTAGTGATTTTTTTAAAGGTAGATTTTAGAACCCAAATCAAGCAAAAAAATAAATAGGCTTTCTATGGCCCACTGAGTGAGAGATGGCACACACAGGAGTCAGGAGTGGCACACAAGCCCTGACTGAGGCCAATATTTTTCTCCCACTGATTGATGTAGTGATTTTTTTAAAGGTAGATTTTAGAACCCAAATCAAGCAAAAAAATTAATAGGCTTTCTATGGCCCACAATTTGAGAGAGAGAGATGGCACACCCAGGAGTCAAGACTGGCACACAAGCAGAAAGGGCAATATTAATCTCCCACTATTTTAATTTTTTTTTTCAGGGAGACTTTAGAAACCAAATAAGATAAAATGATTTTTTCAGGGACAATTTAGAAACCAAATAATAATAAAAAATAAAAGGCTTTCTATGGCCCACTGAGTGAGAGATGGCACACACAGGAGTCAGGAGTGGCACACAAGCCCTGACTGAGGCCAATATTTTTCTCCCACTGATTGATGTAGTGATTTTTTTAAAGGTAGATTTTAGAACCCAAATCAAGCAAAAAAATAAATAGGCTTTCTATGGCCCACTGAGTGAGAGATAGCACACACAGGATTCAGGAGTGTCACACAAGCCCTGACTGAGGCCAATATTTTTCTCCCACTGATTGATGTAGTGATTTTTTTAAAGGTAGATTTTAGAACCCAAATCAAGCAAAAAAATAAATAGGCTTTCTATGGCCCACTGAGTGAGAGATGGCACACACAGGAGTCAGGAGTGGCACACAAGCCCTGACTGAGGCCAATATTTTTCTCCCACTGATTGATGTAGTGATTTTTTTAAAGGTAGATTTTAGAACCCAAATCAAGCAAAAAATAAATAGGCTTTCTATGGCCCACAATTTGAGAGAGAGAGATGGCACACCCAGGAGTCAAGACTGGCACACAAGCAGAAAGGGCAATATTAATCTCCCACTGTTTTAATTTTTTTTTTTTTCAGGGAGACTTTAGAAACCAAATAAGATAAAATGATTTTTTCAGGGACAATTTAGAAACCAAATAATAATTAAAAAAAGGCTTTCTATGGCCCACTGAGTGAGAGATGGCACACACAGGAGTCAGGAGTGGCACACAAGCCCTGACTGAGGCCAATATTTTTCTCCCACTGATTGATGTAGTGATTTTTTTAAAGGTAGATTTTAGAACCCAAATCAAGCTAAAAAAATAAATAGGCTTTCTATGGCCCACTGAGTGAGAGATAGCACACACAGGAGTCAGGAGTGTCACACAAGCCCTGACTGAGGCCAGTATTTTTCTCCCACTGATTGATGTAGTGATTTTTTTAAAGGTAGATTTTAGAACCCAAATCAAGCAAAAAAATAAATAGGCTTTCTATGGCCCACTGAGTGAGAGATGGCACACACAGGAGTCAGGAGTGGCACACAAGCCCTGACTGAGGCCAATATTTTTCTCCCACTGATTGATGTAGTGATTTTTTTAAAGGTAGATTTTAGAACCCAAATCAAGCAAAAAAATAAATAGGCTTTCTATGGCCCACAATTTGAGAGAGAGAGATGGCACACACAGGAGTCAAGACTGGCACACAAGCAGAAAGGGCAATATTAATCTCCCACTGTTTTAATTTTTTTTTTTTTCAGGGAGACTTTAGAAACCAAATAAGATAAAATGATTTTTTCAGGGACAATTTAGAAACCAATTATTAAAAAAAAAAATAGGCTTTCTATGGCCCACTGAGTGAGAGATGGCACACACAGGAGTCAGGAGTGGCACACAAGCCCTGACTGAGGCCAATATTTTTCTCCCACTGATTGATGTAGTGATTTTTTTAAAGGTAGATTTTAGAACCCAAATCAAGCTAAAAAAATAAATAGGCTTTCTATGGCCCACTGAGTGAGAGATAGCACACACAGGAGTCAGGAGTGTCACACAAGCCCTGACTGAGGCCAGTATTTTTCTCCCACTGATTGATGTAGTGATTTTTTTAAAGGTAGATTTTAGAACCCAAATCAAGCAAAAAAATAAATAGGCTTTCTATGGCCCACTGAGTGAGAGATGGCACACACAGGAGTCAGGAGTGGCACACAAGCCCTGACTGAGGCCAATATTTTTCTCCCACTGATTGATGTAGTGATTTTTTTAAAGGTAGATTTTAGAACCCAAATCAAGCAAAAAAATAAATAGGCTTTCTATGGCCCACTGAGTGAGAGATGGCACACACAGGAGTCAGGAGTGGCACACAAGCCCTGACTGAGGCCAATATTTTTCTCCCACTGATTGATGTAGTGATTTTTTTAAAGGTAGATTTTAGAACCCAAATCAAGCAAAAAAATAAATAGGCTTTCTATGGCCCACTGAGTGAGAGATGGCACACACAGGAGTCAGGAGTGGCACACAAGCCCTGAGGCCAATATTTTTCTCCCACTGATTGATGTAGTGATTTTTTTAAAGGTAGATTTTAGAACCCAGATCAAGCAAAAAAATAAATAGGCTTTCTATGGCCCACTGAGTGAGAGATGTCACACACAGGAGTCAGGAGTGGCACACAAGCCCTGACTGAGGCCAATATTTTTCTCCCACTGATTGATGTAGTGATTTTTTTAAAGGTAGATTTTAGAACCCAAATCAAGCAAAAAGTTAATAGGCTTTCTATGGCCCACAATTTGAGAGAGAGAGATGGCACACCCAGGAGTCAAGACTGGCAAACAAGCAGAAAGGGCAATATTAATCTCCCACTGTTTTAATTTTTTTTTTCAGGGAGACTTTAGAAACCAAATAAGATAAAATGATTTTTTCAGGGACAATTTAGAAACCAAATAATAAAAAAAGGCTTTCTATGGCCCACTGAGTGATAGATGGCACACACAGGAGTCAGGAGTGGCACACAAGCCCTGAGGCCAATATTTTTCTCCCACTGATTGATGTAGTGATTTTTTTAAAGGTAGATTTTAGAACCCAAATCAAGCAAAAAAATAAATAGGCTTTCTATGGCCCACAATTTGAGAGAGAGAGATGGCACACCCAGGAGTCAAGACTGGCACACAAGCAGAAAGGGCAATATTAATCTCCCACTTTTTTAATTTTTTTTTTTTTCAGGGAGACTTTAGAAACCAAATAAGATAAAATGATTTTTTCAGGGACAATTTAGAAACCAAATATTTAAAAAAAAAAAAAATAGGCTTTCTATGGCCCACTGAGTGAGAGATGGCACACACAGGAGTCAGGAGTGGCACACAAGCCCTGACTGAGGCCAATATTTTTCTCCCACTGATTGATGTAGTGATTTTTTTAAAGGTAGATTTTAGAACCCAAATCAAGCAAAAAAATAAATAGGCTTTCTATGGCCCACTGAGTGATAGATGGCACACACAGGAGTCAGGAGTGGCACACAAGCCCTGACTGAGGCCAATATTTTTCTCCCACTGATTGATGTAGTGATTTTTTTAAAGGTAGATTTTAGAACCCAAATCAAGCAAAAAAATAAATAGGCTTTCTATGGCCCACAATTTGAGAGAGAGAGAGATGGCACACCCAGGAGTCAAGACTGGCACACAAGCAGAAAGGGCAATATTAATCTCCCACTGTTTTTTTATTTATTTATTTTTTCAGGGAGACTTTAGAAACCAAATAAGATAAAATGATTTTTTCAGGGACAATTTAGAAACCAAATAATAATTAAAAAAAAGGCTTTCTATGGCCCACTGAGTGAGAGATGGCACACACAGGAGTCAGGAGTGGCACACAAGCCCTGACTGAGGCCAATATTTTTCTCCCACTGATTGATGTAGTGATTTTTTTAAAGGTAGATTTTAGAACCCAAATCAAGCAAAAAAATAAATAGGTTTTCTATGGCCCACTGAGTGAGAGATGGCACACACAGGAGTCAGGAGTGGCACGCAAGCCCTGACTGAGGCCAATATTTTTCTCCCACTGATTGATGTAGTGATTTTTTTAAAGGTAGATTTTATAACCCAAATCAAGCAAAAAAATAAATAGGCTTTCTATGGCCCACTGAGTGAGAGATGGCACACACAGGAGTCAGGAGTGGCACACAAGCCCTGACTGAGGCCAATATTTTTCTCCCACTGATTGATGTAGTAATTTTTTTAAAGGTAGATTTTAGAACCCAAATCAAGCAAAAAAATAAATAGGCTTTCTATGGCCCACTGAGTGAGAGATGGCACACACAGGAGTCAGGAGTGGCACACAAGCCCTGACTGAGGCCAATATTTTTCTCCCACTGATTGATGTAGTAATTTTTTTAAAGGTAGATTTTAGAACCCAAATCAAGCAAAAAAATAAATAGGCTTTCTATGGCCCACTGAGTGAGAGATGTCACACACAGGAGTCAGGAGTGGCACACAAGCCCTGACTGAGGCCAATATTTTTCTCCCACTGATTGATGTAGTGATTTTTTTAAAGGTAGATTTTAGAACCCAAATCAAGCAAAAAGTTAATAGGCTTTCTATGGCCCACAATTTGAGAGAGAGAGATGGCACACCCAGGAGTCAAGACTGGCAAACAAGCAGAAAGGGCAATATTAATCTCCCACTGTTTTAATTTTTTTTTTCAGGGAGACTTTAGAAACCAAATAAGATAAAATGATTTTTTCAGGGACAATTTAGATACCAAATAATAAAAAAAGGCTTTCTATGGCCCACTGAGTGATAGATGGCACACACAGGAGTCAGGAGTGGCACACAAGCCCTGAGGCCAATATTTTTCTCCCACTGATTGATGTAGTGATTTTTTTAAAGGTAGATTTTAGAACCCAAATCAAGCAAAAAAATAAATAGGCTTTCTATGGCCCACAATTTGAGAGAGAGAGATGGCACACCCAGGAGTCAAGACTGGCACACAAGCAGAAAGGGCAATATTAATCTCCCACTTTTTTAATTTTTTTTTTTTTTCAGGGAGACTTTAGAAACCAAATAAGATAAAATGATTTTTTCAGGGACAATTTAGAAACCAAATATTTAAAAAAAAAAAATAGGCTTTCTATGGCCCACTGAGTGAGAGATGGCACACACAGGAGTCAGGAGTGGCACACAAGCCCTGACTGAGGCCAATATTTTTCTCCCACTGATTGATGTAGTGATTTTTTTAAAGGTAGATTTTAGAACCCAAATCAAGCAAAAAAATAAATAGGCTTTCTATGGCCCACTGAGTGAGAGATGGCACACACAGGAGTCAGGATTGGCACACAAGCCCTGACTGAGGCCAATATTTTTCTCCCACTGATTGATGTAGTGATTTTTTTAAAGGTAGATTTTAGAACCCAAATCAAGCAAAAAAATAAATAGGCTTTCTATGGCCCACAATTTGAGAGAGAGAGAGATGGCACACCCAGGAGTCAAGACTGGCACACAAGCAGAAAGGGCAATATTAATCTCCCACTGTTTTTTTATTTATTTTTTTTTTCAGGGAGACTTTAGAAACCAAATAAGATAAAATGATTTTTTCAGGGACAATTTAGAAACCAAATAATAATAAAAAAAAAGGCTTTCTATGGCCCACTGAGTGAGAGATGGCACACACAGGAGTCAGGAGTGGCACACAAGCCCTGACTGAGGCCAATATTTTTCTCCCACTGATTGATGTAGTGATTTTTTTAAAGGTAGATTTTAGAACCCAAATCAAGCAAAAAAATAAATAGGTTTTCTATGGCCCACTGAGTGAGAGATGGCACACACAGGAGTCAGGAGTGGCACGCAAGCCCTGACTGAGGCCAATATTTTTCTCCCACTGATTGATGTAGTGATTTTTTTAAAGGTAGATTTTATAACCCAAATCAAGCAAAAAAATAAATAGGCTTTCTATGGCCCACTGAGTGAGAGATGGCACACACAGGAGTCAGGAGTGGCACACAAGCCCTGACTGAGGCCAATATTTTTCTCCCACTGATTGATGTAGTAATTTTTTTAAAGGTAGATTTTAGAACCCAAATCAAGCAAAAAAATAAATAGGCTTTCTATGGCCCACTGAGTGAGAGATGGCACACACAGGAGTCAGGAGTGGCACACAAGCCCTGACTGAGGCCAATATTTTTCTCCCACTGATTGATGTAGTAATTTTTTTAAAGGTAGATTTTAGAACCCAAATCAAGCAAAAAAATAAATAGGCTTTCTATGGCCCACTGAGTGAGAGATGGCACACACAGGAGTCAGGAGTGGCACACAAGCCCTGACTGAGGCCAATATTTTTCTCCCACTGATTGATGTAGTGATTTTTTTAAAGGTAGATTTTAGAACCCAAATCAAGCAAAAAAATAAATAGGCTTTCTATGGCCCACAATTTGAGAGAGAGAGATGGCACACCCAGGAGTCAAGACTGGCACACAAGCAGAAAGGGCAATATTAATCTCCCACAGTTTTTTTATTTTTTTTCAGGGAGACTTTAGAAACCAAATAAGATAAAATGATTTTTTCAGGGACAATTTAGAAACCAAATAATAATAATAAAAAAAAGGCTTTCTATGGCCCACTGAGTGAGAGATGGCACACACAGGAGTCAGGAGTGGCACACAAGCCCTGACTGAGGCCAATATTTTTCTCCCACTGATTGATGTAGTGATTTTTTTAAAGGTAGATTTTAGAACCCAAATCAAGCAAAAAAATAAATAGGCTTTCTATGGCCCACTGAGTGAGAGATGGCACACACAGGGATGGCACTCTAGCAGAAATGCCAATCTTAATCTCCCACAAAAAAAAAAAAACAGGGACTGTCCTACAATTACTATCTCCCTGCAGTAATCTCAGCCAGGTATGGCAGGCAGCAATAAGGAGTGGACTGATGCACAAATTAAATAAAAAGTGTGGACAAACAAAAAGATAGCTGTGCAGAAAGGAAGGAACAAGAGGATTTGTGCTTTGAAAAAAGCAGTTGGTTTGCACAGTGGCGTACACACAGCAATACAGCTATCAGGGAGCCTTCTAGGGCAGCCCAATGAGCTACAGCGCTGAGAGAAAAAAAAAATGTAGCTTCCACTGTCACTGCACACCGAAGGTGGTGTTGGACAGTGGAAATCGCTACAGCACAAGCGGTTTGGTGGTTAATGGACCCTGCCTAACGCTCTCCCTGCTTCTGACGAAGCGGCAGCAACCTCTCCCTAAGCTCAGATCAGCAGCAGTGAGATGGCGGTTGGCGGGAACGCCCCTTTATGGCCCCTGTGATGCCGCAGACAGCAAGCCAATCACTGCAATGCCCTTTTCTAAGATGGTGGGGACCAGGACCTATGTCATCACGCTGCCCACACTCTGCGTTCACCTTCATTGGCTGAGAAATGGTGCTTTTCGTGTCATTGAAACGCGACTTTGGCGCGAAAGTCGCGTACCGCATGGCCGACCCCGCACAGGGGTCGGATCGGGTTTCATGAAACCCGACTTTGCCAAAAGTCGGCGACTTTTGAAAATGAACGACCCGTTTCGCTCAACCCTACTCCTTAGTTAATCAGGTGCTCAGAGAAGGGATGCCACTCCCTATATCCAATATAATAGAAATCCGGCACTCAAAGAGTCATGGAAATTAATTCATTTATTAAATGATCCCAAAACAATTCATAACGTTTCGGTCTTTATGACCTTCATCAGACTAGGATACAAAGAAAAAACAAAATGAAAAAAAACATAGATTCATAGATCCATATACATATTATTTAAACAAACAATATCATCAAATAAATTGGATCTATAATGATTTCAATAATACGCGTCATTCTGCACAGCTACTAGTGTACGGCTTAATTATTCATCCAAGTTTCACAAATAATTGTAATTGTCTCCAAAATGGCATAATACAGCATGGTAACAGACCAGCAAGATCTCAAATAAATTCATTTTTACATAAAACAATTCCAAAATTTAATAATATATGCAATAGGTATACTTCATGATGAAGCAACCCATATGAAGACATTCATATAAGAAAAAAATCAAATAAAAAATTAATCATAACAGAGATCACTAATAAATCTTCTAATATATATACTCCATATATTTTATAATAAACATGGTCCCATTCTGTCCTATCATATCCCATATAGTAAAAGACAGGAAAGTGACTCTTACCCATAAATGCAGTAACAGAGAAAACCGACCTATAAAGTGCCTGTGACTCCTCAAGGAGTTCTACAAAAAGAAGCAAAGGAAAGATTCAGCGAAAAAATGCACAATAATAGTGAATTTCCGTGTACCAGCTCGTGCTGGTGAGTAGAGGGAGCTTACCGCATGTGTGTCCGGTGGTCCAAGCGCTGCTGACCGCAAAGAGCGGCGTGTGATATGTCTGCATAGTGTGCTGACATCGTGTCTGCACTAAATAGCCCTTAACCCGGAATTTGCCTCACAATAAGCGACTGAAACTCTAGGTGGAATCCTTATACAAATAAAATCAATGGGTTATGAACCATAAACATATATAAATAAATTATGCATCGTTCTCTCCTATTATGAATATAATTTATACATTATAAGTGTATCAAAGTATATTACCAAATTAACACAAAATATATATAACCAAAATATATGACACCAAATTAACAAAAAACAAATATTTTAAGATGCCATATCATTAGCCTCTAGGTAAGGAATTCCAAGATTGAACACATCTATAACCCGATTCCTAACACTGGGGAGAATTAACCAAAATAAATCTTAGAAGAGACCCGTAAGGTTAAAGTCCCTATTCAAGCCCTTCGGTTCCAAGCTTTGTAAAAAGTGGATCCAGTAGGCCTCTCTAAGCAATAGTCTTTTATTTAAATTGCCCCCTCTTCTATTCAAAGAAACCTGTTCTAACACCAAAAATCTTAATTGTGTGACCAAATGTCCTGCTTCACGAAAATGATATGGAATAGGAAGATGGTATTTTCCACAACAAATGTCCGATTTGTGATGTGAAATACGGTCTTTAGTCGCTTGAGTTGTTTCGCCTACGTAAATTTTACCGCAGGGACACTTTATAGCATAAACTATTTGTTTAGAATTACAAGTAAAAAATCCTTGGATAGGGATATCTGGGACTTAGGTTTAAGAACACGAAGTAGTTTTTCCCCTCCAAAGAATAGTGCACCAGTAGAGGCATTTATTACACTGATGGATAGAGAGGTCTCAAATTTTTGTAGACAGATTACGAGAGAGGATCTTACTTTAAGATCTAATTTACAACAAGCTGAACACATGGCTCTTAAAACACTTATGAAGGACAAAGATATAGTCATAAAGGCAGCGGACAAAGGGGGTGCGATAGTTATCATGGACTATTCCTTTTACCGTTTTGAAATTTTATCTCAGTTAGCAAATAGAGATGTATATCTACCTCTTACTAATAATCCTACTTCATCGATTAGAAATAAAATAGCTGTTATATTGGAGGAAGCTTTAGCAGCACAGATTACAGATAAAAAGACTCAAGAATTTTTGACAAATGAATATCCAATAATACCTGTTTTTTATATTTTGCCGAAAATTCATAAGAACTTAGAGAAACCTTCAGGTAGGCCGATAGTGGCATCTACCGACTCAGTTTTATCGCCACTATCAATTTCCTGGAAAAATTATTGACACCCCTTATTAAAAAAACACCTGCTTTTTTATTAGATACGGGGGCTTTTTTGCAAATTATTCGTGGAATAGGTAAACTACCGGAGGATACGTTTTTGGTGACATTGGAAGTAAATAATTTGTATACTTCCATCTAACATACAAAGGGAATTAGAGCAATAGAACGACTCCTTATTGACTCCGATATGGATCCAAAAGTAATTTCCTTTCTATTACATTTACTTAAACTAGTCTTGACAGAAAATGTCTTTATCTTTGAAGATACAGTTAGGTCCATATATATTTGGACAGAGACAACATTTTTCTAATTTTGGTTATAGACATTACCACAATGAATTTTAAACAAAACAATTCAGATGGAGTTGAAGTTCAGACTTTCAGCTTTCATTTGAGGGTATCCACATTAAAATTGGATGAAGGGTTTAGGAGTTTCAGCTCCTTAACATGTGCCACCCTGTTTTTAGAGGGACCAAAAGTAATTGGACAATTGACTCCAAAGCTATTTCATGGACAGGTGTGGGCAATCCCTTCGTTATGTCATTCTCAATTAAGCAGATAAAAGGCCTGGAGTTTATTTGAGGTGTGGTGCTTGCATTTGGAAGGTTTTGCTGTGAAGTAAACATGCGGTCAAAGGAGCTCTCCATGCAGGTGAAACAAGCCATCCTTAAGCTACGAAAACAGAAAAAACCCATCCGAGAAATTGCTACAATATTAGGAGTGGCAAAACAGCTTAGTACATCCTGAGAAAGAAAGAAAGCACTGGTGAACTCATCAATGCAAAAAGACTTGGGCGCCCACGGAAGACAACAGTGGTGGATGATCGCAGAATAATCTCCATGGTGAAGAGAAACCCCTTCACAACAGCCAACCAAGTAAACAACACTCTCCAGGAGGTCGGCGTATCAATATCCAAATCTACCATAAAGAGAAGACTGCATGAAAGTAACTACAGAGGGTTCACTGCACGGTGCAAGCCACTCATAAGCATCAAGAAGAAAAAGGCTAAAAAACATCTAAAAAAGCCGGCACAGTTCTGGAAGAACATTCTTTGGACAAATGAAACCAAGAGCAACCTCTACCAGAATGATGGAAAGAGAAAAGTATGGCAAAGGCGTGGTACAGCTCATGATCCAAGGCATACCACATCATCTGTAAAACACGGCGGAGGCAGTGTGATGGCTTGAGCATGCATGGCTGCGAGTGGCACTAGGTCACTAGTGTTTATTGATGATGTGACACAGGACAGAAGCAGCCGAATTAATTCTGTGGTATTCAGAGACATACTGTGTGCTCAGATCCAACCAAATGCAGCCAAACTGATTGGTCGTCGTTTCATAGTACAGATGGACAATGACCCAAAGCATAAAGCCAAAGCAACACAGGAGTTTATTAAAGCAAAGAAGTGGAATATTATTGAATAGCCAAGTCAGTCACCTGATCTCAACCCAATTGAGCAGCATTTCACTTGTTAAAGACTAAACTTCAGACAGAAAGGCCACAAACAAACAGCAACTGAAAATCACCGCAGTGAAGGCCTGGCAGAGCATCAAAAAGGTGGAAACACAGCGTCTGGTGATGTTCATGAGTTCAAGACTTCAGGCAGTCATTGCCAACAAAGGATTTTCAACCAAGTACTAGAAATGAACATTTTATTTAAAATTATTGAATCTGTCCAATTACTTTTGGTCCTTTTAAAAACAGGGTGGCACATGTTAAGGAGCTGAAACTCCCAAACCCTTCATCCAATTTTAATGTGGATACCCTGAAATGAAAGCTGAAAGTCTGAACTACAACTGCATCTGAATTGTTTTGTTTAAAATTCATTGTGGTAATGTCTATAACCAAAATTAGAAAAATGTTGTCTCTGTCCAAATATATATGGACTTAACTGTACATTCTATGTTCAAATACAGGGCTCGGCAATGGGGTCCAATGTGGTCCCACCCTATGGGATATAGCTATTCATGTCAGTAGGTTTAATAAAGATAAGTGTTTGGATTGTAGCTATTCATGTCAGTAGGTTTAATAAAGGTTTAATAAAGGTACGTGTTTGGATTTTAAAATCTTCAATAAAAATCTTCAAATCTAGAAAATTAATCTCAGTGGTACTGACCTGTCTTCTGGCTAGATTTGAAGATTTTTATTGAAGATTTTAAAATCCAAACACGTACCTTTATTAAACCTTTATTAAACCTACTGACATGAATAGCTACATCCCTCTAGATAGTTGTCATCTCCCTAGCTGGCTGCTTAACATCCCAAAGAGCCAGTTTACTAGGATTCATCGCAATTGCTCTAGGCCCCAGGATTTTGAAATGGAAGCGCTAACTAGGGTTGAGCGAAACGGATCGAACAATTTCAAAAGTCGCTGACTTTTGGCAAAGTCGGGTTTCGTGAAACCCGACCCGATCCCAGCGTGGGATCAGCCACGTGGTCGGCGACCTTCGCGCCAAAGTCGCGTTTCGTATGATGCTTTCAGCGCCTTTTCCCAGCCAATGAAGGTGGACGCAGAGAGTGGGCAGCGTGATGACATAGGTCTCGGTCCTCACCATCTTAGAGAAGGGCATGGCAGTGATTAGCTTGCTTTCTGTGGCGTCACAGGGGCTATAAAGGGGCGTTCCCACCGACAGCCATCTTACTGCTGCCGAGCTGAGCAAAGGGAGAGGAGGCTGCTGCTTCGTCAGAAGCAGGGTTAGCGTTAGGCAGGGTACATTAACCCCCAAAACCACTTGTGCTGTAGCGATTTCCACTGTCCAATACCACCTTTTCTTTGCAGGGACAGTGGAGGCTAGATTTCTCTTCATCAGCTCTGTAGCTTATAGGGCTGCCCTAGAAGGCTCCCTGATAGCTGCGCTGCTCTGTGTACACCGCTGTGCAAACCAACTGCTTTTTTCAAAGCACAAATCCTGCTGCTCCTTCCTTTCTGCACAGCTATCTTGTTTGTTTGTCCACACTTTTTGTGTGCAGCCGTCCCTTTAATTGCTGCCTGCCATACTTTTCTGAGATTATTGTTGGGAGATAGTAATTGTAGTTTTTTATTTATTTATTTTTTTAAAATATATCTTCAAGGCACTGTCTGCCCCTGAAACTGTGTAGTGTAAAACAGTGGGCCTGTATTTTTCTGCACTGTCCCACACCTAAAAAGGGAGATTTATATTGCCAATCAGTGAATCTGCGCCAGTCCTGTCTGTGGTATCTCTGTCAGTCATTTTGTGCCACAGAAACAATACTGTAATATAGTGGGCCTCACATTTATTCACTAGTCTCCCCCAAAAAATTAATTAAATTAAAGGGAAAATAATATTGCCAAATCTGTGCATCTGTGCCAGTCGTGTCTGTGGTTGCTCTGTCAGTCATTTTGTGCCACAGAAACTAAACTGTCGTACATTGGGCATGATTTATTCACTTGTCTCCCACATAATAAAAATAAAAATAAAGGGAGAATAATATAGCCAAATCTGTGCATCTGTGCCAGTCGTGTCTGTGGTTGCTCTGTCAGACATTTTGTGCCACAGAAACTATACTGTCATACATTGGGCCTGATTTATTCACTTGTCTCCCATATAATAAAAATAAAGGGAGAATAACATTGCCAAATCTGTGCATCTGTGCCAGTCGTGTCTGTGGTTGCTCTGTCAGACATTTTGTGCCACAGAAACACTACTGTCATACATTGGGCCTGATTTATTCACTTGTCTCCCATATAATAAAAATAAAGGGAGAATAATATTGCCAAATCTGTGCATCTGTGCCAGTCGTGTCTGTGGTTGCTCTGTCAGTCGTTTTGTGCCACAGAAACAATACTGTCATACATTGGGCCTGATTTATTCACTTGTCTCCCATATAAAAAAAGAAGGGGAGAATAATATTGCCAAATCCGTGCATCTGGGCCAGTCGTGTCTGTGGTATCTCTGTCAGTCATTTTGTGCCACAGAAACTATACTGTCGTACTTTGGGCATGATTTATTCACTTGTCTCCCACATAATAAAAATAAAAATAAAGGGAGAATAATATTGCCATATCTGTGCATCTGTGCCAGTCGTGTCTGTGGTTGCTCTGTCAGACATTTTGTGCCACAGAAACAATACTGTCATACATTGGGCCTGGTTTATTCAATTGTCTCCCATATAAAAAAAGAAAGGGAGAATAATATTGCCAAATCTGTGCATCTGTGCCAGTCGTGTCTGTGGTTGCTCTGTCAGTCATTTTGTGCCACAGAAACTATACTGTCGTACATTGGGCATGATTTATTCACTTGTCTCCCACATAATAAAAATAAAAATAAAGGGAGAATAATATTGCCAAATCTGTGCATCTGTGCCAGTCGTGTCTGTGGTTGCTCTGTCAGACATTTTGTGCCACACAAACTATACTGTCATACATTGGGCCTGATTTATTCACTTGTCTCCCATATAATAAAAATGAAGGGAGAATAATATTGCCAAATCTGTAAATCTGTGCCAGTCGTGTCTGTGGTTGCCCTGTCAGACATTTTGTGCCACAGAAACAATACTGTCATACATTGGGCCTGATTTATTCACTTGTCTCCCATATAATAAAAATAAAGGGAGAATAATATTGCCAAATTTGTGCATCTGTGCCAGTCGTGTCTGTGGTTGCTCTGTCAGTCGTTTTGTGCCACAGAAACAATACTGTCTTACATTGGGCCTGATTTATTCACTTGTCTCCCATATAATAACAATAAAAATAAAGGGAGAATAATATTGCCAAATCTGTGCATCTGTGCCAGCCGTGTCTGTGGTTGCTCTGTCAGTCATTTTGTGCCACAGAAAAAATACTGTCATACATTGGGCCTGATTTATTCACTTGTCTCCCATATAAAAAAAAAGAAGGGGAGAATAATATTGCCAAATCTGTGCATCTGGGCCAGTCGTGTCTGTGGTATCTCTGTCAGTCATTTTGTGCCACAGAAACTATACTGTCGTACATTGGGCATGATTTATTCACTTGTCTCCCACATAATAAAAATAAAAATAAAGGGAGAATAATATTGCCATATCTGTGCATCTGTGCCAGTCGTGTCTGTGGTTGCTCTGTCAGACATTTTGTGCCACAGAAACAATACTGTCATACATTGGGCCTGATTTATTCACTTGTCTCCCATATAAAAAAAAGAAAGGGAGAATAATATTGCCAAATCTGTGCATCTGTGCCAGTCGTGTCTGTGGTATCTCTGTCAGTCGTTTTCAGCCACAGAAACTATACTGTCATACAGTGGGCCTGATTTATTCAGCACTCACCCACACATAAAAAGGTAGATTTATATTCACAACAAGGTAACATACACCTTCTACCTTGTTTTTCTGTACCATATAACGGTTGTTAGTTTGGTTACATTTTCCCAAGAATGAGGAAGGCTGGTGGAAGAGGTAGTGGCCGTGGGCGGTCATTGCCATCTGGTGATGCTGATGTGGTGGCGGTGATGCTGGTGGAGCATCGGGTGGTAGAGGGAAAATCAAAATAGCACCTAAGTCTCAAGTTGTTGAGCCAGCGTCATCGTCCGGCTACACAAGGCCTCGGACGCTACCTTTTCTGGGAGTTGGAAAACCGCCGTTAAAGCCGGAGCAGCAGGAAAAAGTTTTGGCTTTCCTTGCTGACTCTGCCTCTAGCTCTTTCGCCTCCTCTTCTGATAGTTCAAAATTAAAAAGTAGCCAGTAGTGTTGAGCATTCCGATACCGCAAGTATCGAGTATCGGCCGATATTTGCTGTATCGGAATTCCGATACCGAGATCCGATACTTTTGTTGTATCGGGAATCGGTATCGGGATCGATATAATGTGTAAAATAAAGAATTAAAATAAAAAATATTGATATACTCACCTCTCCGACGCAGCCTGCACTTTACCGAGGGAACCGGCAGCCTTCTTTGCTTAAAATGCGCGCGTTTACTGCCTTCGGTGACGTCACGGCTTCTGATTGGTCGCGTGCCGCCCATGTGACCGCGACGCGACCAATCACACAAGCCATGACGTAATTTTCAGGTCCTGAATGCCTAATTCTAGGCATTCAGGACCTGAAAATTACTTCACGGCTTCTGATTGGTCGTGTGCCGCCCATGTGACCGCGACCTGACCAATCACACAAGCCGTGACGTAATTTTCAGGTCCTGAATGCCTAATTCTAGGCATTCAGGACCTGAAAATTACGTCACAGCTTGTGTGATTGGTCGCGTCGCGGTCACATGGGCGGCACGTGACCAATCAGAAGCCGTGACATCATGGAAGGCAGTAAACGCACGCATTTTAAGCAAAGAAGGCTGCCGGTTCCCTCGGTAAAGTGCAGGCTGCGTTGGAGAGGTGAGTATATCAATATTTTTTATTTTAATTCTTTATTTTACACATTAATATGGATCCCAGGGCCTGAAGGAGAGTTTCCTCTCCTTCAGACCCTGGGAACCATCAGGGATACCGACCGATACTTGAGTCCCATTGACTTGTATTGGTATCGGGTATCAGTATCGGATTAGATCCGATACTTTGCCAGTATCGGCCGATACTTTCCGATACTGATACTTTCAAGTATCGAACGGTATCGCTCAACACTAGTAGCCAGTCGTCGGTGGCTGCTCCCGGTCAGGAACAAGTTGATTCCTTGTGTCCTTCCCTCAAAACAACAGTGAAGGATGCGTCAGGTGACACAACAGTTTACTCCATTGAGCTCTTTACACATACCGTGCCTGGGTTAGGAAGGGAAATAGTTAACAGCCCACCAGAAGATGATTCGGACACGGAGTGCACTGATGCACAGCCACAGCTAGATTGTCATGCTGTTCCATCGACTCACATCACTACATTGCCCTTGCAGTGTACTGAGCCAGAAATTGACCCTGATGAGACGATGGTGCCCATTCCTGAACGTTATAGCACCTTACACGGTGACACAGAGATAGCTGAACATGAGATTGAAGAGGAGGTGATAGATGACCCAGTTGTTGACCCAGATTGCCAGCCATTGGGGGAAGAGGGTGCCGCTGGCAGTAGCACAGAAGCGGAGGAGGAGGATCGTCAGCAGCCATCTACATCACATTTGCATTCATCTGGCAGGCCCGTCTCTGGCCAAAAAAGTTTGGCAAAACCAAAACCATTTTTCGGACAGCGTGGCCATCCGGTTAAAGTAGCACAGTGTGCAATGCCTGAAAAGGTATTCAATAGTAGGAAGAGGGTAGTCTGGCAATTTTTTAACCAAGATCCAAATGATCAGTGCAAGGTGATCTGTAAGAAATGCTCCAGGACATTTAGCAGAGGTCAGAATGTCAAAAGTTTAAATACAATTTGCATGCGTCGACATTTAACCACCATGCACTTGCAAGCCTGGACTAGCTGCAAAACGTCCCATAATGTTGTTGCACCCAATCACAATGAAGCTAGTCAGCAACGCTACATTCCTTCCCTCACTTTTAGCCCACCGGTTAGAGCAACAACAGCAGCAAATGTGGAGGTGTCGTCGCTAGGGAAAAGCAGTCAGGGAACCACAAGTTTATTGGTAGGAAACACAGCATGTAGGCCTACATCGAGAATACCATCAAATTCACCACCCCTCTCTCAATCCGCCATGTCCACCACCACCACCGCAAGTCCCACCATATGCACCTCGCCAGTCCAGCTCACCCTCCAAGAGACTCTCATTGGGAAAAGAAAGTACTCACCCTCTCATCCGCGTACACAGGGTTTGAACACCCACATTGCTAGACTTATATCGTTAGAGATGATGCCCTACCGCTTGGTTGAAAGCGAAGCTTTCAAAGCCTTGATGGCCTACACAGTACCACGCTATGAGCTACCCAGTCGACACTTCTTTTTGAGAAAAGTCATCCCAGCCCTCCACCAGCATGTCAAAGACCGCATTCTCCATGCACTGAGGCAATCAGTCAGTAGAAAGGTGCACCTCACAACTGATGCATGGACCAGTAGGCATGGTCAGGGACATTACGTGTCCATCATGGCACACTGGGTTAATGTGGTGGATGCAGGGTCCACAGGGGATAGCCATAGTGGGACAGTTCTGCCTAGCCCATGGTCTAGGAAACAGTTGGCAGTAGGCGTTCGACACCCCTCCTCCTCCTCCTCCAGAAGCAAAACCTTGACCACAGAGTGCAGTTGCCCTACCACTCCATCCGCAGCTGCCAGTGTTGCACACGAGGTGTCCCATTATGGAACAGCTAGTGGTAAGCGTCAGCAGGCTGTGTTGGAAATGAAGTGTTTGGGCGACAACAGACACACCGTGGAAGTTCTGGCCGATTTCTTGCAGCAAGAAACTCAGTCATGGCTGAGCAGTGTACATCTTGAGGCAGGCAAGGTAGTCAGTGATAACGGAAGGAATTTTATGGCTGCCATAGCCCTTTCACAACTGAAACACATTTCTTGCCTGGCTCACACCTTGAACCTGGTGGTGCAGTGCTTCCTGAAAAGTTATCCGGGGTTACCAGACCTGCTCCTGAAGGTGCGAAGACTTTGCTCGCACATCCGCCGGTTGCCCGTACACTCCAGCCGTATGCAGAACGATCAGCGATTGTTGAAGCTTCCCCAGCACCGCCTAATAATCGACATTGCAACAAGGTGGAACTCTACACTGCACATGATTCAGAGGCTGTGCGAACAGAGGCGTGCTGTCATGTATTTGTGGGAGGATACACATACACGGGCAGGCAGTTGGATGGCAGACATGGAGTTGTCTGCTGTGCAGTGTTCGAAGCTCCAAGACCTCTGTCAAATCCTTCAGTGTTTTGAGGAATGCACACGGCTGGTCAGTGCGGACGACGCCATCATAAGCATGAGCATTCCACTAATGCGTTTGCTGATGCAAAGTTTGACGCAAATTAAGGAGCAGGCGTCTGCAGCCGAGGAGGAGGGAAGCCTTGATGACAGTCAGCCATTGTCTGCTCAGGGAAGTCTCAGGGACGAGGTTGCGGACGAAGAGGAGGAGGAGGAAGATGGGGATGATTATTTATGGGAGGAGGAAGCTTCTCAGGGGGGAATAGAAAGTGTTGGTGGTGCAAGGTCAGGTACAGTTTTTTTGCACGAGGCAATTGATGTGGATTTGCCAGAAAGTGCTCCTCAACCCAGCACAAGCATTGATTTGACACCTGGAACATTGGCCCACATGGCTGATTATGCCTTGCGTATCCTTAAAAGGGACCCCCGCATTATCAAAATGATGACCGATGACATTTACTGGTTGGCCTGCCTCCTGGATCCACGCTATAAAGGGAAATTGCAAAATATCATGCCACATGAGAACCTTGAGCAAATATTGGCTACCAAACAAGCAACTCTTGTAGATCGTTTGGTTCAGGCATTCCCAGCACACGGTGGCAGTGAGGGTTCTCACACGAGCTGCAGGGGGCAACATGGCAGAGGTGTTAGAGGGGCACAAATCAGAAGTGGTGATGGACAGAGGGGTTTCATGACCAGGTTGTGGAGTGATTTCGCAATGACCGCAGACACGACAGGTACTGCAGCATCAATTCAAAGTGACAGGAGACAACATTTGTCCAGTATGGTTACCAACTATTTTTCCTCCCTTATCGATGTTCACCCTCACACGTCATTCCCATTTGATTACTGGGCATCCAAAATACACACCTGGCCTGAATTGGCAGAATATGCATTACAGGAGCTTGCTTGCCCAGCTGCTAGTGTTCTATCAGAAAGAGTATTCAGTGCTGCAGGTTCAATACTGACAGAAAAAAGGACTAGTCTGGCTACCCAAAATGTGGATGATCTAACCTTCATTAAAATGAACCAATCATGGATTTCTAATTATTTTGCCCCACCTTCCCCTGCTGACACCTAGCTGTCCTGTAAAAATATCTTGCTTTTGGACTCGTCTTAATGACTGCTCCAATTTCTGCATTTGCAGCTGCTGTATGTCCAGCATGGGCCATTTTTACACCTCCCTAAATGGGCTGACTCCCCCCATTGGGCCGTGGGCACCACTTGGCGCAAGCACCCGTGTGAGTGCCGTTTGGCTGAACAGGTGGGTGTGCCCACTTTTGGGCGACGTCACTGGCACAGGGTCCCTCATAGTACAATGAAGTGTCTCTGGCGGTGGTGGTGCACACCGAACGTCAGACACACCGTCATAACATAAGGGGCCCTGAGCCAGTACCGCCGCCCACGAGAGAGTGTTCCCCCCCAGCTCAAACAGTGCTCTACCACTTGCAAAATTACCTCTCACTGCTCCACCACTGTTTAGTTTGTGCTGTTAAATCCTTCAATGGCACTGCCAATACCAATTTCTTGACATGATTGATGCTAGTTAAAGTATTCATGTGCCCTGTCCTACATTTACACCAGTTAATACTTTGCGCCAACTACCACTGTCTGCAAGTTAGCAGAAGAGCCCACCCCTGTACCTAGGTATGCCACCAGTTTGTTTGTAAAATTTTTTTTTTGCCAGACATGAACCTCACATTATTATTTTGTCCTACTAACTATGTCAGACACTCCTTACAGTTGTCCTCCACTGAACAAAGCTAGGCCACCTGCGTACTCCTGTAACCGATTTTTAACTGCATTTTGCCTATTCCTTTTTTTGGCCCTACTAACTGTGTCTGCCCCTCGGTGCAATCGTCCTCCGCTGACCACACCAATGCTGCCTGTGTACCCCTGTAGCCTAATTTAAACTGCATAGAGCCTCCTTTTTTATTTTAGGCCTAGGTAGTCTGTCTGCGGTCCCTCCTTGCAATTGTCCTCCGCTGACCACACCAATGCTGCCTGTGTACCCCTGTAGCCTAATTTAAACTGCATAGAGCTTCCTTTTTTATTTTAGGCCTAGGAAGTTTGTCTGCGGTCCCTCCTTGCAATCGTCCTCCGCTGACCACACCAATGCTGCCTGTGTACCCCTGTAGCCTAATTTAAACTGAACTGCATAGAGCCTCCTTTTTATTTTAGGCCTACGTAGTCTGTCTGCGGACCCTCCTTGCAATTGTCCTCCGCTGACCAAACCAATGCTGCCTGTGTACCCCTGTAGCCTAATTTAAACTGCATAGAGCCTACTTTCTTTTGTTGGCCTACTACCTGTGTCTGTCTCAGCCAGTCCACTCCTTACAGTTGTCCTCCACCGAACAAAGCTATGCCGCCTGTGTACTCCTGTTACCAGTTTTGAACTGCATTTAGCCTACTTACTTATTTGTGCCTAGTAACTGTGTAAGCCTCTCCAGTTGTCCTCCCACGCTGAAACAAGCTAGGCCGCCTGGTTAGTCCTGCTAGCAGTTTTGAACTGCGTTTAGCCACCTTTCTTAATTGTAGGCCTCTGTCTGTCTGTCTGTCTGTGCCACACATTACAACTGTCCCCCGCTGAAACAAGCTAGGCCGCCTGGTTTGTCCTGCTAGCAGTTTTGAACAGCATTTAGCCACCTTTTTTTTTATTGTAGGCCTCTGTCTGTCTGTCTGTCTGTCTGCACCACACATTACACTTACAACTGTCCCCCGCTGTAAAAAGCTAGGCAGCCTGTGTACACCTCTTACCAATTTAGAACAGCATTTAGCCAACTTACTTATTTGGGCCTAGTAACTGTGTCAGACTCTCACAACAGTTGTCCTCCACCGCTGAACCCAGCTATGCCACGTGTGTACTCCTTTTACCAATTTTGAACTGAATATAGCCTTCCTTTTTATTTTAGGCCTACTTAGTGGGTCAGAGCCACTAATTACACATGCCCTCCTCCGCTGAACCACGCTATGCCTCCTGTGTACTCCACTTACCAATTTTGAACTGCATTTTGCCTAATTACTTATTTAGGCCTACTTATTGTGTCTGTCTCCCATTACAGTTGTCCTCCACTGAATAAAGCTGAGCTTCAATCTTCAGGCTTTCGGCCTATGTTATCAGATATTAAACTGCATTTGGCCTACGTGTCTGGTTGGGCCCTACTAACGGTGTCTGCCACTCCTGGGTTTTCTCCTGTTTGGTTTTCTTGAGCTTCAATCTTCAGGCTCTCATTAAATAGTTGTTGTTAATATAACACTGCTGTTGGTCTACTAGGGTGGTTGGGGCCTACTAACGGTGTCTGCCGCTCCTTGGTGTTCTCCACTGAACAGAGCTGATCTTCCATCTTCAGCCTCTCATTAAGTTGTTGTTTATATAACACTGCAGTTGGCCTACTATTTTGGTTGGGGCCTACTAACGGTGTCTGCCACTACAAGGTGTTCTCCAGGTTTACTTGCCTGAGCTTCAATCTTCAGGCTCTCATTAAGTAGTTGTTGTTAATATAACACTGCAGTTGGCCTACTAGTGTGGTTGGGGCCTACTAACGTTGTCTGCCGCTCCTTGGTGTTCTCCACTGAACAGAGCGGATCTTCAATCTTCAGGCTCTCATTAAGTTGTTGTTTATATAAAACTGCAGTTGGCCTACTAGTTTGGTTGGGGCCTACTAACGGTGTTGTCCTTCACTGTACAAAGCTGAGCTTCAGTCTACAGGCTTTCAGCCTATATTATCAGATATTAAACTGCATTTGGCCAACTTATCTGGTTGGGCCCTACTAACGGTGTCTGCTGCTCCTGGGTTTTCTCCTGTTTGTTTTTCTTGAGCTTCAATCTTCAGGCTCTCATTAAGTAGTTGTTGTTAATATAACACTGCAGTTGGCCTACTAGTTTGGTTGGGCCCTTAAAACCGTGTCTGCTGCTCCTGGGTTTTCTACTCCACTGAACAAAGCAATGCCACTTGGTTAGTCCTGTTACCAATTTTGAACTGCATTTAGCCCACTTTATTATTTGGGCCTATATCTGTGTTTCCTCCTCATCCTGCCCATTGCCCAGCCAGTGCTAGATGAGTCTTGTGGTACATTGACCCAGACCACTACATTCCCCTTGCACGCTACACAGCCATAATCTGACCCTGCTGAAATTCAGGTTCCCCTTCCCGCATACTATACCACCTTACACAGGGACAACGAGGAATTTACAGATTAAAGTGCAGGTTCCTTCATCAGGTGGGGGGGCATACTCGTTGGCGACGTCACTGGCACAGGGCCCCTCAGAGTACGCAAAAGTGTCGCTGCTGGTGGGAGGTGCCCCCGCCGTGCAAACACACCGCCGTACTTTGAGGGGCCCTGTGCCAGTGCCAATGCCAACGAGTGGGCCCCCCTGCTTGCTCAGGATCACAGCACTTGCAAAGTTGAAATACTTACCTCTCACTGCTCCACCGCCGTGGTATAGTCCAAGTTTCCTGGCCCCACTAAAAAATTGAACCAGCCCTACCCCCCACAACTTTAGCCAAATGACCCCCAATTTCTAATGCCTAACTATTATTATTAAGTAAATTAAGATTGACAAGCTTCTGTAACAAGAATGGATGTATTTACCATTACAATGGGCACTGTAGGTGTTTTTCTGGCCTCCACTCACTGCCGACTATGCTTCCCCATTGACTTGCATTCGGTTTCGTGTTTCGGTCGATCCCCGACTTTTGGCGATAATTGGATGATTACACTCGACTCGACTTTTGACTAAGTCGGGTTTCGCGAAACCCGACTCGATCCTAAAAAAGTGAAAGTCGCTCAACCCTAGCGCTAACATTAACAAAAAAATTTTTGGAAAAAGGATATGACAAAAGAATGTTAGAAAAATCTAAAGAAACGGCTCTTGTCAAATCTAGACAGGAGCTTATTAATCCAGTCCTTAGACCTACAGAAAATGTGGACTTTATCCCTATCATAACAAAATATAACACTAATTCAAATATTCTTCGTAATATAGTCAGTAAACACTGGCATATTTTAAAAAATGACAACATATTGGGAGATAAGATCACTGAAAAGCCCCGCTTTGTGAATAAAAAAATCCCAAAATTTGGGAAATTTGATTGCCCTTATAGTACAGAAAAAATCCCCTCTGATACAGTCTTCTATTTTTCACACCAAGCTAAAAGGATTTTTTCCGTGCTACAAATGTAATATGTGCAAACAGATTATCACACAAAAATGCACAGATATTAAAAAAGGAGACGGGACGATTCAAATCAAGGATTTTATAACATGCTCTACAGGGGTAATATACACCATGGAGTGCCCTTGTGGGAAATTATATGTGGGGAGGACAAAACGATCGTTAAAAACAAGGATCGGTGAACACATTAGGAACATTAAGAATAAATTTATGGGTCACCCACTCTCCCAGCATTTCACAGAATATCATGACGGACTGGCACAACAGATGAAAGTTTCAGGCATAGCTACGGTACATCGACACTGGAGGGGCGGTGATTATATCAAAGCTATGTCTAGAATAGAGACCAAATGGACTTTCACTTTGGACCCTATCGTGCCAAGAGGATTGAATATCGGTACGGAACTTTTTGGCTTACAATAATTAGTTTACATCATGAGAGACTATATAAGGACTAATAGTACGGAGCAGGGATCATCCCTGAGGAAGGAGACAGTCATCTCCGAAATGCGTCGGTAGATAGATCCTCACTGCACTCCGTACTCACTCTCGGGCTTGTGTAGCGGTCACGTGATCTGTTACGTCACGAAGGTCCTGCGCACCATCCGGACTTACCGCTCCTACTCCTCACGGCGTCTGGCTCTACAGGATCCCGCTCCTACCCAGAGGTTAGTTTAAGGTG